>NC_086447.1:205725994-206025994 GCF_028390025.1 Pseudophryne corroboree | reverse complement strand
ATAAAGAAAATAACTTTTATTAAAATAGGATTTTAATACCTACCACTAAATCCTTTTCCTGTAGTCCATAAGGGATATTGGGGGAAACTAGTACGATGGGGCATAGATGGGGTACAAAGGAGCCAGTGCACTTTAAATTTCTTCAACTGGGTGTGCTGGCTCCTCCCCTCTATGCACCCTCCCACATGGAGAAAGGTCAAATATGAGAGAAGGAACATGACAACAGAAAAAGGGTGGTGAGATTTTACACACCAGCATACCACAAACATACAACAACCAGCAACAGCTAGTAACAACAACAGCAACAGCTGAACAGGTAACAAGAACCTGCAGAAAAGTCCACGCACTGAGGCGGGCGCCCAATATCCCTTACGGACTACGAGAAAAGGATTTACCGGTAGGTATTAAAATCCTATTCTCTTTAGCATCCATAAGAGATATTGGGGGAGACTAGTACGATGCGGACGTCCCAAAGCTTCCAGAACGGGCGGGAACGGGCGGAGACTTCTGCAGCACCGCCTGCCCAAACTGGGTATCCTCTTTGGCCAGGGTATCAAATTTGTAGAATTTCACAAACGTGTTCTTTCCTGACCAGGTAGCAGCTCGGCATAGTTGCAAGGCCGAAACTCCACGGGCAGCCGCCCAGGAAGAGCCCACTGATCTTGTAGAGTGGGCCTTTAGAGACTTAGGAACAGGTAAGGCTGCCGACACATAGGCCTGTTGGATAGTAAGCTGAATCCAACAAGCAATGGACTGCTTTGAAGCAGGGCAACCCTTTTTCTGCGCATCATAGAGCACGAACAAGGAATCCGTTTTTTTTAACTGAGCTGTGCGCTTGACATAAATCTTCAAGGCACGCAAAGCAACCAATGCCTCCGGAGGAGCAGAAGCGTCAGAACTGGACGGAACGACAATAGGTTGATTCAGATGAAACACGGAGACAACCTTCGGCAGGAACTGCTGTCTAGTCCGGAGCTACGCTCTGTCCTCGTAAAAGACAAAGTATGGACTTTTACACGATAAGGCCCCCAATTCTGAAACACGTCAGAAGCCAGGGCCAGCAGCATCACCGTCTTCCACGTGAGGTACATGTCTACTACCGTCAAGAGGTTCAAACCAGGAGGACTGAAGAAATGCACTACATATAAATCCCAGGGTGCCGTAGGCGACACAAAAGGTGGTTGTATGTGGAGTACCCCTTGCAAGAAGGTCTGAACTTCAGGCAGGCAACCCTGCCAATTTCGTCTGGAAGAAAATGGAGAGGGCTGAAATCTGTACCTTAATGGAACCCAGACGTAAGCCCTTATCCACACCAGCCTGCAGAAAACGTCCCAAGTGAAATACTGCAGGCGGATACGTGCGTTCCTCGCACCAAGAAACATATCTCCTCCAGATATGATGATAGTGTTTTAACGTCACAGGTTTTCTGGCCTGAACCATGGTAGCAATAACCTTTTTGAAAAGGCCCTTGTAAGCTAGGATGTTCCGCTCAACCTTCATGCCGTCAAACTAAATCGCCGTAAGTCCGGGTAGACGAATGGTCCTTGTTGAAGAAGATCTCTTCTTAGTAGTATAGGCCAAGGGCTTTCCACGGACATGTCCAGAAGATTCGCGTACCACGTCCTTCAAGGCAATCAGAATTGCCTGGACACCCTGATGCCCGATTCGCTTCAGCACCCTTGGGAGCAATGGAAACGGAGGAACCAGGTAGACCAGCCGGTACGGCCAAGGCGGCGCCAGTGCGTCCACTGCCCTCGCCTGAGAGCCCCTGGTCCGTGAGCAGTACCAAGGAAGTTTCTTGTTGAGCCGAGAAGCCATCATGTCTATTTGTGGGCAACCCCACCGGTCGATGATCTGTTGGAACACCAGATGGTGGAGCCCCCACTCCCCCAGGTGGAGATCGTGACGACTCAGGAAGTCCGCCTCCCAGTTGTCCACACCCGGAGTGAAGATTGCCGACATTGCTCTTGCATTTCTTTCCGCCCAGAGGAGTATTTTTGACACATCTCACATCCAGGCTCTGCTTTTTGTCCCTCCTTGACGACTGATATACACCACTGGCGTGACGTTGTCCGACTGTACCTAAATCACGTGATCCCTCAGCAGAGGAGATGCCTGAAGCAGAGCATTGTAGATCGCCCAAGGTTCCAGAATGTGGATCGGAAGGAGGGCCTCGTAGGCTGACCACCTGTCCTGGAACTGCGTCCCTTGGGTGACAGCTCCCCATCCCTGTAGACTTGCATCCATCGTGAGGAGGGTCCAATCTTGAATCCCGAAACTCCGGCCCTCCAGGAGATTGGAGGACTGCAGCCACCACAGGAGGGAAATCCTTGCCTGAGGTGACAGCTGAATCATCCGGTGCGTCTGGAGATGCGGTCTGGACCACTTGCTCAGGAGATCAAATTGAAATGTTCTGGCATGGAACCTCCCATACTGGATTGCCTCGTATGAGGCAACCATTTTTCCCAACAATCTTATGCAAAGATGGATGGACACTCAAGTGTGCGGACCATTTCCTGAAGTGTTTTCGCCTTGTCCTCTGGTAGAAACACCTTCTGGGCCACAGTATCCAGCAACATCCCCAGGAACAGGAGCCTCTGAGTTAGCTCTAGGTGGGACTTCTGCAAGTTGAGGAGAAGATCGTCCAAATAAGGGACCACACATTGACCCCCTGGACCCAGAGTTGGAACATCATCTCCGCCATCAACTTTGTGAATACCCTCGGGGCTGTGGACAGGCGGAAGGAATTGGACAGGCCTGGAATTGGAAGTGATTGTCCAGTAGGGCAAACCACAGGTACGCCTGATGAGGTGGCCAAATCGGAATATGGAGATAGGCATCCTTAATATCCAAGGAGATCATAAATTCCTGTTCTTCCAGGCCCGCAATCACTGCTCGCATGGATTCCATCTTGAACTTGAACATCTTCAAGTAAGGATTCAAGGATTTGAGATTCAAAATGGGTCTGACCGAACCGTCCGGTTTCGGCATCACAAACAGGTTTGAGTATAACCCCGTGCCGTATTGCGGTAGTGGTACTGAAACAATGATGCAGGAATGAACCAACTTTCGGATTGCCTGTTGCAATGTAACTTGCATATCCTCCAAAGCTGGTAAGCTTGATTTGAAAAATCGTTATTGGGGAGTACTGTTGAACTCCAGCCTGTAGCCCTGAGAAATGAGATCTCTGACCCAGGCATCCTGCAGGAGGTCTCCCAGACGCAGCTGAAGTGGCGCAGTCGAGCTCCCACCTCGAAATCCCCTAGGGGTGGGCACCGTCATGCTGAGGCCTTAGCGGAAGCAGAACCGGTGGACTGTTCCTGAGAACTGCTGCTGGCAGGTTTTCTGGACTTACCTCTGGTGCCTCTAGCCGCATTGCAGGCACCTCTGGCCTTAGAGCGAAAGGACTGGACAGACGGCCCGGATAGGAGCGTCTCACCAGCGGGGCCCCAGAGGGGAGAAACGTGGATTTCCCAGCCGTAACTTTGGTAATCCAGGTATCCAATTCGACCCCAAAAAGCCATTCCCCAGAAAAGGGAAGGAATTCCACACTACGTTTTGATTCTGCGTCCGCAATCCACTGACGCAACCACAAGGCCCTATGCGCCGACATTGCCATGGCAGACATCTGAGCATTAATGTTCCCCATCTCCTTGAGCGAATCACAGAGGACACGGGTAGTGTCCTGAATGTGCTTCAGGAGGGTTACCATAGTAACTAAGGGCATATCCCCCCCCCCCCCCCCCCCCCGAGAGGCCCCCCCCTGAATTTGAAAGGCCCAAGAATGAATAGCATGGGTCTTCCAGCAACCCGCAATAACCGGTCTTTGTGATATACCGGCTGCTGTGTATATAGATTTTAGGGTAGTCTCAATCTTCCTATTCCCTGGATCCTTCATGGTAAAGGAGCCCGGGGCGTGCAGCACCGGCTTTTTAGACAGGCGAGGTACTGAGACATACACCCCAAGGGGTTCCTCCCAAAATTTTCTACCTTCAGGAGCAAATGGGAAAGTGCGCAAAAACTTTTTGGACACTTGGGGGGAGATTCAAATGTTTGAAAAGTCAGTTGGGTGCCTGTTTTTTTCGGTCTATTAGATTCCCAATTGACTTTTCAAACATTTGAATCTCCCCCTTGGAATTTTTTGTCTGGATTTTTCCAGGCCTGTTTGAATAAGTCATCTAACTCTGTAGAATTAGGGAAAGTGACATTAGGCTTGTTTTGTACAAGGAAAAACGACTGCTGTGACTCAGCGTCCTCTAGAGGGAGCTGTAACACATCCCTTATAGCAGGCATGTACACACTGCGGCCCTCCAGCTGTTGAGAAACTACACATCCCAGCATGCCCTGATACAGCTTTAGCATTCTCTGACAGCAAAACTGTGTCAGGGCATCCTGGGATATGTAGTTTCACAACAGCTGGAGGGCCGCAGTTTGGACATGCATGCCTTTAAGCCAAAATGAGGGGTTCAATACCCTGAGCAGCATCGGGATCCCCACTAATGGGGTCCAGGTCATCCCCATCCTCCTGTATATCTTCATCTGTATCAGATAGAATAGCAGGTAAACCACGCTTCTGGGGACCTGCATGAAAGAGGGGGGTCTGTGCATCTGCCCTAGCAGCTAAATCAGCAACAGCTTGTTGTAGTAGCTGAGTTTTCTGCACTAGCATTGAGCTGAGATGACATATCAGACATCATAGTCTTAAGAGACCCTAACCAGTGGGGCTCTGGACCCTCTCCCCCAGCCCCTTCACCGATTTGTGAAGACTGACTGCATTGCTCACAGGAAACAGAGTCATTAGATAAGGGCGAGAATCTAGTGTGACATATACTGCACAGCTTGTGTTTACCCATATTCACAGTAAGCACAATAACACACACATACACACAGTTATAATGCAAGCCTGCCCTACTGTATGTGAGAGGAGACACAGAGAGAGAAGGAGGACACCAGCACACCCTGAGCTGCACAGCCCCAGTGAAACGGTCAGCTCCCTATTATACAGTAAACACTAACAATTATTGTCCTAGATAGGATCAGGATAGTGTACACAAGCAGCTCGCCCCCTTTGCTACACCCTGTACCAGATATCCAGCGTGTCTGTGGATCAGGAAGCGCTGTGTGTGATGTCTGTGCTGCAGTAATCAGAGGAAGGCGCCAAAACGCCTGAGGTACCGCTCCGAGGTAGCTCCGTCCCCTCCTATGGTGCCGGAGTTATATACATAGATTATACTGGCAAAAATCTCCTTTCTCTTACGTCCTAGAGGATGCTGGGGACTCGTAAGGACCATGGGGATAGACGGGCGCCGCAGGAGACATGGGCACTTTAAGAAAGACTTTAGGTCTGGGTGTGCACTGGCTCCTCCCTCTATGCCACGCCTCCAGACCTCAGTTTGATACTGTGCCCAGTGGAGACTGGGTGCTTTTCAGAGAGCTCTCCTGAGCTTTCTGACAGAAAGTATATTTGTTAGGTTTTTTATTTTCAGGGAGCCTGCTGGCAACAGACTCCCTGCATCGAGGGACTGAGGGGAGAGAAGCAGACCTACTTCTGTGAGTTTCAAGGCTCTGCTTCTTAGGCTACTGGACACCATTAGCTCCAGAGGGAGTCAGAACACAGGTCTCACCCTGGAGTTCGTCCCGGAGCCGCGCCGCCGTCCTCCTCACAGAGCCGGAAGATAGAAGCCGGGTGAGTATGAGAAGAAAAGAAGACTTCAGAGGCGGCAGAAGACTTCATGATCTTCACTGAGGTAACGCACAGCGGTGAAGCTGTGCGCCATTGCTCCCATACACCTCACACACGGCAGTCACTGTAAGGGTGCAGGGCGCAGGGGGGGGGCAGCATATAAACCTCTTTTCTGGAAAAAATAGTATATATACAGCTGGCCACTGTATATATATATATATATATATATATATATATAAATATATATATAAATCCATATATTGCCGGCACTCACTTGACCTGAACAGCATGCCCTGGTGCAGCATAGTCCAATTTACAGATCCATATAAGAAATGGCACTCAGAGTCGACGTTATCAGCAAAGAACAAAACTGTATTAAAGTTGAGTACTTTCTGGGACAGCATCCCGTCCTCAGAACCTTACAGCAGATGAGACAGATACAAAGTAACACACTTGCCCACTATTTAATCCCCCTGGCTCCAATCCGCTCCGTTCAAACCTCCCGCGCTGCTGCTGGCGTCCGCGGCAGGGACCCGGCAAGCGTGACGTCCATCCGACGGAAGTGGTCACGTCGTCATGGAAACCAACAGGCTTGCGTGCCACACAGGGCAAGCAGCCTGCGTTCCAAAACCTCCGGCCTCTCTCGCGGCTGTCACTGCACAGCCGGTCCCATTACTGCAGCAATCACAGCGCTGATCACGGGGGATTGGAACAGGAGATGAACAGAGCCCTGCACCTAAACATACACGTAGTAATGACATGTATCAATATACAAAAAACATTCAAATGTACAAAAAATACAAACATGTAACATATAAACTAAAAAAGACCGTTAGTAGCAGCAATGGAGTGGAAACGGTCACCTCATGCACAGAGAGTGTTCCTGATAGTCAGAGAAAACTCTGTACACATGGGGGGACAGTGCAAAGGTCGTCAATCACAAGTACAAAGTATAGACAATAATTCATGCCCATCAGACCACAAATGGACAGCTCATGAGTACCATAACAGAGAATGCCACTGAATCTCATAGATACACAGCCACCCAGAGGAGAGGGGACAATTAATACAACCGAACAAAGAACTCAGAGGCTAAGTCAAACTATTCCAATTTATCTTATCATTAAGCCCCCCTGACTTAATAGTACCCAGCCTCACAATCCAACGGAATTCTTTAAGCAATAACGCCTTATCTCTATCACCCCCTCGAAGTGACATCGGTACATGATCAATCATGAAGTATCTAATATCCTCCAATTTATGCTTAAATTCCTTGAAATGACGAGGAACCGGTTGATCAATATCTTTACCAGCTAATGATAAACGGATCGCTGATCTATGTGCATTCATGCGTTCCTTGAACTTACGGGTGGTTTGTCCTACATAGAACAACCCACAAGGACAGACCACCACGTAAACCACAAACGACATATTACAGGTTAAGACAAACCTCATATCGTACATCTTGTCTACATGTGGATGTTTAAACTTAGTACATGGAACAATAAAACGACAGGTAGTACAGTCGTTACATGAGTAGCACCCAAACGGTTTCCTATACACATTAGGGGTCTGTGGTAAATTACGACCTGTTATGTCCGTGTGAACAAGTAGATCTTTAAGGTTGCTACCTCGTCTAAAGGCCGCCACAGGTCTTTTGCCACTAAACATAGGGAGTTCATTATCAGAGCTCACAATAGGCCACAAAGCTTTGGTGGACTGCTTGATTACCGGACTTGCCACTGTATAGTCACTGGCCCACGGCAGGATCTGATCTTGATTCCTCATACGTGGGCTTAATAATTCAGATCTAGACATGTTCAACACCCTGGACTTTTGAGCCAAAAGGGTCTTCCTCTCATATCCCCGAACCAAAAATTTATCAACAACTTTATCCAGTTCCAAGGGAACAGTAGCTACATCACTAGAAATGCGAGCAACTCGCATCATTTGGGAGAGTGGTAAACCTTGTTTTAAAGCCGTCGGGTGGTGACTAGATGCTACCAGTAACGTATTTCTATCGGTCACTTTTGTATATACCTCTGTAATGAATCGATTGTTAGATAATATCACATGAACATCCAAGAAGTACACATCCGTATTGCTTAACGTATACGTGAACTTAATTGGAGTGTCCAAACCATTAATATCCACCATCATGTTTTCAAATTCCTGTTGACCACCTGTCCATAACAGGAACACATCGTCTATGTAGCGCTTATAGAGTAGGATGTTCCCCCCATACCGGCTATTTTGGAAGAACATCCGACTCTCAAGCGCAAACATAAACACATTTGCATAGGAAGGTGCTACGGGAGAACCCATAGCACACCCCCTTAGTTGCAAATAGAAACAACCATCAAAGATAAAATAATTCCGGCATAATGTCAACTCAAGCAATTGCATAAATAGGGCATGGTCAAACTCCTCCTGCGGAACACAAGACTGTATAAATCCCCTCATAGCATCAAGAACCCCCTCATGAGGAATACTGGTGTATAAACTACTAATGTCCAAACAACACAGTAAAGTTCCAGGTGGGACCTCCTGAAAATCATCTAAAAGCTTAAAAAAATAAGATTTTACTCACCGGTAAATCTATTTCTCGTAGTCCGTAGTGGATGCTGGGAACTCCGTAAGGACCATGGGGAATAGCGGCTCCGCAGGAGACTGGGCACAACTAAAAGAAAGCTTTTAGACTACCTGGTGTGCACTGGTTCCTCCCACTATGACCCTCCTCCAAGCCTCAGTTAGGATACTGTGCCCGGAAGAGCTGACACAATAAGGAAGGATTTTGAATCCCGGGTAAGACTCATACCAGCCACACCAATCACACCGTATAACTTGTGATACTATACCCAGTTAACAGTATGACATATAACTGAGCCTCTCAACAGATGGCTCAACAATAACCCTTAGTTAGGCAATAACTACATACAAGTATTGCAGACAATCCGCACTTGGGATGGGCGCCCAGCATCCACTACGGACTACGAGAAGTAGATTTACCGGTGAGTAAAATCTTATTTTCTCTGACGTCCTAGTGGATGCTGGGAACTCCGTAAGGACCATGGGGATTATACCAAAGCTCCCAAACGGGCGGGAGAGTGCGGATGACTCTGCAGCACCGAATGAGAGAACTCAAGGTCCTCCTCAGCCAGGGTATCAAATTTGTAGAATTTTGCAAACGTGTTTGCCCCTGACCAAGTTGCAGCTCGGCAAAGTTATAAAGCCGAGACCCCTCGGGCAGCCGCCCAAGATGAGCCCACTTTCCTCGTGGAATGGGCTTTTACTGATTTAGGATGCGGCAATCCAGCCGCAGAATGCTCCAGCTGAATTGTGCTACAAATTCAGCGAGCAATAGTCTGCTTAGAAGCAGGAGCACCTATTTTGTTGGGTGCCTACAGGATAAAAAGCGAGTCAGTTTTCCTGACTCCAGCCGTCCTGGAAATATACATTTTTAAGGCCCTGACTACGTCCAGTAACGTGGAATCTTCCAAGTCCCTAGTAGCCGCAGGCACTACAATAGGTTGGTTTAAGTGAAAAGCTGATACCACCTTAGGGAGAAACTGGGGACGAGTCATCAATTCTGCCCTATCCATATGGAAAATCAGATAAGGGCTTTTACATGACAAAGCCGCCAATTCTGACACACGCCTGGCCGAAGCCAAGGCCAATAACATGACCACTTTCCACGTGAGATATTTCAAATCCACAGTTTTAAGTGGCTCACACCAATGTGATTTTAGGAAACTCAACACCACGTTGAGATCCCAAGGTGCCACAGGAGGCACAAAAGGGGGCTGAATATGTAGCACTCCCTTTACAAATGTCTGAACTCCAGGCAGTGAAGCCAGTTCTTTCTGGAAGAAAATCGACAGAGCCGAAATCTGGACCTTAATGGAACCCAAGTTTAGGCCCATAGTCACTCCTGACTGTAGGAAGTGCAGAAAACGACCCAGCTGAAATTCCTCTGTTGGGGCCTTCCTGGCCTCACACCACGCAACATATTTTCGCCAAATACGGTGATAATGGTTTGCGGTTACTTCTTTCCTGGCTTTTATCAGCGTAGGAATGACTTCCTCCGGAATGCCTTTTTCCTTTAGGATCCGGAATTCAACCGCCATGCCGTCAAACGCAGCCGCGGTAAGTCTTGGAACAGACAGGGCCCCTGCTGTAGCAGATCCTGTCTGAGCGGTAGAGGCCATGGGTCCTCTGATATCATTTCTTGAAGTTCTGGGTACCAAGCTCTTCTTGGCCCATCCGGAACCACGAGTATCGTTCTTACTCCTCGTTTTCTTATTATTCTCAGTACCTTTGATATGAGAGGCAGAGGAGGGAATACATAAACCGACTGGTACACCCACGGTGTCACTAGAGCGTCCACAGCTATTGCCTGAGGGTCCCTTGACCTGGCGCAATATCTAGTTTTTTGTTTAGGCGGGACGCCATCATGTCCACCTGTGGCCTTTCCCAACGGTTTACCAACAGTTGGCAGACTTCTGGATGAAGTCCCCACTCTCCCGGGTGTAGGTCGTGTCTGCTGAGGAAGTCTGCTTCCCAGTTGTCCACTCCCGGAATGAACACTGCTGACAGTGCTAAGACGTGATTTTCCGCCCATCGGAGAATCCTTGTGGCTTCTGCCATCGCCATCCT
The DNA here is from genome assembly GCF_028390025.1 of Pseudophryne corroboree. Lineage (NCBI taxonomy): Eukaryota > Metazoa > Chordata > Amphibia > Anura > Myobatrachidae > Pseudophryne > Pseudophryne corroboree. Next base: position 206,015,655 of record NC_086447.1, on the reverse strand, counting down.
GCTTCTTGTGCCGCCCTGTCGGTTTACATGGGCGACTGCCGTGATGTTGTCTGATTGGATCAGTACCGGCTGGTTTTGAAGCAGAGGCCTTGCCAGACTTAGGGCATTGTAATTGGCCCTCAGTTCCAGAATATTTATGTGTAGGGACGACTCCTGACTTGACCAAAGTCCTTTGAAATTTCTTCCCTGTGCGACTGCCCCCCAGCCTCGAAGGCTGGCATCCGTGGTTACCAGGACCCAGTCCTGTATGCCGAATCTGCGGCCCTCTTGAAGATGAGCACTCTGCAGCCACCACAGTAGAGATACCCTGGTCCTTGGAGACAGGGTTATCAGCCGATGCATCTGAAGATGCGATCCCGACCACTTGTCCAAGAGGTCCCACTGAAAGGTTCTTGCATGGAACCTGCCGAATGGAATTTTGCTTCGTAAGAAGCTACCATTTTTCCCAGGACTCGTGTGCAGTGATGCACCGATACCTGTTTTGGTTTCAGGAGGTCTCTGACTAGAGATGACAGCTCCTTGGCTTTCTCCTGCGGGAGAAACACTTTTTTCTGTTCAGGAACAGTAGGCGTGTGGTAGGAACCAGCTGTGACTTTGGAATGTATAGAATCCATCCGTGCTGTTGTAGCACTTCCCGAGATAGTGCTACTCCGACCAACAACTGCTCCTTGGACCTTGCCTTTATAAGGAGATCGTCCAAGTACGGGATAATTAAAACTCCCTTTTTTCGAAGGAGTATCATCATTTCTGCCATTACCTTGGTAAAGACCCTCGGTGCCGTGGACAGTCCAAACGGCAGTGTTTGGAATTGGTAATGGCAATCCTGTACCACAAATCTGAGGTACTCCTGGTGAGGATGGTAAATGGGGACATGTAGGTAAGCATCCTTGATGTCCAGGGATACCATGTAATCCCCCTCCTCCCGGCTTGCAATAACCGCCCTGAGCGATTCCATCTTGAACTTGAATTTTTTTATGTGTGTGTTCAAGGATTTCAAATTTAAAATGGGTCTCACCGAACCGTCCGGTTTCGGTACCACAAACAGTGTGGAATAGTAACCCCGTCCTTGTTGAAGTAGGGGCACCTTGACTATCACCTGCTGGGAATACAGCTTGTGAATTGCCTCTAGCACAGCCTCCCTGCCTGAGGGAGTTGTCGGCAAGGCAGATTTGAGGAAACGGTGGGGGGGAGACGCCTCGAATTCCAGCTTGTACCCCTGAGATACTACTTGAAGGATCCAGGGATCCACCTGTGAGCGATCCCACTGATCGCTGAAATTTTTGAGGCGGCCCCCCACCGTACCTGGCTACGCCTGTGGAGCCCCCGCGTCATGCGGTGGACTCAGAGGAAGCGGGGGAAGAATTTTGATTCTGGGAACTGGCAGACTGGTGCAGCTTTTTCCCTCTTCCCTCGTCTCTGTGCAGAAAGGAAGCGCCTTTGACCCGCTTGCTTTTCTGAAGCCGAAAGGACTGTACCTGATAATACAGTGCTTTCTTAGGCTGTGAGGAAACCTGAGGTAAAAAAAATTTCTTCCCAGCTGTTGCTGTGGATACGAGGTCACAGAGACCATCCCCAAACAATTCCTCACCCTTATAAGGCTCTATGTGCCTTTTAAAGTCAGCATCACCTGTCCAGTGTCAGGTCTCTAATACCCTCCTGACAGAATGGACATTGCATTAATTCTGGATGCCAGCCGGCAAAATATCCCTCTGTGCATCCCTCATATATAAGACGACGTCTTATGTTCGCAAAATAGTATCCCTGTTTGACAGGGTTACAGACCACGCTGCAGCAGCACTATCTGCAGGTCTCAGTCTAGTACCTGAGTGTGTAAATACAGACTTCAGGATAGCCTCCTGCTTTTTATCAGCAGGTACCTTCAAAGTGGCCGTATCCTAAGACGGCAGTGCCACCTTTTTTGACAAACGTGTGAGCGCCTTATCCACCCTAGGGGATATCTCCCAGCGTAACTTATCCTCTGGCGGGAAAGGGTACGCCATCAGTAACTTTTTAGAAATTACCAGTTTCTTATCGGGGGAACCCACGCTTTTTCACACTTCATTCACTCATTTGATGGGGGAACAAAACACTGCCTGCTTTTTCTCCCCAAACATTAAACCCTTTTTTAGTGGTACTTGGGTTAATGTCAGAAATGTGTAACACATTTTTTATTGCCGGGATCATGTAACGGATGTTCCTAGTGGATTGTGTATATGTCTCAACCTCGTCGACACTGGAGTCAGACTCCGTGTCGACATCTGTGTCTGCCATCTGAGGGAGCGGGCGTTTTTGAGCCCCTGATGGCCTTTGAGACGCCTGGGCAGGCGCGGGCTGAGGTTTATACCTTCCACCTATCCATCCACTCTGGTGTCGGCCCCACAGGGGACGACATCACATTTATCGGCATCTGCTCTGCCATCACATAAGCCTCCTCATCAAACGTGTCGACACAGCCGTACCGACACACCGCACACACACAGGGAATGCTCTGACTGAGGACAGGACCCCACACAGCCCTTTGGGGAGACAGAGAGAGAGTATGCCAGCACACACCAGAGCGCTATATAATTTAGGGATTAACACTATATTGAGTGAATTTTTCCCAATAGCTGCTTGTATATACAATATTGCGCCTAAATTTAGTGCCCCTTCCCCCTCTCTTTTTAACCCTTTGAGCCTGCAAACTACAGGGAAGAGCCTGGGGAGCTGTCTTCCAGCTATACTGAGCAAGAAAAAAAGCAATTGGTTTCCCCAGCACCCTGAATGATAACAGTAACCAGATATAAATCCCACATGATAATAGAATTCAGAGATCTTCGTTACACATATTTGCGCAAATGTGTGGTTAAGCCCCAAAGCCGCATCAAGGCCTCTTTGTATATTTGGGGTCCCTAGCGCTATATATCTAGGTGCAGGGTGTGGCACCCCAAAACACCAGAATGAGCCAGAAAGCCCAGCATGGCATACCAGTGTAAAAAACTATAGTGTTAATAAATTAGTATTTAGGAAGCCGAAGCTATAGAGAGGGTGATACAAACATGAAATGTAATTAAAATAGAGAAATAGTGTTACAAAATTAATAAGTGAAAAGTGTTAATAGAATGTAAAGGTATGCCACACTAAAGCCATCCAGCTCAGCCAGTCCAGAGGCACCACACCTCACACCTCCATTACCCCAATCTGGGTCTAATATTAACCAGCAAGGAGCCACATGATAATGGCTCCTTACTAAAATATGTCTAAGCTAAGAGCTACCTACCTTGAAGCAACCCCATAATGCTCCATGTGGCATGTCAGGGCCTGCACCTCCTCCTAATGCAGGAACCTCTCTGCCTCTATTATCATGTGGGATTTATATCTGGTTACTGTTATCATTCAGGGTGCTGGGGAAACCAATTGCTTTTTTTCTTGCTTAGAAATACCCCTTCCTTTCGAGCACCTGAATGATATCACTAAGCTAATTGAGCATTTACCAATCTATATGTCTATTCCAGCTATACTGTGAAGAGAAAATGGCGCCAGTGTGCTGAGAGAGATAGCTCCGCCCCTTTTTCGCGGACTTTTCTCCCGCTTTTTTATGGATTCTGGCAGAGGTATTTATCACATATATAGCCTCTGGGGCTATATATTGTGATATATTTGCCAGCCAAGGTGTTTTTATTGCTGCTCAGGGCGCCCCCCCCCCCAGCGCCCTGCACCCTCAGTGACCGGAGTGTGAAGTGTGCATGAGGAGCAATGGCGCACAGCTGCAGTGCTGTGCGCTACCTTGGTGAAGACTGATGTCTTCTGCCGCCGATTTTCCGGACCTCTTCTTGCTTCTGGCTCAGTAAGGGGGACGGCGGCGCGGCTCCGGGAACGAACACCAAGGCCAGTTCCATGCGGTCGATCCCTCTGGAGCTAATGGTGTCCAGTAGCCTAAGAAGCCCAAGCTAGCTGCAAGCAGGTAGGTTCGCTTCTTCTCCCCTTAGTCCCTCGATGCAGTGAGCCTGTTGCCAGCAGGTCTCACTGTAAAATAAAAAACCTAAAATAAACTTTCTTTCTAGGAGCTCAGGAGAGCCCCTAGTGTGCATCCAGCTCGGCCGGGCACAGAAATCTAACTGAGGCTTGGAGGAGGGTCATAGTGGGAGGAGCCAGTGCACACCAGGTAGTCTAAAAGCTTTCTTTTAGTTGTGCCCAGTCTTCTGCGGAGCCGCTATTCCCCATGGTCCTTACGGAGTTCCCAGCATCCACTAGGACATCAGAGAAATGTAGTAGTATCTTTGAGGAAAGTATCCTGAGCCATGAGATGGGGTTGTAGTACACAGTCCAACAGCTGAGAGACAGTCGTGTATAGAGAATCTCTGGCCGAAATAATCGGCCTTCCAGGGGGTTTCTGGCTATCCTTGTGTAATTTGGGAATCGTATAGAGTACTGGGACTCTAGGGTACTTCACACATAGTACTTCAAAGATCTTGCTAGTAATTTTGTGACTTTGAACTGCCTCCTTGAGAATAGCAAACAGTTCACTCTGAAATTTAGCGGTGGGGTCGCACTGTAGTTTCTTATATACAGATTGATCAGATAGTTGCGACATTACTTCATTTTTATAGTCCCCCAAATTTTGGACGACTATAGCGCCCCCCTTATCTGCAGGCCTAATCGTGATGTCCTCATAGGATTATTCCGGACCGGAATAAAGGCATCTATTCACTTTAATCAGTCTGCTGAGTGCCGCTGTCATTAAGCTTGTGTAGATATATATATATATATATATATATATATATATATATATATATATAAGAGCCCCCGCCAGTTTTCAGTATATTTGAGCGGGACAGAAGCTCGCCGCCGATGGGGCTTCTCCCTCAGCACTCACCAGCGCCATTTTCTCCACAGCACAGCTGAGAGGAAGCTCCCGGACTCTCCCCTGCTTATACCACGGTTAAAGAGGGTTTTAAAGAAGAGGGGGGGGCACATAATTAGGCGCATATATACATTTATACACAGCGCTGCTGGGTAAACATATGTTTATTGTGTTTTTTCCTGGGTCATATAGCGCTGGGGTGTGTGCTGGCATACTCTCTCTCTGTCTCTCCAAAGGGCCTTGTGGGGGAACTGTCTTCAGATAAGAGGATTCCCTGAGTGTGTGGTGTGTCGGTACGCGTGTGTCGACATGTCTGAGGTAAAAGGCTCTCCTAGGGAGGAGGGGGAACAAATGAATGTGGTGTCTCCGTCGACAACGCCGACACCTGACTGGATGGATATGTGGAATGTTTTTAGTGCTAATGTAAATTTATTGCATAAAAGATGAGAAGGAACAGCCAGGGAGTCAACCCATGTCTGTCCCTATGTCGCAGGGGCCTTCAGGGTCGCAAAAGCGCCCACTATCCCAAATAATAGTCACAGATACCGACACGGATTCTGACTCCAGTGTCGACTACGATGATGCAAAGTTACAGCCAAAATTGGCTAAAAGTATTCAATATATGATTATTGTAATAAAAGATGATTTGCATATCAAACCCCCTGTCCCTGACACGAGGGTACACATGTATAGGGTAAAGAAACCTGAGGTAAACTTTCCCCATCTCATGAACAAGTTATTGAAAAGGCTTGGAAATCTCCAGACAAGAAACTGCAGATTCCCAAAAATGGATTCTTAGGGCGTATCCTTTCCCGACTAAGGACAGGATACGGTAAGAATCTTCCCCAAGAGGGAAAAAAGCTTGGACACGCTTATCCAAAAAAGGTAGCGCTGCCATTATTCTACCCTCAGGGATCCTGCTGATCGCAGACAGCAGGCTACCTGGAAGTCCATTTACACAATCTAGTACCTTACTCAACCCGGCGTTAGTGTCGGCTTGGGTTTGTAGCGCTGTAGCAGCAAGGATAGGTACCTTATCGACGGAAATTAATACCCTGGATAAGGATACCGGTTTATAGACCCTGGGTCATATTAAAGATGCTGTCTTATATATAGGAAATGCTCAAAGAGACATTGGCCTACTGAGTTCTAGAAATCACCGCTATGTCGATTTCTGCTAGACGAGTCCTATGGACCCGGCAATGGACAGAAGGCATATGGAGGTTTTACCTTACAAGGGTGAGGAATTGGTTGGGGAAGGTCTCTCGAACCTGGTCTCCACAACTACGGCAACTCAATAAAATTTTTGCCATGTATTTCTTCACAGCCTAAGAAAGCACCACATTAACACATGCGGTCCTTTCGGTTATATAAAAGCAAGAGAGTACGAAGATAGTCTTTTCTTGCCAGAGGTAAGGTCAGGGAAAACAAGCTGCCAACCACAGCTAGTTCCCAGGAGCAGAAGTCCTCCCCGGCCTCTATAAAATCCACAGCGTGATGCGGGAACACCGCTGAGGGAGTCCGCCACAGAGGGGGCACGTCTTCGACTGGACAGCCACATCTGGGTTCACTCACAGGTGGATCCCGGGGCGATAGAAATTATTTCCCAGGGTTACAAGCTGGAGTTCGAACAAGTGTCTCCTCGCCGGTTTCTCAAATCGGCCTTAACAGCTTCTCCCCCAGAAAGGGAGCGACTGTTAAATGCAATTCACAAAGTGTATCATCAACAGGTGGTGGTCAATGTTCCCCTACTTCTACATGAGAAGGGGTAGTAAATCAACCCTGTTAGTAGTTCCGAAACCGGACGGTTCGGTCAGACCCCTTTTACATTTAAAATCCTTGAACCTATACTTGAAAAGGTTCAAGTTCAAGGTGCAATCGCTCAGAGCGATCATCGCCAGCCTAGAAAGGGGAAGATTTTGTGGTATCCCTGGACATAAAGGATGCATACCTTCATGTTCCCATATATCCACCTCATCAGGCGTACCTAAGATTTGCGGTACAGGTTGTCATTACCAGAGTTTTCCACCAAGGATTTTCACCAAGGTAATGGCGGAAATGATGGTGCTCCTGCACAAGCAGGATGTCGCAATTAGTATCACTTTCACTGAAGGTGTTACAGCAACACAGCTGTTTTCTCAATATCCCGAAGTCGCAGTTGATTCCTACAACTGGTCTGACTTTCTTGGGCATGATTCTGGATACGGTCCAGAAAAGGGTTTATCTGCAGATAGAAAAGGCTCAGGAACTCATGACTCTGGTCAGGTACCTATTGAAGCCAAAACAGATGTCAGTGCATTACTGCACTCGAGTCCTGGAAAAGATGGTGGCGTCATACAAAGCCTTCCAATGGGACCTACTGGCAAGTGGTCCGAATCACATCTACAGATTCATCAGTTGATCGCCCTGTCCCCCAGGGCCAGGGTATCACTCCTGTGAGGGTGCTCACCTTCTAGGGGGCCGCAGGTTCGGCATTCAGGACTGGATTCTGGTGACCACGGACGCGAGCCTCCGAGGTTGGGGAGCAGTCACACAGGAGAAAAACTTCCAGGGTCTTGGGTCAAGTCAAGAGACTTGTCTTCACATCAACGTCCTGGAGCTGAGGGCCATATACAACGCCCTTCGTCAAGCGGAGACCTTGCTTCACGACTTACCAGTACTGATCCAATCAGACATCACCGCAGTGGCTCATGTAAACCGCCAGGGCGGCACAAGGAGCAAAGTGGCAAGAAGCCACCAGGATTCATCGCTGGGCGAAAAATCATGTAAGCACACTGTCAGCAGTGTTCATTCCAGGAGTGGACAACTAAGAAGCAGACTTCCTCAGCAGACACGACCTGCATCCAGGAGTGGGGACTTCATCAGGAAGTCTTCACAGAGATTGCAAGTCAGTAGGGACTGCCCCAAATAGACATGAGGACGTCCCGCCTCAACAAAAGCTGAAAAGATATTGCGCCAGGTCAATAGACCCTCAGACGGTAACTGTGGACGCCCTAGTGACATAGTGGGTATTCCAGTCGGTCTATGCGTTTCCTCCTCTTCCTCTCATCCCAAAGGTGTTAAGAATAATAAGAAAAAGAGGAGTGCAGACAATTCTCATTGTTCCAGATTGGCCACGTAGGGCCTGATATCCAGATCTGAAGGAGAATGCTCACAGAAGATCAGTGGCATCTTCCTCTAAGACAGGACCTGTTGCAACAGGGGCCCGGTCTGTTCCAAGACTTACCGCGGCTGCGTTTGACGGAATGGAGGTTGAACGCCGGATCCTAGCGGAAAAGGGCATTCCGGATGAGGTCATTCCTACTCTGATAAAGGCTAGGAAGGATGTGACAGCTAAACATTATTACCGTATATGGCGTAAATATGTTGCTTGGTGTGAGGCCAGGAATGCTCCTACGGAAGAATTCCATCTGGGCCGTTTCCTTCACTTTCTACAAACTGGAGTGAATTTGGGCCTAAAATTAGGCTCCATTAAGGTTCAGATTTCGGCATTATCCATTTTCTTTCAAAAAGAATTGGCTTCACTTCCAGAAATACAAACTTTTGTAAATGGAGTGCTTCATATTCAGCCTCCTTTTGTACCTCCGGTGGTGCCTTGGGACCTTAACGTGGTGTTGAGTTTCCTTAAGTCGCACTGGTTTGAACCACTTCAGACGGTGGAATTAAAACATCTCACTTGGAAGGTGGTCATGTTGTTAGCCTTGGCTTCGGCTAGGCGAGTGTCGGAATTGGCGGCTTTGTCTCATAAAAGCCCCTATCTGGTTTTCCATATGGATAGAGCGGAATTGCGGATCCGTCCTCAATTCTTGCCTAAGGTGGTTTCATCTTTTCATATGAACCAACCTATTGTGGTGCCTGTGGCTACGCGTGACTTGGAGGATTCCGAGTCCCTTGATGTAGTCAGGGTTTTGAAAACTTACGTAGCCAGAACGGCTAGTCAGAAAAAACAGAAGCACTGTTTGTCCTGTATGCAGCCAACAAGGTTGGCGCTCCTGCTTCAAAGCAGACTATTGCTTACTGGATCTGTAACACGATTCAGCGAGCGCGAAACGGCTGGATTGCCGTTACCTAAATTGGTCAAGGCCCATTCCACTAGGAAGGTGGGCTCTTCTTGGGCGGCTGCCCGAGGGGTCTCGGCTCTACAGCTGGGCCGAGTGGTTTCTTGGTCGGGTTCAAACACCTTGCGAGGTTTTAAAAGTTTGATACCCTGGCTGAGGAGGACCTCCTGTTTGCTCAATCGGTGCTGCAGAGTCATCCGCACTCTCCCGCCCGTTTTTGGAGCTTTGGTATAATCCCCATGGTCCTTACGGAGTCCCCAGCATCCTCTAGGACGTAAGAGAAAATAAGATTTTAAACCTACCGGTAAATCTTTTTCTCGTAGTCCGTAGAGGATGCTGGGCGCCCGTCCCAAGTGCGGACTACTCCTTCAAGACTTGTATATAGTTTTGCTTACATAAGGGTTATTTTAGAATTTTCATCGGTCTTGGACTGATGCTATGTTGTTTTCATACTGTTAACTGGGTAGTATATCACAAGTTATATGGTGTGATTGGTGTGGCTGGTATGAATCTTGCCCTTGGATTAACAAAAATCCTTTCCTCGTACTATCCATCTCCTCTGGGCACAGTTTCTCTAACTGAGGTCTGGAGGAGGGGCATAGAGGGAGGAGCCAGTGCACACCCAGACCTAAAGTCTTTCTTAAAGTGCCCATGTCTCCTGCGGAGCCCGTCTATCCCCATAGTCCTTACGGAGTCCCCAGCATCCTCTACGGACTGACATCCGCCCTCCAAATGCCTGGACACGCCTGCGTTTGCCGCACCACTCCCAGAAAACGGTCAGGTGACGCCCCGGAACGCCTTCCTCCTGTCAGACCTCCTGCGGTCGCTGGTGCGTCCGCTGTCTTCTCTAGTAGCGTCGTCGCCGGGCAACGACGCGCCTGCGCAATGCGGCTGCAGCGCATGCGCAGTTCCGACCCGATCTCACGGCTGCGACGAAGCGCAGCGTGCGATCGGGTTGGAATGACCCCCTTAATTGTAGTTTTCTCTGTTTAGCTTGGCCTCTACAAAACAGAAATACGTGCATAAGGTGGAAGCTTCAATAAGTTATTTATCTAAAACCACCATTGTTTCTCTAGCATCCATAAGGGATATTGGGGGAAACTAGTACGATGGGGTAAAGATGGGTCCAACGGAGCCAGTGCACTTTAAATTTCTTCAACTGTGTGTGCTGGCTCCTCCCCTCTATGCCCCGCTCCCACAGGCAGTTTAGAAAAAAGTGCCCCAAGGTGAGGATGCACATCTTTTACTATTTTCTGTATGCTGCCTGGTTAACAGCATACCTGCACCGTGGGAGGGGAGGGGGGGGGGGGGGGGCGGTCACCAGCCTTACGTGGTGCAGAGCAGAGGGGCTGTTGTTCAACGGGGCACTGCGCCTTGGCTGTCACAGCCGCAGCACGCCGCACACCCCTGACGCTGCCTGAAGGTGACATCGGTGGGGAGTACAAACCGGGGGCCCTGCTAGGTGGTGGACCAACAGTTAGAGAAACTGTGCCCAGAGGAGACGGACAGTACGTGGAAAGGATTTTTGTTAATCTAAGGGCAAGATTCATACCAGCCCACACAATCCACACCGTATAACATGGAATATACGCAACCAGTTAACAGTATGAACAAAACAGTATCAGCTAAAGACTGATTTTAACTGTAACATAACCCTTATGTAAGCAACAACTATATACAAGTCTTGCAGAAATATGTCCGCACTGGGACGGGCGCCCAGCATCCTCTACGGACTACGAGAAAAAGATTTACCGGTAGGTTTAAAATCTTATTTTCTCTTACGTCCTAGAGGATGCTGGGGCCTCCGTAAGGACCATGTGGATTATACCAAAGCTCCAGACCAGGTGGGAGAGTGCGGATGACTCTGCAGCACCGATTGAGCAAACATGAGGTCCTCATCAGCCAGGGTATCAAACTTGTACAATTTTGCAAAAGTGTTTGAACCCGACCAAGTAGCTGCTCGGCAAAGCTGTAAAGCCGAGACGCCTTGGGCAGCCGCCCAAGAAGAGCCCACCTTCCTAGTGGAATGGGCCTTTACCGAATTTGGTAACGGCAATCTAGCCGTAGAATGAGCCTGCTGAATCGTGGTACAGATCCAGCGAGCAATAGTCTCCTTAGAAGCAGGAGCGCCTGCCTTGTTGGCTGCATACAGGACAAACAGTGCCTCTGTTTTCCTAACCCTAGCCGTCCTGGCTACGTAAATTTTTAAGGCCCTGACTACATCAAGGGACTTGGAATCCTCCAAGTCCCCCGTAGCCACAGGCAACACAATAGGTTGGTTCATATGAAATGATGAAACCACCTTAGGCAAAAATTGAGGACGAGTCCTCAACTCTGCTCTATCCACATGGAAAATCAGATAGGGGCCTTTGTGAGACAAAGCCGCCAATTCGGACACCCCCCTTGCAGATGCCAAGGCCAACAACATGACCACCTTCCAAGTGAGAAATTTTAATTCCACTGTTTGAAGAGGCTCAAACCAGTGAGATTTTAGGAACTGTAACACCACGTTAAGGTCCCATAGTGCCACTGGGGGCACAAAAGGAGGCTGGATGTGTAGCACTCCCTTTATAAAAGTCTGGACTTCTGGGAGAGAAGCCAATTCCTTCTGAAAGAATAAAGATAGGGCCGAAATCTGTACCTTAATGGAGCCTATCTTCAGGCCCATATCCACTCCTGTCTGTAGAAAGTGGAGAAAACGGCCCAGGTGGAAATCTTCCGTAGGAGCATTCCTGGCTTCACACCAAGATACATACTTCCTCCAGATACGGTGATAATGTTTCGCCGTCACCTTTTTCCTAGCCTTTATCAGAGTAGGGATGACTTCCTCCGGAATACCTTTCCCAGCTAGGATTCGGTGTTCAACCACCATGCCGTCAAACGTAACCACGGTAAGTCTTGGAACACGCAGGGCCCCTGCTGTAACAGGTCCTCCCTGAGAGGAAGAGGCCATGGATCTTCTGTGAGCATCTCCTGAAGATCTGAATACCAGGCCCTTCGAGGCCAATCTGGAACAATGAGTATTGTCTGCACACTTTTCCGTCTTATGATTCTCAATATTTTTGAGATGAGAGGAAGGAACACATAGACTGACTGAAACACCCATGGTGTCACCAGGGCGTCTACCTAGGGAGGCCAATCCTGGGCCGTTTTTTCAATCCCGGGATTCGGGATTGAAAAAAATCAATCCCGGGATTCCCGGGATTGCAGTAGGGATCAGTGAAGAAGGGTGTAGGGAGCAGCGCTGGAGGGTAGGTAGCGGTGCGGGAAGGTGTAGGTAGCGGCGGGGAAGGAAGGGAGGGTGTAGGTAGCAGTGCAGGAGGGTGTAGGAAGCGGTGCGGAGGGTGTAGGTAACTGGGCAGGAGGGTGTAGGTAGCGGTGCGGAGGGTGTAGGTAGCTGGGCGGGAGGGTGTAGGTAGCTGGGCGGGAGGGTGTAGGTAGCTGGGCGGGAGGGTGTAGGTAGCTGGGCGGGAGGATGTACAGTAGGTAGCGGGGTGGGTTGGTAGCGGCGCGGGAGGGAGGGTGGGTATAAGTACCACTTACTATTAGGTGGGCGCCAGCCATGGACACACTGAACGCGGCGGCATTTCAAATGTAGCGCCGGCCGCCAGCCATCCACAGCTGGCGGACCAGTAGCCAATCAGGGAAGCGGCCGCAGCAGTCGCTCATGATTGGCTGCCGCAGCAGCTACCCTGATTGGCTGCCGGTCCGCCAGCTCTGATTGGCTGGCGGCCGGCGCCACATTTGAAGTGCCGCCGCGTTCAGCGTTCGTCTATGGCTGCCGCCCGCCTAAGTGTAAGTAGTATTACTTACACACACTCCCTCCCGCACACATGCGCAGTGTAATCCCGTGAATCCCGGGATTGGATGCTCCAATCCCGGGATTCAAATCCTGGCATTTTTGGGCCCAAATCCCGGGATCCCGCTGATCCCGATCCCGGGATTGGCCTCCCTACGTCTACCGCTACTGCCTGAGGGTCCCTTGACCTGGCACAATACCTCCGAAGCTTCTTGTTGAGGCGTGACGCCATCATGTCTATTTGAGGAAGTCCCCAAAGACTTGTTATCTCTGCAAAAACTTCTTGATGAAGTCCCCACTCTCCTGGATGGAGATCGTGTCTGCTGAGGAAGTCTGCTTCCCAGTTGTCCACTCCCGGAATGAAGACTGCTGACAGAGCGCTTACGTGATTTTCCGCCCAGCGAAGAATCCTGGTGGCTTCCGCCATTGCCACTCTGCTCCTTGTCTCGCCATGGCAGTTTACATGAACCACGGCTGTGACGTTGTCTGATTGAATCAGAACCGGTAGGTCGCGAAGAAGATTCTCCGCTTGTCGCAGGCCGTTGTATATGGCCCTTAATTCCAGTATGTTGATGTGTAGACAAGCCTCCTGGCTTGACCATAGTCCCTGATAATTGTGACTCCCTGCCTGCGCAGGAGCACCATAATTTCCGCCATTACCTTGGTGAAAATCCTCGGGGCCGTGGAAAGCCCAAACGGCAACATCTGAAACTGGTAATGACAATCCTGTACAGTGAATCTCAGGTACGCCTGATGAGGGGGATATATGGGGACATGAAGGTATGCATCTTTATGTCCAGTGACACCATAAAATCCCCCCCCCCCCCTTCCAGGCTGGAGATAACTGCCCGGAGCGATTCCATCTTGAATTTGTACTTTTTAAAGTATAAGTTTAGGGATTTTAGATTTAGAATGGGTCTGACCGAGCCATCCGGCTTCGGAACCACAAACAGGGTTGAATAGTACCCCTTCCCCTGTTGAACTAGGGGAACCTTGACAAGCACTTACTGTTGACATAGCTTTTGAATTGCAGCTAAAACTATCTCCCTCTCTGGGGGAGAAGCTGGTAACGCCGATTTGAAAAAATAAGAATTTACTTACCGATAATTCTATTTCTCATAGTCCGTAGTGGATGCTGGGGACTCCGAAAGGACCATGGGGAATAGCGGCTCCGCAGGAGACTGGGCACAAAGTAAAAGCTTTAGGACTAGCTGGTGTGCACTGGCTCCTCCCCCTATGACCCTCCTCCAAGCCTCAGTTAGGTTACTGTGCCCGGACGAGCGTACACAATAAGGAAGGATTTTGAATCCCGGGTAAGACTCATACCAGCCACACCAATCACACCGTACAACTTGTGATCTGAACCCAGTTAACAGCATGATAACAGAAGGAGCCTCTGAAAAGATGGCTCACAACAACAATAACCCGATTTTTGTAACAATAACTATGTACAAGTAATGCAGACAATCCGCACTTGGGATGGGCGCCCAGCATCCACTACGGACTATGAGAAATAGAATTATCGGTAAGTAAATTCTTATTTTCTCTAACGTCCTAGTGGATGCTGGGGACTCCGAAAGGACCATGGGGATTATACCAAAGCTCCCAAACGGGCGGGAGAGTGCGTATGACTCTGCAGCACCGAATGAGAGAACTCCAGGTCCTCCTCAGCCAGGGTATCAAATTTGTAGAATTTAGCAAACGTGTTTGCCCCTGACCAAGTAGCTGCTCGGCAAAGTTGTAAAGCCGAGACCCCTCGGGCAGCCGCCCAAGATGAGCCCACTTTCCGTGTGGAATGGGCTTTTACAGATTTTGGCTGTGGCAGGCCTGCCACAGAATGTGCAAGCTGAATTGTACTACAAATCCAACGAGCAATCGTCTGCTTAGAAGCAGGAGCACCCAGCTTGTTGGGTGCATACAGGATAAACAGCGAGTCAGATTTTCTGACTCCAGCCGTCCTGGAAACATATATTTTCAGGGCCCTGAGTACGTCCAGCAACTTGGAATCCTCCAAGTCCCTAGTAGCCGCAGGCACCACAATAGGTTGGTTTAAGTGAAATGCTGAAACCACCTTAGGGAGAAATTGAGGACGAGTCCTCAATTCTGCCCTGTCCGTATGAAAAATTAGGTAAGGGCTTTTATAGGATAAAGCCGCCAATTCTGATACACGCCTGGCTGAAGCCAGGGCTAACAGCATTACCACTTTCCATGTGAGATATTTCAAGTCCACAGTGGTGAGTGGTTCAAACCAATGTGATTTTAGGAATCCCAACACTACATTGAGATCCCAAGGTGCCACTGGAGGCACAAAAGGAGGCTGTATATGCAGTACTCCCTTGACAAACGTCTGAACTTCAGGAACAGAAGCTAGTTCTTTTTGGAAGAATATCGACAGGGCCGAAATTTGAACCTTAATGGACCCTAATTTGAGGCCCATAGACAGTCCTGTTTGCAGGAAATGCAGGAATCGACCCAGTTGAAATTCCTCTGTAGGGGCCTTCCTGGCCTCGCACCACGCAACATATTTACGCCAAATACGGTGATAATGTTGTACGGTTACATCCTTCCTGGCTTTGATCAGGGTAGGGATGACTTCATCCGGAATGCCTTTTTCCTTCAGGATCCGGCGTTCAACCGCCATGCCGTCAAACGCAGCCGCGGTAAGTCTTGGAACAGACATGGTCCCTGCTGGAGCAGGTCCTGTCTTAGAGGTAGAGGCCACGGGTCTTCCGTGAGCATCTCTTGAATTTCCGGGTACCAAGTCCTTCTTGGCCAATCCGGAGCCACGAGTATAGTCTTTACTCCTCTCCTTCTTATGATTCTCAGTACTTTTGGTATGAGAGGAAGAGGAGGGAACACATACACTGACCGGTACACCCACGGTGTTACCAGAGCGTCCACAGCTATTGCCTGAGGGTCCCTTGACCTGGAGCAATATCTGTCCAGTTTTTTGTTGAGGCGAGACGCCATCATGTCCACCTTTGGTTTTTCCCAACGGTTTACAATCATGTGGAAGACTTCTGGGTGAAGTCCCCACTCCCCCGGGTGAAGATCGTGTCTGCTGAGGAAGTCTGCTTCCCAGTTGTCCACTCCCGGAATGAACACTGCTGACAGTGCTATCACATGATTTTCCGCCCAGCGAAGAATCCTTGCCACTTCCGTCATTGCCCTCCTGCTTCTTGTGCCGCCCTGTCTGTTTACGTGGGCGACTGCCGTGATGTTGTCCGACTGGATCAATACTGGCTGACCCTGAAGCAGAGGCCTTGCCTGACTTAGGGCATTGTAAATGGCCCTTAGTTCCAGGATATTTATGTGAAGTGACGTTTCCATGCTTGACCACAAGCCCTGGAAATTTTTTCCCTGTGTGACTGCTCCCCAGCCTCTCAGGCTGGCATCCGTGGTCACCAGGACCCAATCCTGAATGCCGAATCTGCGGCCCTCTAGGAGATGAGCACTCTGTAACCACCACAGGAGAGACACCCTTGTCCTTCGAGACAGGGTTATCCGCTGATGCATTTGAAGATGCGATCCGGACCATTTGTCTAGCAGATCCAACTGAAAAGTTCTTGCGTGGAATCTGCCGAATGGAATCGCTTCGTAAGAAGCCACCATCTTTCCCAGGACCCTTGTGCACTGATGCACTGACACCTGGCCTGGTCTTAGGAGTTTCCTGACTAGGTCGGATAACTCCCTGGCTTTCTCTTCCGGAAGAAACACCTTTTTCTGTACTGTGTCCAGAATCATCCCTAGGAACAGCAGACGTGTCGTCGGAATCAGCTGCGATTTTGGAATATTTAGAATCCATCCGTGCTGTCGTAGTACTACTTGAGATAGTGCTACTCCGACCTCTAACTGTTCTCTGGACCTTGCCCTTATCAGGAGATCGTCCAAGTAAGGGATAATTAAGACACCTTTTCTTCGAAGAAGAATCATCATTTCGGCCATTACCTTGGTAAAGACCCGGGGTGCCGTGGACAATCCAAACGGCAGCGTCTGAAACTGATAGTGACAGTTCTGTACCACAAACCTGAGGTACCCTTGGTGAGAAGGGCAAATTGGGACATGGAGGTAAGCATCCTTGATGTCCAGAGACACCATGTAGTCCCCTTCTTCCAGGTTCGCTATCACTGCTCTGAGTGACTCCATCTTGAACTTGAACCTTTTTATGTAAGTGTTCAAGGCTTTCAGATTTAAAATGGGTCTCACCGAGCCGTCCGGCTTCGGTACCACAAACAGCGTGGAGTAATACCCCTTTCCCTGTTGTAGGAGGGGTACCTTGATTATCACTTGCTGGGAATACAGCTTGTGAATGGCTTCCAATACCGCCTCCCTGTCGGGGGTAGACGTTGGTAAAGCAGACTTCAGGAACCGGCGAGGGGGAGACGTCTCGAATTCCAATTTGTACCCCTGAGATACTACCTGCAGGATCCAGGGGTCCACTTGCGAGTGAGCCCACTGCGCGCTGAAAATCTTGAGACGGGCCCCCACCGTGCCTGAGTCCGCTTGTAAGGCCCCAGCGTCATGCTGAGGACTTGGCAGAAGCGGGGGAGGGCTTCTGTTCGTGGGAAGAAGCTGTCTGTTGCAGTCTTTTTCCCCTTCCTCTGCCCCGGGGCAGATATGAGTGGCCTTTTGCCCGCTTGCCCTTATGGGGACGAAAGGACTGAGCCTGAAAAGACGGTATCTTTTTCTGCTGCGAGGTGACTTGGGGTAAAAAGGTGGATTTCCCAGCCGTTGCCGTGGCCACCAGGTCCGATAGACCGCCCCCAAATAACTCCTCCCCTTTATAAGGCAATACTTCCATATGCCGTTTGGAATCCGCATCCCCTGACCACTGTCGCGTCCATAATCCTCTTCTGGCAGAAATGGACATCGCACTTACTCTTGATGCCAGAGTGCAAATGTCTCTCTGTGCATCTCGCATATATAGGAATGCATCCTTTAAATGCTCTATTGTCAATAATATATTGTCCCTGTCCAGGGTATCAATATTTTCAGTCAGGGAATCCGACCAAGCCACCCCAGCACTGCACATCCAGGCTGAGGCGATTGCTGGTCGTAGTATAATACCAGTATGTGTGTATATACTCTTTAGGATATTTTCCAGCTTTCTATCAGCTGGTTCCTTTAGGGCGGCCGTATCAGGAGACGGTAACGCCACTTGTTTTGATAAGCGTGTGAGCGCCTTATCCACTCTAGGGGGTGTTTCCCAACGCGCCCTAACCTCTGGCGGGAAAGGGTATAATGCCAATAATTTTTTAGAAATTAGCAGTTTCTTATCGGGGGAAACCCACGCTTCATCACACACCTCATTCAATTCATCTGATTCGGGAAAAACTACGGGTAGTTTTTTCACACCCCACATAATACCCTTTTTTGTGGTACTTGTAGTATCAGAAATGTTCAAAACCTCCTTCATTGCCGTGATCATGTAACGTGTGGCCCTACTGGAAAATACGTTTGTTTCCTCACCGTCGACACTGGAGTCAGTGTCCGTGTCAGTGTCTGTATCGACCTGAGGTAACGGGCGTTTTATAGCCCCTGACGGTGTTTGAGACGCCTGTACAGGTATCAACTGATTTGCCGGCTGTCTCATGTCGTCAACAGTCTTTTGTAAAGTGCCGACACTATCACGTAATTCTTTCCATAAGACCATCCAGTCAGGTGTCGACTCCCTAGGGGGTGACATCACTAACACAGGCAATTGCTCCGCCTCCACACCATTTTCCTCCTCATACATGTCGACACAGCGTACCGACACACAGCACACACACAGGGAATGCTCTGATAGAGGACAGGACCCCACTAGCCCTTTGGGGAGACAGAGGGAGAGTTTGCCAGCACACACCAGAGCGCTATATATATATATATATATATATATATATAGGGATAACCTTATATAAGTGTTTTTCCCTAATATAGCTGCTGTATATATTAATATGCCAATTTAGTGCCCCCCCTCTCTTGTTTTACCCTGTTTCTGTTGTGCAGGACTGCAGGGGAGAGTCAGGGAGCCTTCCTCCAACGGAGCTGTGAAGAAAAAAATGGCGCTTGTGTGCGGAGGAGATAGGCTCCGCCCCTTTTTCGGCAGCCTTTCTCCCGCTTTTTTGTGGAAAACTGGCAGGGGTTAAATACATCCATATAGCCCAGGAGCTATATGTGATGTATTTTTAGCCATTTAAGGTATTTTCATTGCGTCCCAGGGCGCCCCCCACCAGCGCCCTGCACCCTCAGTGACCGGAGTGTGAAGTGTGCTGAGAGCAATGGCGCACAGCTGCGGTGCTGTGCGCTACCTTATTGAAGACAGGACGTCTTCTGCCGCCGATTTTCCGGACCTCTTCACTCTTCTGGCTCTGTAAGGGGGCCGGCGGCGCGGCTCCGGGACCCATCCATGGCTGGGCCTGTGATCGTCCCTCTGGAGCTAATGTCCAGTAGCCTAAGAAGCCCAATCCACTCTGCACGCAGGTGAGTTCGCTTCTTCTCCCCTTAGTCCCTCGATGCAGTGAGCCTGTTGCCAGCAGGTCTCACTGAAAATAAAAAAACCTATTTAAACTTTTACTCTAAGCAGCTCAGGAGAGCCACCTAGATTGCACCCTTCTCGTTCGGGCACAAAATCTTAACTGAGGCTTGGAGGAGGGTCATAGGGGGAGGAGCCAGTGCACACCAGCTAGTCCTAAAGCTTTTACTTTGTGCCCAGTCTCCTGCGGAGCCGCTATTCCCCATGGTCCTTTCGGAGTCCCCAGCATCCACTAGGACGTTAGAGAAATCGGCGTGGAGGCACCTCTTCGAATTCCAGCTTGTAGCCTTGGGATACAATTTCCATCGCCCAAGGATCCACGTCTGACTGAACCCAGACGTGGCTGAAGAGTCGAAGACGTGCCCCCACCGGCGCGGACTCCCTCAGTGGAGCCCAAGCGTCATGCGGTGGATTTAGTAGAAGCCGGGGAGGACTTCTGCTCCTGGGAGCTAGCCGTAGCAGGCATTCTTTTCCCTCTACCCTTACCTCTGGCGAGGAAGGAAGAGCCCCGACCTCTTCTGAACTTATGCGACCGAAAGGACTGCATCTGACATTGTGGAGTTTTCTTTTGCTGTGGGGGAACATAAGGCAAAAAAGTAGATTTACCCGCGGTAGCTGTGGAAACCAGGTCCGCGACACCTTCCCCAAATAAAACCTCACCCTTGTAAGACAAAACTTCCATATGCCTCTTTGAGTCGACATCACCCGTCCATTGGCGGGTCCACAGGGCTCGCCTAGCAGAAATCGCCATGGCGTTGGCTCTCGAACCTAGTAGCCCAACGTCTCTCTGAGCGTCTCTCATATATAAGACTGCGTCTTTAATATGACCTAAGGTCAATAAAATGGTATCCCTATTTAGGGTATCAATGTCAGCTGACAAGGTATCTGTCCAAGCTGCTACTGCGCTACAAACCCAACCCGATGCTATTGCCGGTCTGAGTAAAGTTTCCTGTCTGCGATCAGCAGGATCTTTGAGGGCTGCCGTGTCTGGAGACGGTAGCGCCACCATCTTGGACAAGCGTGTTAAAGCCTTGTCCACCCTGGGCGAGGATTCCCACCGTACCCTGTCATGTGCAGGGAAAGGATACGCCATAAGAATCCTCTTGGGACTATGCAGTTTTTTGTCTGGAGTCTCCCAAGCTTTTTCAAATAACGCGTTCAGCTTATGAGATGGGGGAAAGGTTACCTCAGGTTTCTTTTCCTTATACATGCATACCCTCGTGTCAGGGACAGAGGGATCATCTGTGATATGCAAAACATCTTTTATTGCAATAATCATATAATGAATACTTTTGGCCACCCTTGGGAGTAACCTCGCATCATCGTAGTCGACACTGGAGTCAGAATCCGTGTCGGTATCAGTGTCTGCTATTTGGGATAGGGGACGTTTTTGAGACCCTGAAGGGCCCTGTGACACCGTCAAAACCATTGATTGACTCTCTGTATTATCCCTGGACTCTGCTTTGTCTAATCTCTTATGTAATAAAGCCACATTTGCATTTAAACATTCCACATGTCCAACCAATCAGGTGTCAGCGTTCCAGACGGATACACCACAATCATCTGCTCCACCTCTTCCTTAGATGAGCCTTCCGCTTCAGACATGCTGACACACACGTACCGACACCCCCACACACTCAGGGATATAGCTATATGGAGACAGTCCCCCAATAAGGCCCTTTGGAGAGACAGAGAGAGAGTATGCCAGCACACACCCAGCGCCTCCGGACCCTGGAATAGAATCCCAGTTATTACAGCGCTTTTATAAAAATATATAAATACACTCACTGCGCCAATTAAATGTGCCCCCCCCCCCCCCTCTTTTTCGCCCTATGTGACTGTGTTCAGCAGGGGAGAGTCCGGGGAGCCAGCTTCTCTGCAGTGTGCTGTGGAGAAAATGGCGCTGGTTAGCGCTGGAGGATCAAGCTCCGCCCCCTCACCGGCGGGCTTCGGTCCCGCTCAAATTATTTATACTGGCGGGGGTTTGTTAATATACCGCCTCTGCAGTATCTAATTCATCTACCAGTGTCCCTTTGAGGTTAATATTGCTGCCCAGGGTGCCCCCCCTGCGCCCTGCACCCTTACAGTGCCTGCTGTGTGTGTACTTGAGGGAGCAATGGCGCGCAGCGTTACCGCCGCGCGTTACCTCAGTGAAGATCTGAAGTCTTCTGCCGCCTTTGAAGTCTTCTTTCTTCTTATACTCAGCCAGCTTCTATCTTCCGGCTCTGTGAGGAGGACGGTGGCGCGGCTCTGGGACGAACGGCGAGGGTGAGACCTGCGTTCCGACCCTCTGGAGCTAATGGTGTCCAGTAGCCTAAGAAGCAGAGCCTATCATTTAAGTAGGTTTGCTTCTCTCCCCTCAGTCCCTCGAAGCAGGGAGCCTGTTGTCAGCGGTGCTCCCTGAAAATAAAAAACCTAACAAAAGTCTTTTTCAGAGAAACTTAGGAGAGCTCCCCTGCAATGCACCCAGTCTCCTCTGGGCACAGGATCTAATTGAGGTCTGGAGGAGGGGCATAGAGGGAGGAGCCAGTGCACACCCATTCTAAAGTCTTTAGAGTGCCTATGTCTCCTGTGGAGCCGTCTATACCCCATGGTCCTTACGGAGTCTCCAGCATCCTCTAGGACGTAAGAGAAATTATTATTTAAGCCAAACATCAGCAAGAATTAGCCAAGCATTTGCGAGAACTACAGCATCCCATCAATCCATCAGACTAGGATTCATTACATCTAGAAGAAATGGATCATAAGGACAAGATCTGTGAATTAAGAGAAAGAATTCACTCACCTGAAACATCATTAAAACTGATCACCTGGTTCATAAGTACACTTGAGATAAGGATCTCATCAAAAACAGGGACACTGCCCCCAACTAGGCCAGTATTTCCTCCCTGAGGAGTTACAGCCAGGCTTCTTTCATTGCAATACCTGTTGACACAAACAAAAGGACTGTAAAAGGAAATCATTGAATAAGGAGTAAGGACAATTGAAATTTTAATATTGGGGTATTTTTCTGCCCTGATCACTATCTAATAAAAGTGATCAACGTTAGGAATAATTAATAATATCTATCATTTCATATGAATTTCTGTCTAACATTTAACTGTATAAAGGGAAACAAAACATATCTTAAATACAATAAAAAGAATGTCTTGTAAGTAAAAAATGGTGGAGTCCATATGTCTTCATATGAAAGCAATTTCTAATACAGACCAACAAACAAATTAATGTTTGTTCTCCCATCTTTGTTGTTACTTCATGGCATTAGTAATACACATAGATGGAAAATTGCTTTTCTCCCCATGCAATAAGATATGTATGAAAAGAGACAAAATTTTGTTCTAAAACTATCATTTTAAATAGGTTTATTAGAACTTCAAGATGGTGTAACACGCCCTCTGGCATTAGATATAGCCGTTGGAGGGTAGCATAGGGTAGTGCCAACGCATGGGTTTCAGAACAAGAGGACAGCGATACAGGGCTAGCCATATAATTAGTAGGAGGTGTAACAGAGTGGCGGTACACAAAAGTGAATTGTTCTGGCAGGTAACATGTCTATAAGTCTATAAACAAAAGTGTTTCCTGTAAATAAAAGAGTAAAACCATAGTTATGGACCGAGACAGGAAGGGAAAAGGTCCCAGGTTCCCCAGATGCCCAGGCAGTGGGTCTGTGGCCTTACATGAGGGTCCAAGCTATTGGAGATTAGGGTTAGTGGCCATGATACCTGAGAGGGGGGGGGGATGACTGCAGCTCCCATATAAAAAGACCCCAGCAGCAAGTGAGGCAGGGGTCCAGTGTCACTATATTAGAGAAAATTATTTCCCCTAAACAGTAGAGTTCCATAGTGAAAGAGTTGTGAAGACCCTACAGTATAAGAGGGAAAGGTAGGCTGCATATGCAAAGTATTCCTGTTTGAGAAGTCCAGTACAGTGTGTATGTAGAGCAGAGGAGTGAGAAGGGGGAGAAGGCAACATAATATCCCTAAACAAAAGTGGGGGAAAAAAGTGTCAGACTGGGTGAGAAGCATCTTGAGAGGGGAGCAAAGAGAGGCAGACAAACATTTGAGGGGTGGTCCTCAGTTTGCCGAATGTCGGGATCCCGGCGCACAGTATACCGGCATATATTCTCCCTCGTGGGGGTCCATGACCCCCCTGGAGGGAGAATAAAATAGTGTCGCGCCACCGTGCCCATAGCGTGACAAGCGCAGCGAGCCCGCAAGAGGCTCCTTTGTGCTCGCCATGGTGTCGGTATGCCGGCGGTCGGGCTCCCGGCGTCGGTATGCTGGTCGCCGGGAGCCCGGCCGCCGGCATACCATACTACACCCCAATTGAGGAGTCATCCATGCTTAGGAAAGCAACACTAGTAAGAGTAAGAGCTGTGTGTGGAAATGTGTGAAAGGTGACACCAAGAGCCCGCAAGTGAAAATGGCAGGAGAGAACCTGCATTGCACTCGTATAACAGCAGGGAGTGTCTGTGTGGCTTACTGGAAACCAAGAAAGTGATATATACTGTACCTGCCTCGCTGGGAAAATACTTTAAGAGCAGAAGACTGTGGATTGATATATACGTTATGGTAACAACTTACCGTTGATAACGTGATTTCTCTTATGTCCACAGGATAACATTGGGATATTGTCGAGCGACAGCGAAAATGGCACCAACATGGTCACGAGCTTTCTGGCCTCCCAGGATGCATTGGGGCCTTCACCATATAGTCCCGCCCACTGACTCAGTCAGATCAGTTCTTTCCACAGCGATTTTAGGCAGGAACATCAGACAGAGACCTGTTTAGGCAATAAGAACATACATGCACACCCTTCCATACAAGAAGGAGGAGGTTTAGCGATTGTCTAGATCCTCAAATCAGATGCGTCAGGGTGGGATCCCTGTGGATACCTGTGGACATAAGAGAAATCACGTTATCAACGGTAAGTTCTTACCATAACGTATACATTTCTCTGGCTGGGTCCACAGGATTATCCACAGGATAACATTGGGATTCCCAAAGCCATTTTAGTGGTGGGGACGCTCCTGATTGCACAGGAGGACCTTTCGCCCGAAGTCTGCGTCATGAGAGGCAAAAGTATCCAAGGCATAATGTCTAATGAATGTGCGTATGGAAGACCATGTGGCTGCCCTATATATCTGTTCTGCTGAAGCACCCTGTTGTGCTGCCCAAGAAGAACCTACCTTACGTGTAGAGTGTGCAGAGACATTAGCCGGAATAGGGAGATCTGCATGAGAATAAGCTTCTGATATTACCATTCGGAGCCATCTCGCCAGCGTCTGTTTACTAGCAGGCCATCCTCTTCTATGGAATCCGTAGAGGATGAAGAGAGAATCTGTTTTCCTGATGGCACTAGTACGATCTATATAGATTCTTAAAGCCCGGACAACGTCCAGCGACGCTTCTCCCGCAGATAGTCCCGATACCTGAAAAGCTGGGACTACAATCTCTTCATTCAGGTGAAACTTTGATACCACCTTTGGAGGATATAGCTAGATCTCGTTCTGAGAACTGCTCTGTCTGGAAAAAAACTTAGGAAAGGAGACTTACATGATAATGCTCCTAAATCTGGACACTCTTCTGGCTGACGCCATTGCCAGTAAAAAAAGAAGTTAACCGTTAACCACTTAAGATCTGCTCTCTCAAGTGGTTCAAACAAAGGACCCTAGAAAAATTTAAGAACTAAATTCAAATCCCAGGGAGCTGCAGGAGGAACAAATGGAGGTTGAATATGTACTACTCCTTGAAAAAATGTACGTACATCCTGTAAATCAGCAATCTTCTGCTGAAACCATACAGTTAACGCTGAAACTTGAACCCTCAAGGAAGCAACTTTCAACCCTTTATCCAATCCTGCCTGAAGGAAGTCCAAAATCCTAGCTACTTTAAAAGATCTCGGATTTAAATTTTTTCCAGTACACCAAGGAATATAGGCTTGCCATATTCTATGATACACACGGGCCGAAGAAGGCTTTCTTGCTCTAAGCATAGTTTGGATTACTTGTTTCCAAAAAACCTTTAGCCTCTAAGATAGAGGTTTCAACAGCCACGCCGTCAAAGACAGGCGATCCAGATGACTGTGACAACAAGGACCCTGCATTAGCAGATCTGGATGTTGAGGGAGCAGTATCGGTGCTTCCATGGACATTCTCAACAGATCTGTGTACCAATACCTTCTTGGCCAAGCTGGAGCTATTAGAATGATTGCTCCTTTTGCCTATTTTATCTTTCTCACTACTCTGGGTAACCGAGATATTGGCGGGAACAGATACGCCAGCTGAAACCTCCATTCTACTGACAGTGTGTCTACAAGGACCGCTCCTGGGTCCCTTGTTCTCGATCCGTACCTTGGAACTTTGTTGTTTAGACGAGACGCCATAAGGTCTATCTCTGGTAGACCCCATCTGTTCACAAGTGTCTTAAACACTTCTGGGTGTAGTGCCCATTCGGTTTCCTGAATGCTGTGTCGACTGAGAAAATCAGCTTCCCAGTTTAGTACACCCGGGACAAATACTGCTGACAATGCTGGGAGATGGAGTTCTGTCCATTTTAGAATGGGAGTTACTTCCTCCATCAGTCTCTTGCTGTGAGTTCCTCCTTGATGATTGAGGTATGCTACTGCTGTCGCATTGTCTGAGTGGATCTGGACTGGTCTTCCTTGTAGATTGTCCATTGCCTGAACCAGAGCCAAGTAAATGGCCCTTATTTCTAACAGATTTATTGGCAGGCGACTTACCCTTGCGGTCCACTTTCCTTGGAACCATAGGCTTCCGAGTACCGCCCCCCAGCCCTGCAGGCTGGCATCTGTTGTCAGGACTTGCCACTCTTTTATCCAAAAGGGTCTCCCCTTGTTTAAATGGTCTGTCTGTAGCCACCACGCTAGAGACCTTTTTAACTTTACTGGAATCTTTATCATCTGCTTCTTTATCGTCTGATGATTTCCGTTCCATTTGGTCAGAATAAGGTGCTGCAATGGTCTGGAGTGGAATTGCGCATATTGCACCATGTCGAAGGTTGATACCATCAGACCCAACAGTCGCTTCGCTGCATGGACTGACATTGTCTGGGCGTGCAACGCTTCCTGAGCCATGACCTGCACCTTGACTATCTTTTTCTCTGGTAAGAGAACTTTCTGTAGGTCTGAATCTAATATGGCTCCCAAATGAACCATCCGCTGTGATGGATTCAGAGACGACTTTTCCCAATTTATGAGCCACCTGTGTCTCTGTAAACAAACTATCGTCTGTTGAAGATGGCTCAACAGTAAATCTTGCGACTGTGCTAAGATTAACAGGTCGTCTAGATATGGGAATATTCTTATCCCCTGTTTGCGCAGACAAGCTGCCATAACCACCATGATCTTGGTAAACACCCTGGGTGCTGTAGCTAGCCCGAAAGGCAGAGCTTGGAACTGGAAATGTTCCTGGAGGATGGCAAACCAGAGGTAACACTGATGCGACAGTGCTATAGGCACATGCAGGTAAGCATCCCGTACATCCAGGGATACCATGTAATCTCCCGGTTCCATAGCCAACATTATGGAGCGTAACATCTCCATGTGGAACTTCGGAATCCATATCTATTTGTTCAACATTTTCAGATTTAGAATTGGTCGATATGACCCATTTGGCTTCTGGATTAGAAATAGATTGGAGTAAAACCCCTGTCCCCTTTGTGATGGAGGTACTGGGACAATCACACCTGACTGCAGTAATTTTTGGACTGCTTCTTGCAGGGCATTGGCCTTCGACTCCATACGAGACGGGCTGGTGCAAAAAAATCTTTGAGGAGGCGGCCTCCTGAATGGGAACCCATACCCCTGAGATACTACCTTCTGCACCCAAGCATCTGCTGTTGACTGTTGCCATATGTGTGCAAAAAGAAGGAGTCGGCCCCCAACCCTGGAATCCTCCAGGCGGAGGCCCGTCTCTTCAGGCTGACGGTTTCTGTTCAGGTTTGGAAGCTGGCTTTTTGCTAGCCCACTGCTTCCTACCCCTGGATTTAAACTGGGGTTGCTTGGGCTCATCTTTAGCTCTCGCTTTGCTTTGCCAACGAAATGAGCGAAATTTTAAACCCTTGGACTTAGGGTTATAAGCAGCCAGAAATCTGACCTTTTTCGATTCAGCCTCTGATTGTAGGATATCCGATAAAGGTTTTCCAAATAATATATTACCGACAAAAGGCAATGCTTCCAATTCTTTCTTGGACTCCACATCTGCCTTCCAGGTCCGTAGCCAAACTGCTCTGCGAGCGACTACTGTCAAGGCTGAAGCTTTAGAAGCAACTGTGTCTACATCATTTGCTGCTTCTTCCAAATACTGGGCAGATTGTCTTAAACGGCAAAAACGATCCTCTTGCTCCCTAGTAGGAGAAGGGATGTCATTCTCTAGTTCCTCTATCCATTCGCCCATTGCCTTTGCTACCCAGGCCGAAGCCACAGCAGGTCTTACCACTGCTCCTACTAGAGATAAAATATTTTTCAACAGGCTCTCTACCCTTCTGTCTGTGACATCATTCAATGAGGTAGATGACAGTGGTAAAGCAGATTTATGCACGAGTCGCAGAACATGTGCATCTACTTTTGGAGGAACTTCTCTTTTCGAACAATCCACAGCAGGAAATGGATAATAAGAATCCCATCTCTTAGGAATCTTATACTTTTTACTGGGTGCTGCCCAAGACTCCTCCATCATTTCCGTAAGCTCATCTGACGCTGGGAATTCAGCTTTCACTGATTTTGTTCGTTTAAATACAAGCGCTTTAGCTTTTAACACTGTCTTGGCTGGCTCTTCCAACGAGAGAACAGCCTTCACAGCATTAATAAGTTCAGCTACATCTTCTGAACTAAAGCTCTGCGACTGATCATCATACTGAGTCGAATCTATTGTATCATCTTGTGTAGTCTGCCACACAGACGTATCTGTCTTAGTCTTACCTGTCCCTTGGTTGCTTGTAGAGGCCACTGGAACCAAACCATAGGAAGGGAGCTGCATGTATGGGTTCATAGTGTAACCTAACCCTTGAGGTGGTGCTACCGGAGCTAACCTGTCCGCAACTGAAGACAGAGTCTTTGCGAACATATTCCATGGTGGCTGTGTTGGTGGTTGAATCAACTCCTGTTTTTTAATTCGCTGAAAAGCGAAACAGTTTGCACACAAACCCTCATAAGTGACCAATTGATTCATATCAATTACCCCTGACTTACAAGATAAGCATGTTAGGGCTGTAGGAGTGCTTGATAAATTCTCCTCATCACTTTTGCCGCTCACAGACATGGTATTAACCTGTTA
The DNA here is from genome assembly GCF_028390025.1 of Pseudophryne corroboree. NCBI lineage: Eukaryota > Metazoa > Chordata > Amphibia > Anura > Myobatrachidae > Pseudophryne > Pseudophryne corroboree. The sequence goes on along the minus strand of NC_086447.1, from coordinate 205,987,146 downwards.
TTGACTACACAATTTGTGAATGAAAATCACCCTATATGTCAGTATATAGAGGTGAGATCAATCTGACCACAGTGCACCTGATTTGAGGGTCAGAACAGGACTGACATTACACAGAAAAGTCAGCACACATACTAGCAGTCAGTCACATGTTAAAGCATTAGACATTGCCATATGAGAATACAACCTCCATAACAACTTATACATAAGTAGGAAAATTGTACTTCTGTTTTAAACTGGTTCTTTTTTCAACATAGCATGCAGAAAACACAGTAATATACAGGTCTCATATGCAATAGGTACTAAAAATTAACAATGCATACTAAGAAGTAGAGAATTTTTAGTACTGTATACCCTGCCTCCGTAGAGCGGGATACAGGGAGACTCACCACACTTCCATATCCAAGCAAATACGCTCGTAAGACGCTGAGTGGATTCAGACGCTACTGGTGTACACTGCCGCACTTGATAACTGATAACGGACACGGACGCTCACCAACGGACACGGACGCTGAGCGACTTCCACGTGTATGCAGACGCTAAGGCCTGCGACTCGGTCTGGGCGGGTTTATCTCCAGTGTACACAACCGCAGCGTCTAAGCTGCGACCGAGTCCCTCGTGATAGCGTCTGAGCCGGAAGTGAGGTCATTTAGTTCATGAAACGAGAAACACGCGGGAACTGGCCATAAACTCGGAGGAGGGACGGCCAGGAGAGCGTCTGAATCCCCCTGTTGACTTAAACTCCCAGGATCGCGGCCTCTACCTAGTCCTGACGCCTATGATCCCCGGAGCGTAGCGCTGTCGCACTCCAGATGTTCGGCGCATCAACACACTGTTTGTAGTCTCCACCAAAATCAGTGTAGCTGTGTCCTGACCCCTCTAGTAAGAGGAAGTCCATAGACTCACCGTCTCCCCATGCTCCAGCCACAGCCTGGTTACGTCTGCTGGACCTGCTAGAACATCCGACACAGACGCCCGTCGAGACAGCACTGATACCCGAAGGTAAGCGTTGTTGCGACCCGGTGGGGAGTTGTTGGAGCGACCCTTTCTAGAATGCGTTTAAGACGCTGTTAAGATAAGTCGCTCAAAAAAACAATATAGTAAGTCTATAAAAATAAAATAATAAAAGCTTGAGGCTGCTCTCACAGCAGCCCTATGACCATGCGGCTTCCTGCCGCACCAAGCAAAAAACTGATCTGACCGAGTCAGTGGGCGGGACTATATGGTGAAGGCCCCAATGCATCCTGGGAGGCCAGAAAGCTCGTGACCGTGTTGGTGCCATTTTCGCTGTCGCTCGACAATATCCCAATGTTATCCTGTGGATAATCCTGTGGACCCAGCCAGAGAAAATATATTTTATTTAGAAGGCACCACATGGGTTCCATAGCACCATAGAAGGGTTAAAACTGCCATAAATATGTGTACAGACTAATTCACAGATACATAATAAAAGTAATTTAGCATAATTATGTAGAGTAGACAGAGAGGAGAGGTCCCTGCTTACATGATCTTACAATATATAAGGAATCTGTGTGGAAACAACAGAGAGAAGAGGGCAGAGACTACAGAGTTATGAAAGAGGTGCTACGCTAGAATTGAAACAAATGTTTCAAGGTCACACTTGAAGGCTAGCAGGATGGATGAAAGTCTAAAGGTTCATACACACTTAACGATAAAATGAGCGACGTCGCCCATTTTCCCCCTCCTTGAGCGACGTTCCTCATTTTATCGTCAAGTGTGTATGTCGCCAGCGATGACCGATGCGCGGCCCCGCGGGTCGGCAACGATCGTCGCTGTCGGTAGGGCATGCATGAAGGATGTGGACTGTCGTCCACGACCTTCATGCAGGGCTGGCGGAGGCGTGATGTCACTGAGCGATATGAGCGGTCATATCGCTCAGTGTGTGCCGGCCGGCCCGGGAGGGGAAAACATTAGACGATGTCGCTCACAGAGCAACATCGTCTAATGTGTATGGGCCTTAAGGGAGCGTGGGAGGGCATTCCAGAGGTTAGTAGCAGCTTGGGTTAGTAGCAGCTTTGGAGAAATACAAGAGTGGAAGGTGGCGATCAGGGAGTAGACAAAGCAGCAACCATTAGCAGAGCAAATAGGATGGTACAGTGAGTGGAGTTTGATTTTAATTGTGAGTGGTATAAAGGGTCAATGGAGTGACTGGAAGACAAGTGCAGCAGATGTAGAGCGACAATAGAGAAAATGAGGTGGGCAGCAGACAGACTGGAGAGGGGCAAGTTGCGAGTTAGGGAGGCTAGCCAGGAGAGTAGCAAGGTGGGAGTTAGGAAGGCCAGGCAGGAGAGGGACAAGGTGGGAGTAAGGCCAGGCAGGAGAGGGGCAAGGTGGGAGTAAGGACAGGCAGGAGAGGAGCAAGGTGGGAGTTAAGAAGGTCAGGAATGAGAGGGGAAAGGTGGTAGTTAGAAAGGCCATGCAGGAGTGGTGCAAGAGTCAGGAAGCCGGAGAGGAACAAGGTGTGAGATAGGAAGACCTGGCAGGATAGGGGAAATGTGGGAGTTAGGAAGGCCAGGCAGGAGTGAAACAAGGTGGGAGTTAGGAAGGCCAGGCAAAAGCAGATTACAGTAAATGAGGAAGCAAAATGAAGAGGGCATGAATGAGAATATTACAGGTTGAGTATCCCTTATCCAAAATGCTTGGGAACAGAAGTATTTTGGATATCGGATTTTTCTGTATTTTGGAATAATTGCATACCATAATGAGATATCATGGTGATGGGACCTAATGCTAAGCACAGAATACATTTATGTTTCATATACACCTTATACACACAGCCTGAAGGTAATTTTAGCCAATATTTTTAATAACTTTGATCCTTAAACAAAGTTTGTGTACATTCACACAATTCATTTATGTTTCATATACACCTTATACACACAGCCTAAAGGACATTTAATACAATATTTTTAATAACTTTGTGAATTAAACAAAGTTTGGGTACATTGAGCCATCAGAAAACAAAGGTTTCACTATCTCAGTCTCACTGAAAAAATTCCGTATTTCGGAATATTCCGTATTTCGGAATATTTGGATATGGGATACTCAACCTGTAGTATCATCCTGAGGAAGACGCCAATTGCATAAATATTGCAGGTGGAAATAGCAGGATTGTGAAAGGTCCTGCATTTGTGTATGGGTGAGCAGATTCAAGGGTGACACCTACACCAAGGACTTCAGGAATGGAAAATTGAGACATTGTTAACAGAGAGGGAATACATGGGAGAAGATAGGGTATTGGCTGGGGGATAGACAATGAGACCAGTTTTAGAAATATTGCATTTCAGGAAGTACTGTGCCATCCAGGATAAAATGGCTGAGAGGAGGTGACGCAGGAAAAGACTGGGATAGAGGTCAAGCAAAGATTGGGAAATTGTATTATCAGCATAGAGGTGATCGCAATAATTAGCATAGAGGTGGTAGCAATTTCCAAAGGTACTGATAAGGTTGCTAATTGAGGATGTGTAGAGAGTAAAGAGAGAGGGGCCGAGGACAGAACCCTGGGGAACTCCTACATGAAGGAGGAAGCTGAGGTAGTGTGGAGGTGGATGTAGATAAAGCAGAGGCTGAACAAGAAGGAGGCAAACCATTAGAGAATTGAGTCATAATATCCAATGGCATGGAGGGGTTTGAGAAGAAGGGGTGTCAACAGTGTCAAAAGCCACTATGAGGTTACTGGCTACAGGAATAGAGAACTGACCTTTGGATTCAGTTGTGATGTGGTCATCGGTGAGCTTATTGTGGACAGTTTTGGTGAAATGAAAAACCAAAAGCCAGATTGGAGTGGATATAGGAGGTAGTGGGAGGAGAGGAAGATGGTGAGGTGATTGTACACCACCCACTATAGTAGCAAAGGAGGAAAGAGAGATGGGATGGTAGTTAGCGTGCAAGGAGGGGTGAAGAGAGTTTTTCTTATAAATGAGGAAGGTGAAAAAAATGCTTGAAGGATGAAGGGAAGGTGTGGAGGTGAGAAATAAGTTGACCAGGTGGGCAATGTGGGAGCGTGCGTCTGAGGAGGACAGAGGGAATGGGGTCAAGGAGGCAGGTGGAGGGTGATAGGAGAGTACATACTTCATCCACAGAGACTGGAGTGGAGGAGGACAAGTTTGGTAGTTCCAGTAAGGGGTAGAGGGGCCTAGAGTGATAAGATGTCATTGCCAAATTGTAAAGTGCAATGGAATATGATGGTGCTATATAATAAGAATTTACTTACCGATAATTCTATTTCTCGTAGTCCGTAGTGGATGCTGGGAACTCCGTAAGGACCATGGGGAATAGCGGCTCCGCAGGAGACTGGGCACAAAAGTAAAGCTTTAGGACTACCTGGTGTGCACTGGCTCCTCCCCCTATGACCCTCCTCCAAGCCTCAGTTAGGATACTGTGCCTGGACGAGCGTACACAATAAGGAAGGATTTTGAATCCCGGGTAAGACTCATACCAGCCACACCAATCACACCGTACAACCTGTGATCTGAACCCAGTTAACAGCATGATAACAGAGGAGCCTCTGAAAAGATGGCTCACAACAATAATAACCCGATTTTTGTAACAATAACTATGTACAAGTATTGCAGACAATCCGCACTTGGGATGGGCGCCCAGCATCCACTACGGACTACGAGAAATAGAATTATCGGTAAGTAAATTCTTATTTTCTCTGACGTCCTAGTGGATGCTGGGAACTCCGTAAGGACCATGGGGATTATACCAAAGCTCCCAAACGGGCGGGAGAGTGCGGATGACTCTGCAGCACCGAATGAGAGAACTCCAGGTCCTCCTCAGCCAGGGTATCAAATTTGTAGAATTTTGCAAATGTGTTTGCCCCTGACCAAGTAGCAGCTCGGCAAAGTTGTAAAGCCAAGACCCCTCGGGCAGCCGCCCAAGATGAGCCCACCTTCCTTGTGGAATGGGCTTTTACAGATTTTGGCTGTGGCAGGCCTGCCACAGAATGTGCAAGCTGAATTGTACTACAAATCCAACGAGCAATAGTCTGCTTAGAAGCAGGAGCACCCAGCTTGTTGGGTGCATACAGGATAAACAGCGAGTCAGATTTTCTGACTCCAGCCGTCCTGGAAACATATATTTTCAGGGCCCTGACTACGTCCAGCAACTTGGAGTCCTCAAAGTCCCTAGTAGCCGCAGGTACCACAATAGGCTGGTTCAAGTGAAAAGCTGAAACCACTTTAGGGAGAAATTGAGGACGAGTCCTCAATGCTGCCCTGTCCGTATGAAAAATTAGGTAAGGGCTTTTATAGGATAAAGCCGCCAATTCTGAGACACGCCTGGCTGAAGCCAGGGCCAACAGCATTACCACTTTCCATGTGAGATATTTTAAGTCCACAGTGGTGAGTGGTTCAAACCAATGTGATTTTAGGAACCCCAAAACTACATTGAGATCCCAAGGTGCCACTGGAGGCACAAAAGGAGGCTGTATATGCAGTACCCCCTTGACAAACGTCTGAACTTCAGGAACTGAAGCCAGTTCTTTCTGGAAGAAAATCGACAGGGCCGAAATTTGAACCTTAATGGACCCTAATTTTAGGCCCATAGACAGTCCTGTTTGTAGGAAATGCAGGAAACGACCCAGTTGAAATTCCTCTGTAGGGGCCTTCCTGGCCTCGCACCACGCAACATATTTACGCCAAATACGGTGATAATGCTGTACGGTTACATCCTTCCTGGCTTTGATCAGGGTAGGGATGACTTCATCCGGAATGCCTTTTTCTTCAGGATCCGGCGTTCAACCGCCATGCCGTCAAACGCAGCCGCGGTAAGTCTTGGAACAGACAGGGTCCCTGCTGGAGCAGGTCCCTTCTTAGAGGTAGAGGCCACGGGTCCTCTGTGAGCATCTCTTGAAGTTCCGGGTACCAAGTCCTTCTTGGCCAATCCGGAGCCACGAGTATAGTCCTTACTCCTCTCCTTCTTATGATTCTCAGTACCTTGGGTATGAGAGGCAGAGGAGGGAACACATACACTGACTGGTACACCCACGGTGTTACCAGAGCGTCCACAGCTATTGCCTGAGGGTCCCTTGACCTGGCGCAATACCTGTCTAGTTTTTTGTTGAGGCGGGACGCCATCATGTCCACCTTTGGTTTTTCCCAACGGTTCACAATCATGTGGAAGACTTCTGGGTGAAGTCCCCACTCTCCCGGGTGGAGGTCGCGTCTGCTGAGGAAGTCTGCTTCCCAGTTGTCCACTCCCGGAATGAACACTGCTGACAGTGCTATCACATGATTTTCCGCCCAGCGACGAATCCTTGCAACTTCTGCCATTGCCCTCCTGCTTCTTGTGCCGCCCTGTCTGTTTACGTGGGCGACTGCCGTGATGTTGTCTGACTGGATCAGCACCGGCTGACCTTGAAGCAGAGGTCTTGCTAGGCTTAGAGCATTGTAGATGGCCCTTAGCTCCAGGATATTTATTTGAAGTGATGTCTCCAGGCTTGACCACAAGCCCTGGAAATTTATTCCCTGTGTGACTGCACCCCAGCCTCTCAGGCTGGCATCCGTGGTCACCAGGACCCAGTCCTGAATGCCGAATCTGCGGCCCTCTATCCTTGGTGACAAGATTATCCGCTGATGCATCTGAAGATGCGACCCGGACCATTTGTCTAGCAGATCCCACTGGAAGGTTCTTGCGTGGAATCTGCCGAATGGGATTGCTTCGTAAGAAGCCACCATCTTTCCCAGGACCCTTGTGCATTGATGCACTGAGACTTGGCCTGGTTTTAGGAGATTTCTGACTAGTTCGGATAACTCCCTGGCTTTCTCCTCCGGGAGAAACACCTTTTTCTGGACTGTGTCCAGGATCATCCCTAGGAATAGAAGTCGTGTCGTCGGGATCAGCTGCGATTTTGGAATATTGAGAATCCAACCGTGCTGGCGCAGCACTATCTGAGATAGTGCTACTCCGACTTCCAACTGTTCCCTGGATCTTGCCCTTATCAGGAGATCGTCCAAGTAAGGGATAACTAAAACTCCCTTCCTTCGAAGGAGTATCATCATTTCGGCCATTACCTTGGTAAAGACCCGGGGTGCCGTGGACAATCCAAACGGCAGCGTCTGAAACTGATAGTGACAGTTCTGTACCACAAACCTGAGGTACCCTTGGTGAGAAGGGTAAATTGGGACATGTAGGTAAGCATCTTTGATGTCCAGAGACACCATATAGTCCCCTTCTTCCAGGTTTGCAATCACTGCTCTGAGTGACTCCATCTTGAATTTGAACCTTTGTATGTAAGTGTTCAAGGATTTTAGGTTTAAAATTGGTCTCACCGAGCCGTCCGGCTTCGGTACCACAAATAGTGTGGAATAGTACCCCTTTCCCTGTTGTAGGAGGGGTACCTTGATTATCACCTGCTGGGAATATAGCTTGTGAATGGCTTCCAATACTGCCTCCCTGTCTGAGGGAGACGTCAGTAAAGCAGACTTTAGAAAACGGCGAGGGGGAGACGTCTCGAATTCCAATTTGTACCCCTGAGATACCACCTGAAGGATCCAGGGGTCCACTTGCGAGTGGGCCCACTGCGCACTGAACTTCTTGAGACGGGCCCCCACCGTGCCTGAGTCCGCTTGTAAAGCCCCAGCGTCATGCGGAGGACTTTGCGGAGGCGGGAGAGGGCTTTTGTTCCTGGGAACTGGCTGTTTGTTGCAGCCTTTTTCCTCTCCCTCTGCCACGGGGCAGAAATGAGGCGCCTTTTGCCCGCTTGCCCTTATGGGGCCGAAAGGACTGTGCCTGATAATACGGCGTCTTCTTAGGTTGAGAAGCTACCTGGGGTAAAAATGTGGATTTTCCAGCAGTTGCCGTGGCTACCAGGTCTGATAGACCTACCCCAAATAACTCCTCCCCCTTATAAGGCAATACTTCCATGTGCCTTTTAGAATCCGCATCACCTGACCACTGCCGCGTCCATAAACCTCTTCTTGCAGAAATGGACAGCGCGCTAACTCTTGATGCCAGTCGGCAAATATCCCTCTGTGCATCACGCATATATAGAAATGCATCCTTCAAATGCTCTATAGTCAGTAATATACTGTCCCTATCTAGGGTATCAATATTTTCAGTCAGGGAATCCGACCACGCCAGGCCCGCACTGCACATCCAGGCTGAGGCGATTGCTGGTCGCAGTATAACACCCGTGTGAGTGTATATACATTTTAGGATATTCTCCAGCTTTCTATCGGCAGGTTCCTTTAGGGCGGCCGTATCAGGAGAGGGTAGTGCTACCTGTTTAGACAAGCGTGTGAGCGCTTTATCCACCCTAGGGGGTGTTTCCCAACGTGCCCTATCCTCTGGCGGGAAAGGGTACGATGCCAATAACCTTTTAGGAATTATCAGTTTTTTATCGGGGGAAACCCACGCCTCATCACACACTTCATTTAATTCCTCGGATACAGGAAAAACTACAGGCAGTTTTTTCTCACCAAACATAATACCCTTTTTAGTGGTACTTGTATTATCAGAGATATGCAATACATTTTTCATTGCTTCAATCATGTAACGTGTGGCCCTAGTGGAAGTCACGTTTGTCTCCTCATCATCGACACTGGAGTCAGTATCCGTGTCTGTGTCTGCCATTTGAGGTAACGGGCGTTTTAAAGCCCCTGATGGCGTTTGAGACCCCTGGACAGGCACAAGCTGAGTAGCCGGCTGTCTCATGTCGTCAACTGTCTGTCGTAAAGAGCTGACACTGTCACGCAATTCCTTCCATAAGCTCATCCACTCAGGTGTCGACTCCCTAGGGGGTGACAACTCTATAATAGGCAATTACTCCGCCTCCATCTCATTTTCCTCCTCAAACATGTCGACACAATCGTACCGACACACCGCACACACACAGGGAATGCTCTGATAGAGGACTGGACCCCACTAGCCCTTTGGGGCGACAGAGGGAGAGTATGCCAGCACACACCAGAGCGTTATATATAGACAGGAATACCACTATAAAATGTGCTTTTCCCTTTATAGCTGCTGTTAGTATTAAAACTGCGCCAAATTAGTGCCCCCCTCTCTTTTTTACCCTTTTCTGTAGTGCAGGACTGCAGGGGAGAGTCAGGGAGACGTCCTTCCAGCGGAGCTGTGATGGAAAATGGCGTGCTGAGGAGATAGGCTCCGCCCCCTTCTCGGCTGCCTTTTCTCCCGCTTTTTGGTGAGTTCTGGCAGGGGTTAAAATACATCCATATAGCCCTGGGGGTTATATGTGGTGTATTTATGCCAGCCAAGGTGTTTACATTGCTGCTCAGGGCGCCCCTCCCTAGCGCCCTGCACCCTCAGTGACCGAAGTATGAAGTGTGCCTGAGTAACAATGGCGCACAGCTGCAGTGCTGTGCGCTACCTTGTTGAAGACTGATGTCTTCTGCCGCCGATTTTTCCGGACCTCTTCTTGCTTCTGGCTCTGTAAGGGGGCCGGCGGCGCGGCTCTGGGACCGAGCTCCGAGGCTGGGCCTGTGTTCGGTCCCTCTGGAGCTAATGGTGTCCAGTAGCCTAAGAAGCCCAAGCTACCACCACTTAGGTAGGTTCGCTTATTCTCCCCTTAGTCCCTCGATGCAGTGAGCCTGTTGCCAGCAGGTCTCACTGAAAATAAAAAACCTAAAACTAAACTTTCACTAAGAAGCTCAGGAGAGCCCCTAGTGTGCACCCTTCTCAGCCGGGCACAAAAATCTAACTGGGGCTTGGAGGAGGGTCATAGGGGGAGGAGCCAGTGCACACCAGGTAGTCCTAAAGCTTTACTTTTGTGCCCAGTCTCCTGCGGAGCCGCTATTCCCCATGGTCCTTACGGAGTTCCCAGCATCCACTAGGACGTCAGAGAAAAGTAAATGTTAATGAATAATAATGTTAGACAAACTCTACCTTAGAGGTGAAGTAGGTAGAACAATCAAGCACAATGAGGAAGGGGGAAAGTTGAAGGTAGCAAAGAGGCAGAGTATGTTTGAAGCCTAGGAGAAGAGGATGGCTTTGAAGTAGGATTGGTTAACGAGTGAAAGAGCGCACGAACAGGATGAGAGAATAAACCTGACATGGAAGAAGCCAGCAACAGGGGAACACTTCCGGCAGAGTCACTCAGCTATATTCTTGTTAGCTTCTTAGAAAACAAGCATGAGGTGTGAAGAGTGAAGTAGGCTGTAACTACAGTATGAAAATCGTGAGTAGTAAGGAGTGGTGTGTACTTTTATAGCCTATGTAAGAAGTACTGTGCTTGAGTCACGATGTTGTGTAGATAAAGATGTAATATTTTGGAATAGAGTGATCATCTGGTGTCCATCTTATTGTAACACCTATTTCATTAAATCCCCAAGTCTCACAACTTATGCCCACATGTTTGAAGATATTGAATGAAAATCTGCATGTGCATGAAGCTCTGGTCATTTATTGCCCACATCCACAAGCCATGGCCATTGCGGAAGAAAGCACAATAGAGCAGGTACACCCCCTTCCTATGATTCATGTGGTTTTGCTTAGTATGTCCTACGCTTAACTTATATCCTATAGATATGAAGTTGGCTTGTTAGTCTTATATGTGGTCATGTTACACAGTTGGCATGTGAAGCTATCTCTGAGGAGTTTCTCTGTCTCTGCCATGTGGTGTTTGGTTAGTATTACAACTCAATGTCTCCTTTGTCTGTCAGCTTTATGATTATATCCCTACTGCTTATCAAGGAGTTTAGTACTTGCTTTGCTAAAGGGTTTATATTGTATTTTATGCTTGGTTTGTTTGATATTTTTTCTTTCTTCTTTGACTTTTCAGTGATTTCTGGATCACGTCCAGGAAATCACATTTCATTTGACACAAGTATAACAGGAATTTGCATTCAATATTTCATGTACACATTAATAATATTATTCTCAATAACTATTTAATTTGTTTTGTTCATTGTACTTGATGTAATCATTGTTTATATAGTTTTCTTATAGTCTGTTGAAACGGTTTCTTATATTCGGTTTGTAGAATACGGGTTAAAAGATCCTACTTCTGAATTTTGAACATGGACAATGGTTTTGCTTTACAATGGAGGTACTGTGGGGGTCATTCTGACCTGATCGCACGCTAGCTATTTTTTGCAGCGCTGCGATCAGATAGTCGCCGCCTATGGGGGAGTGTATTTTCGCTTTGCAAGTGTGCGAACTCTTGTGCATCTGAGTGGTACAAAAAAGTTTTGTGCAGTTTCTGAGTAGGTCTGAACTTACTCAGCCGCTGCAATCACTTCAGCCTGTCCGGGGCCGGAATTGACGTCAGACACCCGCCCTGCAAACACTTGGACACACCTGCGTTTTTCCAACCACTCCCTTAAAACAGTCAGTTGAAACCCATAAACGCCTTCTTCCTGTCAATCTTCTTGCGATCGGCTGTGCGAATGGATTCTTCGTTAAATCATTCGCCCAGCAACGATCCGCTTTGTATCCGTACGACGCGCCTGCGCATTGAGTTGCATACACATGCGCAGTTTTGCAGAGTTTTGACCTGATCGCAGCGCTGCAAAAAAATAAGATTTTACTTACCGATAAATCTATTTCTCGGAGTCCGTAGTGGATGCTGGGGTTCCTGAAAGGACCATGGGGAATAGCGGCTCCGCAGGAGACAGGGCACAAAAAGTAAAGCTTTTTCAGATCAGGTGGTGTGCACTGGCTCCTCCCCCTATGACCCTCCTCCAGACTCCAGTTAGGTACTGTGCCCGGACGAGCGTACACAATAAGGGAGGATTTTGAATCCCGGGTAAGACTCATACCAGCCACACCAATCACACCGTACAACTTGTGATCTAAACCCAGTTAACAGTATGATAACAGCGGAGCCTCTGAAAGATGGCTTCCTTCAACAATAACCCGAATTAGTTAACAATAACTATGTACAATTTATGCAGATAATCCGCACTTGGGATGGGCGCCCAGCATCCACTACGGACTCCGAGAAATAGATTTATCGGTAAGTAAAATCTTATTTTCTCTATCGTCCTAGTGGATGCTGGGGTTCCTGAAAGGACCATGGGGATTATACCAAAGCTCCCAAACGGGCGGGAGAGTGCGGATGACTCTGCAGCACCGAATGAGAGAACTCCAGGTCCTCCTTAGCCAGAGTATCAAATTTGTAAAATTTTACAAACGTGTTCTCCCCTGACCACGTAGCTGCTCGGCAAAGTTGTAATGCCGAGACCCCTCGGGCAGCCGCCCAAGATGAGCCCACCTTCCTTGTGGAGTGGGCCTTTACAGATTTAGGCTGTGGCAGGCCTGCCACAGAATGTGCAAGTTGGATTGTGCTACAGATCCAACGAGCAATCGTCTGCTTAGACGCAGGAGCACCCATCTTGTTGGGTGCATACAATATAAACAACGAGTCAGATTTTCTGACTCCAGCTGTCCTTGCAATATATATTTTTAATGCTCTGACAACGTCCAGTAACTTGGAGTCCTCCAAGTCACTTGTAGCCGCAGGCACTACAATAAGCTGGTTCAGATGAAATGCTGACACCACCTTAGGGAGAAAATGCGGACGAGTCCGCAGTTCTGCCCTGTCCGAATGGAAAATCAGATATGGGCTTTTGTAAGATAAAGCTGCCAATTCTGATACTCTCCTGGCCGAAGCCAGGGCTAGAAGCATGGTCACTTTCCAAGTGAGATATTTCAAATCCACCTTATTTAGTGGTTCAAACCAATGAGATTTTAGAAAGTCCAAAACCACATTGAGATCCCACGGTGCCACTGGAGGCACCACAGGAGGCTGCATATGCAGCACTCCCTTAACAAAGGTCTGGACTTCAGAGACTGAAGCCAATTCTTTTTGAAAGAAAATCGACAGGGCCGAAATTTGAACCTTAATAGATCCCAATTTGAGACCCATAGACAATCCTGATTGCAGGAAATGTAGGAATCGACCCAGTTGAAATTCCTCCGTCGGAGCACTCCGATCTTCGCACCACGCAACATATTTTCGCCAAATTCGGTGATAATGTTGCACGGTTACTTCCTTCCTTGCTTTAATCAAAGTAGGAATGACTTCTTCCGGCATGCCTTTTTCCTTTAGGATCCGGCGTTCAACCGCCATGCCGTCAAACGCAGCCGCGGTAAGTCTTGAAACAGACAGGGACCCTGCTGAAGCAAGTCCCTCCTTAGAGGTAGAGGCCACGGATCTTCCGTGATCATCTCTTGAAGTTCCGGGTACCAAGTCCTTCTTGGCCAATCCGGAACCACTAGTATCGTTCTTACGCCTCTTTGCCGTATAATTCTCAATACTTTTGGTATGAGAGGCAGAGGAGGAAACACATACACCGACTGGTACACCCAAGGCGTTACCAGCGCGTCCACAGCTATTGCCTGCGGATCTCTTGACCTGGCGCAATACCTGTCCAGTTTTTTGTTGAGGCGAGACGCCATCATGTCCACCATTGGTCTTTCCCAACGGGTAACCAGCATGTGGAAGACTTCTGGATGAAGTCCCCACTCTCCCGGGTGAAGATCGTGTCTGCTGAGGAAGTCTGCTTCCCAGTTGTCCACTCCCGGGATGAACACTGCTGACAGTGCTATCACATGATTCTCTGCCCAGCGAAGAATCCTTGCAGCTTCTGCCATTGCACTCCTGCTTCTTGTGCCGCCCTGTCTGTTCACATGGGCGACTGCCGTGATGTTGTCCGACTGGATCAATACCGGTTTTCCCTGAAGCAGAGGTTCTGCCTGGCTTAGAGCATTGTATATTGCTCTTAGTTCCAGAATGTTTATGTGAAGAGACGTTTCCAGGCTCGTCCATACTCCCTGGAAGTTTCTTCCTTGTGTGACTGCTCCCCAGCCTCTCAGGCTGGCGTCCGTGGTCACCAGGATCCAATCCTGTATGCCGAATCTGCGGCCCTCCAATAGATGAGGACTCTGCAACCACCACAGAAGAGACACCCTTGTCCTTGGAGACAGGGTTATCCGTAGGTGCATCTGAAGATGCGACCCTGACCATTTGTGCGTGGAATCTGCCGAATGGAATTGCTTCGTAAGAAGCCACCATTTTTCCCAGGACTCTTGTGCATTGATGTACAGACACCTTTCCTGGTTTTAGGAGGTCCCTGACAAGGTCGGATAACTCCTTGGCTTTTTCCTCCGGGAGAAAAACCTTTTTCTGAACCGTGTCCAGAATCATCCCTAGGAACAGCAGACGAGTTGTCGGCATTAACTGGGATTTTGGAATATTCAGAATCCACCCGTGCTGTTTTAGCACTTCTTGAGACAGTGCTAATCCCATCTCTAGCTGTTCTCTGGACCTCGCCCTTATTAGGAGATCGTCCAAGTATGGGATAATTAATATGCCTTTTCTTCGAAGAAGAATCATCATCTCGGCCATTACCTTTGTAAAGATCCGAGGTGCCGTGGACAATCCGAACGGCAGCGTCTGAAACTGATAGTGACAGTTTTGTACAACGAACCTGAGGTACCCCTGGTGTGAGGGGTAAATTGGAACGTGGAGATACGCATCCTTGATGTCCAAGGATACCATAAAGTCCCCCTCTTCCAGGTTCGCTATCACTGCTCTGAGTGACTCCATCTTGAACTTGAACTTCTTTATGTACAGGTTCAAGGACTTCAAATTTAGAATAGGCCTTACCGAGCCATCCGGCTTCGGTACCACAAAAAGAGTGGAATAATACCCCTTCCCTTGTTGTAGAAGAGGTACCTTGACTATCACCTGCTGAGAGTACAGCTTGTGAATGGCTTCCAAAACCGTCTCCCTTTCGGAGGGGGACGTTGGTAAAGCAGACTTCAGGAAACGGCGAGGTGGATCTGTCTCTAATTCCAACCTGTACCCTTGAGATATTATCTGCAGGATCCAGGGATCTACCTGCGAGTGAGCCCACTGCGCGCTGTAATTTTTGAGACGAGCGCCCACCGTCCCCGAGTCCGCTTGAGAAGCCCCAGCGTCATGCTGAGGCTTTTGTAGAAGCCGGGGAGGGCTTCTGTTCCTGGGAAGGAGCTGCGTGTTGCTGTCTCTTCCCTCGACCTCTGCCTCGTGGCAGATATGAATAGCCCTTTGCTCTCTTATTTTTAAAGGAACGAAAGGGCTGCGGTTGAAAAGTCGGTGCCTTTTTCTGTTGGGGAGTGACTTGAGGTAGAAAGGTGGATTTCCCGGCTGTAGCCGTGGCCACCAAATCTGATAGACCGACTCCAAATAACTCCTCCCCTTTATACGGCAAAACTTCCATATGCCGTTTTGAATCCGCATCGCCTGTCCACTGTCGCGTCCATAAAGCTCTTCTGGCCGAAATGGACATAGCACTTACCCGTGATGCCAGTGTGCAGATATCCCTCTGTGCATCACGCATATAAAGAAATGCATCCTTTATTTGTTCTAACGACAGTAAAATATTGTCCCTGTCCAGGGTATCAATATTTTCAATCAGGGACTCTGACCAAACTACCCCAGCACTGCCCATCCAGGCAGTCGCTACAGCTGGTCGTAGTATAACACCTGCATGTGTGTATATACTTTTTTGGATATTTTCCATCCTCCTATCTGATGGATCTTTAAGTGCGGCCGTCTCAGGAGAGGGTAACGCCACTTGTTTTGATAAGCGTGTTAGCGCCTTGTCCACCCTAGGAGGTGTTTCCCAGCGCTCCCTAACCTCTGGCGGGAAAGGGTATAATGCCAATAATTTCTTTGAAATTATCAGCTTTTTATCAGGGGCAACCCACGCTTCATTACACACGTCATTTAATTCTTCTGATTCAGGAAAAACTATAGGTAGTTTTTTCACACCCCACATAATACCCTGTTTAGTGGTACCTGTAGTATCAGCTAAATGTAACGCCTCCTTCATTGCCAAAATCATATAACGTGTGGCCCTACTGGAAAATACGGTTGAATCGTCACCGTCACCACTGGAGTCAGTGCCTGCGTCTGGGTCTGTGTCGACCGACTGAGGCAAAGGGCGTTTCACAGCCCTTGACGGTGTTTGAGTCGCCTGGACAGGCACTAATTGATTGTCCGGCCGCCTCATGTCGTCAAACGACTGCTTTAGCGTGTTGACACTATCCCGTAGTTCCATAAATAAAGGCATCCATTCTGGTGTCGACTCCCTAGGGGGTGACATCCTCATATTTGGCAATTGCTCCGCCTCCACACCAATATCGTCCTCATACATGTCGACACACACGTACCGACACACAGCAGACACACAGGGAATGCTCCTAACGAAGACAGGACCCACTAGCCCTTTGGGGAGACAGAGGGAGAGTTTGCCAGCACACACCAAAAGCGCTATATATATATCAGGGATAGCCTTATAATAAGTGCTCCCTTATAGCTGCTTTGTTATATCAAAATATCGCCATAAATTTGCCCCCCCCTCTCTGTTTTACCCTGTTTCTGTAGTGCAGTGCAGGGGAGAGACTTGGGAGCCGTCCTGACCAGCGGAGCTGTGAGAGGAAATGGCGCCGTGTGCTGAGGAGATAGGCCCCGCCCCTTTTCTGGCGGGCTCGTCTCCCGCTATTTAGAAAAATCAGGCAGGGGTTAAATATCTCCATATAGCCTCTAGGGGCTATATGTGAGGTATTTTTAGCCTTTATAGGTATTCATTTGCCTCCCAGGGCGCCCCCCTCCCAGCGCCCTGCACCCTCAGTGACTGCCGTGTGAAGTGTGCTGAGAGGAAAATGGCGCACAGCTGCAGTGCTGTGCGCTACCTTTAGAAGACTGCAGGAGTCTTCAGCCGCCGATTCTGGACCTCTTCTGACTTCAGCATCTGCAAGGGGGCCGGCGGCGCGGCTCCGGTGACCATCCAGGCTGTACCTGTGATCGTCCCTCTGGAGCTTGATGTCCAGTAGCCAAGAAGCCAATCCATCCTGCACGCAGGTGAGTTGACTCCTTCTCCCCTCAGTCCCTCGCTGCAGTGATCCTGTTGCCAGCAGGAATCACTGTAAAATAAAAAACCTAGCTAAACTTTTTCTAAGCAGCTCTTTAGGAGAGCCACCTAGATTGCACCCTTCTCGGCCGGGCACAAAAATCTAACTGGAGTCTGGAGGAGGGTCAAAGGGGGAGGAGCCAGTGCACACCACCTGATCTGAAAAAGCTTTACTTTTTGTGCCCTGTCTCCTGCGGAGCCGCTATTCCCCATGGTCCTTTCAGGAACCCCAGCATCCACTAGGACGATAGAGAAATAGCTAGCGTGCAATCAGGTCAGAATGACCCCCTGTGTTCCTTGGGGTTTATGACTAATGCAAAAGCACAACTCTGCATAGCCAGCCACACCTTCTGTGCTGTGCTATGTAAATGCAGCAGGTGGTGTCTTGTGTATATAGATGCCCACTGCATGCTTTTGCTATCCAATGCTGTGTCCGTAGATGCATCAACCATATCTACAGATGTGTCCTCTTACATTCTTGATGCAGTCACGCTAAAAGCCCTTCAAGTCGCTCCAAGATGTGGCAGGACTTGGTAGTGCTGAGCATCTTTCTTGCAATTTTTTTTCACAAAAATTAGTCATAGACGCAGTGTAATGCAAAAGGACGCACAAGCAGCGTCTGCTGATTATAATTATATACAGCATGCCTATATTCTGTGTGTAATTGCGTCTGTATCTGCATCTGAAATGTCATGTTACAGTGTTTTTCAGGAAAACACTGTAGCATAGCATTTTGTATGTAAATAGTCAGGGTCACACACAGAATAAAGACATGCTGTGGATAATTTTAATCAGCAAAAGCTGCTTGTGCGTCCTATTGCATTACATTGTGTCTATGACGCATTATTACATTGCATCTATGACGCATTTTCGTGAAAAATAATGCAAAAAAAGATGTTTGTCGCTAGTGAGTCAAACAGTACTCACGTGTTATGTGTAACACGACGTATAGCGCACAGAGCAAAGATGTAAGAGGACACATCTGTAGCATGTAGGGGTTAAGAGTAGACAGGTTAATCTGTATTTGTTAATGATCATCTAACAAAACCACATTGCATTACTTGAAGGCGTCTTAATGGAATAAATCAACAAGAGATTGCTGTTAGTTTTAAAAGTGTCATTAATACCGCTTTTATAC
This sequence comes from Pseudophryne corroboree, assembly GCF_028390025.1. Lineage (NCBI taxonomy): Eukaryota > Metazoa > Chordata > Amphibia > Anura > Myobatrachidae > Pseudophryne > Pseudophryne corroboree. The sequence goes on along the minus strand of NC_086447.1, from coordinate 205,969,125 downwards.
CTAAACTGCGGGTCGCAGCCGGGAGCCTAACACGAGTGCTACCCGGCTGCGACCCGAGTCAGCCCCATTTAGACCGGAGTCACCAACCCGGCATATTGCCGGATTGGTGACATTGCCGGTTACGCAACGGGGGCGGCACTTGGAGGTCACATGATCTCCAAGCGCCGCCTGCTCATGCACTGTAAACGGGAAGCCAGGTCGCGCGATCCGGCTCCCGTTTACACTGAACAGTTTGTCGGGTTGAACACGTGTTCAACCCCGCAAACTACCCGAGTTGGAATACCGGGTCACTCGACCTGGATTATTCCAACTCTGCCCTTTTACACCAAGCAGCAACACGGGTTATGCACGTTCATGTGCAATATCCCATGTTATATGCTGCCGGTGTAAAAGGGGTATTATAGGTTTCTGATCTGTATGCATTGTATATTCATTCAGACTCATATATGTATTAGAAAGCACACAAACACAGGGGGAAATTCAATTAGCTGTAGTAATTAATTGATCCCTGGGGGGGGGGGGGGGGGGGTAATTCAATTATCCCAGATAGCCGGCACTTTCAGGGATCTTGTTTCACCTGCACGGACGCAGGAGACAAAAAAAAAAAAAAAACCATAGATCTGGGAACCTATCTCGGATCCATTGTGTTCTGTACGATAGTGGGTAACTTTTACTGCGAAAAAAATGGGCATTAATTGAATTGCCCGATAAAACCATTGGCCAAAAAATCGTGATAAAGCCTGTTTTTTTTTTTCGCTGTATAATTTATGTGATCAATTAAATGGACTTTTGGTCCATTTATGCTGGGACAATGTTTAGATGCACCCAGTTCTCAGCACTCACACCTGCAATGCATGTAGAAGGTGTAAAGAGCTGGGTGCTTCTAAACACTGTCCCGGCATAAATGGACTGGAAGCGGTTCCCCGGTCAGCCAGTCTGATGCCGGCTGTGACATAGCTGAAATTGAAATTTTGTGGCACATTACAAATGAAGTATGCTGAAAATTATGATCTAGGTCAGTGGTTCTCAAGTACCCCCAACAGTTCATGTTTTCCAGGTCTCCTCACAGGATTGCAAGTTAAATAATTAGCTCCACCTGTGGGTCTTTTTTAATGTGTCAGTGAGTAATGAATAACCCTGTTCAACTGCTAGGTGACCTGGAAAACATGAACTGTTAGGGGTACTTGAGGACCGAGGTTGAGAACAACTGATCTAGGTCACACGTTCTCAAACTTGGTCTCCAGGACCCCACACAGTGCATGTTTTACAGGTCTCCTCACAGAATCACAAGTGAAATAATTAGCTCCACCTGTGGACCTTTTAAAAGGTGTCAGTGAGTAATTAATCCACGATGCAGCTACTGAGTTACCTGCAAAACATGCACTGTGTGGGCTCCTGAGGACAGAGTTTGAGAACCTATGATCTACTGAAGGTTATTACAAATTACTTACAAGTTTGTAGAATAAAGGTTAAATGTTTCTAATATTATAGTGAATTTCACTTTGAACATGATCATGGGCAATGATTTTGCTGTTCTTTGGGGTTTTCATCAGAGGAAGACACGAATTCTAGGGATACTCACTTCAGGATCTGGGACACCTCTTCGGTATTTCTAGGCTTTAGAAGTACTTTACTATGACCTAAAGGAAATTCCAAAAGCACAGTTATAATAAAATTAAAAATAAAACTATATACTTAGAGGCAGATACTGTACATTAATTTTTTTAATATATATATATGTTTTATATACTTTCCTAAGCTACTACAGCATTTAAGACAACTTAGCATTGAGAGTTTTGCAATGATTTCTCCTCAGAGAAATGTTCCATGCAATCCTAAATGTTTCCGATTATGCAAATACAGTATAAAGATAGTCTTGTAGCAGGTTTATCATTAGCTCATTAATAATCATGTACACACTGTTGTAAAGGTGACTCTGAGGATGTCCTAACCAGATGTGACTGCTGGATGGCACACTGATGTTTTGGAAGTGAAATTAACCACCACAATAAGCTCTTTAGTTATACCGGTACAGGCAGTTATTAGGTCGATAATAGCAATGTTGACAGTTATGATGTTGATATAGTTAAAAATGTTGAAAGGCAACATTTCCACATTCCCACAATGTCGACATGTGAAATCCCAACATCATGAGAATGTCAGCATTACGGTTCCAGGCCTGGAGGGTTAAGTCCCGTAGCAGGTTAAGCACTAGGGGAAGGTTAGGATTAGGCACTAGAGGGAGGATTAGGGGCAGTTATTATGGATAGGTTCAGTGTATTCACAGAAAAGCTGCTCCAGCAGATGAATCCGCTGGAACTGACAGTCACATGACTGCCAGGACCTGGAAGGTGCTTGCAGCTGGGAGCCGCACAGAGGAGGTAAATCACTGCTGGGTCACCAGGGACAATAATAAGGGAATCCAATTAGCAGTGTGGGACAGAGGGCACAGAGGGGGAATTTCCTTGCAGCATCCGGAGCTGTGACGCAAACCCTGTGAGAAAAGTCACCGTCTAGGGGGTTAACGCACGGGGAAACCCTTACATTATGCATTTTAGGCAGAATGTATTGGTTAGCGCACATCAACCCTGTGTTTACCACATGAGGAAAACGAGATTTATGGTAAGAACTTACCTTTGTTAAATCTCTTTCTGCGAGGTACACTGGGCTCCACAGGGAATGACATTGGGGTGTAGAGTAGGATTTGGATCCGAGGCACCAACAGGCTAAAAGCTTTGACTGTTCCCAGAATGCATAGCGCCGCCTCCTCTATAACCTCGCCTCCGTGCACAGGAGCTCAGTTTTTGTTAACCAGTCCAATGCAGTAGCAGGTAAAAGAGACGACAACCATTAGTAGCCACATACACCACATTCTCACGACAGGAGAAAGTGTCAGCGGCTAATGCCATACCAACCCAAAGAAGCTAAGTGCGTCAGGGTGGGCGCCTTGTGGAGCCCAGTGTACCTTGCAGAAAGAGATTTAACAAAGGTAAGTTCTTACCATAAATCTCGTTTTCTGCTGCGGGGTACACTGGGCTCCACAGGGAATGACATTGGGGATGTCCTAAAGCAGTTCCTCATGGGAGGGGACGCACTGTAGCGGGCACAAGAACCCGGCGTCCAAAGGAAGCATCCTGGGAGGCGGAAGTATCGAAGGCATAGAACCTTATGAACGTGTTCACTGAGGACCACGTAGCCGCCTTGCACAATTGTTCAAGGGTCGCACCACGGCGGGCCGCCCAAGAAAGTCCAGCAGACCAAGTACAATGGGCTTTGATGGTAGCAGGAACCGGACGACCAGCCTGTACATAAGCATGTGCAATCACCATTCTAATCCATCTGACTTCCGAAGGGATGCAGTTCTCTTCACATAGATACGGAGAGCCCGTACCACATCCAAAGACCGCTCTTTGGAAGACAAGTCAGCAGAGGCAAAGGCCGGAAACACGATCTCCTGATTAAGGTGGAAAGAAGACACCACCTTAGGTATGTACCCGGGACGTGTTCGAAGAACCGCCCGGTCACGGTGAAAAATCAGATTTGGGGACCTACAAGATAAGGCACCCAAATCCAACACCCGTCTAGCAGAGGCAATAGCCAGCAGAAACAATACCTTAAGAGAAAGCCACTTAAGGTCTGCAGATTCAAGGGGCTCAAACGGAGACCCTTGCAATGACTCCAGAACCACGACAAGTCCCAAGGAGCCACAGGCGGGACATAAGGTTGAATCCGCAACACACCCTGAGTGAACATACGAACATCAGGTAAAGTCGCAATTTTTCTCTGGAACCACACCGACAAGGCAGAAATATGAACCTTGATGGAAGCCAGACGAAGGCCCAAGTCCAGGCCCTGTTGTAGAAAGGCCAAAAGTTTGGCCGAACTAAACTTGTAAGCGTCATGATTGTTAGATGCGCACCAAGTAAAGTAAGAATTCCAGACCCCTCAACATGGTTTGACTGACCGCCTCAGAAAATCCTTTGGTCCTCAGGACGGAAGCTTCAAGAGCCACGCCGTCAAAGCCAATCGGGCTAAATCCTGATATACACAGGGGCCCTGAACGAGGAGATCTGGGCGCTATGGAAGTAGAAGGGGACGCTTTACCTAGAGACCCTGAAAGTCTGAGAACCAATGCCGTCTGGGCCATGCGGGAGCGATCAGAAGTAGGATTCCTCCTTCTTGCTTGAACTTCCTTATTACTCTGGGCAGGAGTGACACCGGAGGGAACACGTATGACAGCTGAAAGTTCCATGGAATTGCCAGTGCGTCCAAGAACGCTGCTTGAGGTTACCTTGTACTTGCTCCGAAGACCGGAACCTTGTGATTGTGTCAAGACGCCATCAGGTCCACATCTGGAAGGCCCCACTTGTCCATGAGGAGTTGAAACACTTCTGGATGGAGGTTCCACTCTCCGGCGTGTACGTCCTGATGACTGAGAAAGCCGCTTCCCAAATTAGGACCCCCAGAATGAATACTGCCGATATGGCTGGCAGATGGCGTTCTGCCCACTGAAGAATCCTTGATACTTCCCTCATTGCCATGCAGCTTCGAATATCGCCCTGATGATTGATGTATGCCACCGTGGTGGCATTGTCCGAATGTACTTGAACAGGTCTGTTCTGTATTAAATGCTGGGCCAAGTTCAGTGAGTTGAACACTGCGCGCAGTTCCAGAATGTTTATTGGGAGGAGAGACTCCTCCCTGGTCCACCGACCCTGAAGGGAGTGTTGCTCCAACACCGCGCCCCAACCTCTCAGACTGGCATCCGTCGTCAGAAGGACCCAGTTGGAAATCCAGAAGGGACGACCCCTGCTCAATCGATGGTCCTGCAGCCACCAGCTTAGTGACAGACGGAGATCATTTGAGACCTGATCCGGTGAGGCAGGCCGTCCCACTTGGCAAGAATCAGTTTTTGCAGAGGGCGGGAATGGAATTGAGCGTACTCCACCATGTCGAAAGCTGACACCATGAGACTTAGCACTTGCATCGCCGAATGTACTGAGACTTGCGGACGAGAAAGGAAGCATCGAATCCTGTACTGAAGCTTCAGGACTTTCTCCTGAGACAAGAACAACCAATGGTTGTGAGTGTCCAACAATGCCCCCAGGTGCACCAAGCTCTGAGCAGGGACCAGGGAAGATTTCTTCCAGTTGATGATCTACTCGTGGGCTTGCAGAAACCGGATAGTCAGATCCAGATGGCATAGGAGAATTTGTAGGGAATTTGCCAGGATCAACAAGTCGTCCAGATACGGTAGGACCCTGACCCCTTGACGGCAGAGTACAGCCGTCATTACCACCATGACCTTGGTGAAGACTCGTGGAGCCGTGGTCAAACTAAAAGGTAACGCCCGAAATTGGTAATGGAGGTTGCCAACCGCAAACCTCAGGTACTGCTGATGCGACATTGCAATGGGAATATGCAGGTAAGCATCCTGTATGTCCAGGGAGACCATATAATCCCCAGGTTCCAAGGTCAGAACAATAGAGCGAAGAGTTTCCATACGATACTTGGAGACCCTCACAAATTTGTTCAAGGACTTGAGGTTGAGAATGGGCCTAGGGGACCCATTCGGTTTCGGGACTAGGAACAGCGCTGAATAGTACCCCTTGCCTCTTTGAGCCAGAGGCACCTGTACTACCACTCCTGTGTCCAGGAGGGACTGTACCACTGAATGAAGAGTTTTTGACTTCACCTGATCCGAAGGGACGTCTGTCAGGCAAAATCGATGAGGGGGACGATTCTTGAATGATACAGCGTAACCTCGAGTGACGACTTCCCGTACCCAGGCATCTGAAGTGGTCTTCAACCATTCCTGGGTAAAACCTAGAAGTCGGCCCCCCACCCTGGGATCCCCCAGAGGGAGGCCCGCCCCGTCATGCAGCAGGCTTGTCAGTTTTGGAAGCAGGCTGACGGGTAGCACAGGCCCGTTTAGGTTTGGGCTTAGTGGGTTTGGAAGTGCGAGCCTGTTTCGGGAACGCCTGACCCTTTGCTTTCCCTGAAGGACGATAGGAGCGACCGAAAGTACTCTTAAGGTTCTTTTTGTAGGAAGTACTCTGCCTTCGGTACCGAAGGAGCAGTACTAGGTAGACTAGCTGTTTTAGCAGAAGCTAAGTCAGCCACTATCTTGTTGAGGTCTCCTCTGAAAAGAATGTTTCCCTTAAAAGGGAGCACCTCCAGGGTTTTCTTAGAGTCCAGATCCATAGACCAGGACCGCAACCAGAGAATCCGGCGAGCCAAAATGGACGCAGTAGAAGCCTTGGCCGCCAGAATACCGGCATCAGAAGCCGCCTCCTTAATGTAATGAGAAGCAGTGACAATATATGAAAGACATTGTCTTGCATGATCAGAGACAATGGAAGGCATCTCAGCTTCCAACTCCTGAGCCCACGCTTCAATGGCCTCTGCAGCCCAAGTCGCTGCAATGGTGGGCCGATGCACAGCACCAGCTAGGGTGTAAATCGCCTTTAAACAACCCTCCACACGCTTATCCGTCGGTTCTTTCAGAGACGTGACGGTAGTTACAGGCAGAGCTGAGGATACCACCAGCCGCGCCACCTGCGAATCCACTGGCGGGGGCGTCTCCCAATTTTTACTTCGCTTCGCCGCGAGGTGATAGCTAGACAGCATCTTCTTGTGAGGCGTGAATTTCTTTTCTGGATTTTCCCAGGATTCCTGACGTATGTCAACTAAATGGTCAGAATGAGGTAAAATTTGTTTAACCACTTTCTGACATTTAAATCTGTCCGGTTTTTTAGAGGCAGCATCAGGCTCTGGGTCATCAGTAATTTGCAGAATCAGCCTGATAGCCTCCAACAAGTTAGGAACATCCACCTGTGAAACAGATTCCCCATCAGAAGTATCAGGATCAGAATCTGTGGGGTCAGTATATACGCGATCCTCATCAGACGAGGTGTCTGGGACGTTGGTGGATTGTGAGGAAGTAATGGCCCGTTTAGAGGACCCCTTGGTCTTAAGCGGGCGAGGGTTAGATTTCTGTTTAGTCAGTGAATGGTTCAATTGCTGTAACTGAGTGGACAGTTGATCTGCCCATGGCAGATTAACCGCAGGGACCACAAGCGGTTGTACCGGCACAGGAGGTCCCATAGGGGGCATAAGTGTAGTTACCAGCGTATTCAATAGTGTGGAGAAAGTAGCCCAAGGTGGGTCATTTTGAACCCCCGTTGCTATGGTCCCACTGGGGGGTAAGGAACCCCCCAGAACCTGAACCCTCTGCTGCTATATTATCCTCAAATGTGTCTGCAGCGTCACCACCACGCACTGTGGGATCAGCCCCAGCTCCGTCGCCCCTTGTAGCTGACATATCGGAAAGCTCAATTCAAGGCAACCCAGTACAATATCTGCAGCACAATACCTGACAAGAACCCCCTGTGTAGTGTATTAGCACAATCAAAGAATTCCAGTGGTACAGTATATGGTGACAATATCAGCAGCACAATACCTGACAAGAACCCCCTGTGTAGTGTATTAGCACAAACAAAGAATTCCAGAGGTATATGGTGACTAAAAATCACAGAGAAAAATACACAATAAGTATATCTTGTGAAACACCTATATTAAATAATAACCACAACGCACTTAGCCCTATATGCATATAGCTGCTGTGTGACCTCCATTTCGTGTATCTCACTCAGATTGCTATCCCTATATTCTATAACCTGAGGGGGCTAAGTGCGTCACATTGTACAATGCAGAAATTATGACATGCAATAAAACTGCACTGGACTAGCAATACAGAGTAATACTAGTATGGCTAAACAAACAATAGATATAACAATGCATAGTAAAGACTGGATGTATATCACAGGGTACTTGTACTAAATAACCCTGACTAAATGCACTTTTTCTTTACTAACACTGTCGGCAGACATGTAGAATACTTAAGTGTCCTGTAAAATGCACAGCGCTGACATGCAGGCGGCTTTACAGAGGAGGATTTGCCCAAACAAGCCCAGGATCAGCCCAGCTTGTCCTAATGGCGCCCAAACGCTGACAGGGAGTGAGGGAGAGAGAGCTATGCAGCTCCAGAGCGGGAACATTTACACTAAATGGCACCCTGGGGCTGGGGGAGGGGCTACAGGTCAAAGCCTTATCCCCCTGCTGGACTTCACCACCGGGTACTGTGGGCCATGTAACAGATGGTTTTTAATAAAACCGACCCGTGCCCTTGCCCTGGTGGTCTAGTGGGGTCCCTGTACTGCCACAGTGCCCACACCAGTGCGCGCGGCCCGCCTCCCACCGGCCGCGCCGGATCACGATTTCCAGCGGGTCCCGTCTGGGGGACCCTCTTACCTCCTCCCTGAATGTGGCCACACGATCCTGGAGATCTGCGGTGGGGTGTGTGACTGGCATGAAAACCGGAGCCTCCGCTGTAAGTACCCGGCAACCAGGGCACGGGAGTAAACAGCGCCGCTGGGGGAGGTGATGGAGCTGCAGCAGGAGATGTCTGACTGTCATCTGACACTTACAGTGCCTCTGCTGCAGCCCTTGAAGTCTTAATTTTTCACTTTAAAAAGCTCTTCTCAGGGCTGCTGCAGCAGCCCCCCTGTTGTATGCCTGCACTGCATGGCACCAACTACAAAACTGAGCTCCTGTGCACAGAGGTGGGGTTATAGAGGAGGTGGCGCTATGCATTCTGGGAACAGTCAAAGCTTTTAGCCTGTTGGTGCCTTGGATCAAGATCCTAATCTGCACTCCAATGTCATTCCCTGTGGAGCCCAGTGTACCCCGCAGCAGAAAATGGGATTTTAATTACCTACTGGTAAATCCTTTTCTCGGTGTCCATAAGGGATATTGAGGACAACTTAGTACGATGGAGTATAGATGGGGTCCAAAGGAGACGGTGTACTTTAAATTCTTCAAACAGGGTGTCTTGGCTCCTCCCCTCTATGCACCCTCCCACAGCCAGTCTAGGTAAACTGTGCCCGAAGGAGATGGACATACTTGAGAGGAGGAAACATGACAACCTAACGAGTGGTGAGATTAACGAACCAGCACACAACGTAACATGAACAAGACCATCAACGGCTGGCAAAACACAGCAGCAACACAAGAATAAACTTGCAGAAAAGTCGAAGCACTGAGAAGGGCGCCCAGTATCTCTTATGGACTACGAGAAAAGGATTTACCGGTAGGTAATTAAAATCCTATTTTCTCTAACATCCATAAGGGATACTGGGTTTCACTTAGTACGATGGGGACGTCCAAAGCTCCCAGAACGGGCCGGAATGTGATGAGACGTTTGCAGTACCAAATGCCCAACTGGATATCCTCTTTGGCCAGGGTATCAAACTTGTAGAACTTGACAAACGTGTTTGTCCCTAACCAGGTAGCTGCTCGGCATAGTTGCAAGCCGAGACTCCACGGTCAGCCGCCCAGGAGGAACCACCGATCTTGTAGAGTGGGCCCTAATAGACTGTGGAACAAGCAAGGCCGACAAAGTAGAGGCTTGTTGGAAAGTAAGTCTAATCCAACGAGCAATTTACTGTTTTGAAGCAGGGCAACCCTGTTTGTGAGCATCATACAGCACAAATAGGAAATCCGTTTTTCTGACTAGAGCCATCCTCTTGATTTTCAAGGCTCGCACTACATCCAAAGACTAAGGATTAGAAGAAGTGTCAGAATTGGCAGGAACCACAATTGGTTGAATTGGGTGGAACGGAGAAACCACTTTTGGCAGGAACTGCTGACGAGTCCTGAGCTCTGCTCTGTCCCCATGAAAGACCAAGTATAGACTCTTGCATGATATAGCTCCAAGTTCTAAGACTCGCCTAGCCGAGGCTAATGCCAATAGTATTACAGTCTTCCTCGTAAGGTACTTGTGTCACTGACCTAGGTTGGGAATGTTGTGAACTCGGGGGTTCTCCCGATGGTAGGGGAGAGGAACCACAGTTGGGTCGGAACAGGGATGGCTTGATATAGGTCTTCCTCATACAGGACTCTGACAGTAAAGCTTGGTGAAAATATTAAAGAACTTTATTGCAGGAAGAGAGCAACACAATGTCACATAGCAGAGAAGGAACGTATGGAGGGAATGTCCAGGCCTATAGGAGTACTTGTGAGCAATGTTAAAGATACTGATGATTTGAAGAACTGGTGAACGGTGGTTAAAGACTCTGATGATTTGAAACATTTGTGAGCGATGGTTGCTGATGATTTGTATGACTTGAGAACGGTGACTAAAGATACTGATGATTTATAGAACTTGTGAGCGGTGATTAAAGACACTGTAGAACTTGGGAGCGGTGGTTAAAGACACAGATGACTTGTAGAACTTGAGAGCGGTGTTTAAAAGACACTGAAGACTTGTAGAACTTGAGTGCGGTGTTTAAAGACACTGAAGACTTGCAGAACTTGAGAGTGGCGTTTAGCCCGCAGCCCACGCTGACTCCAAGAAGCACTGGTGACTGGATTGCAGAGGAACACACCAGCCGCTGTATACGCTGGAACTGTGCAGAAACTGGCACCTGGAAGCGGCGGAGACACTAGGGTACGAGTGCAGAGAGACTCGCCGGGAACAAGAGCACTGGCATCCACTTCAGGGGAAAAAACGATACTCAGGCGCCAAGGCGCTGCCCGGCGTCTGCCTTTGAATCTCCCGCCTCCGCTGGATTGGCGGAACAGTCTGATGACGTCACCTGCTCCCCGCCCACGTGATGCCGGGTGTCATGGCGGCGCCCCTGCCCCCGAGAACCGCCGGGAGCCGCGCCAGCCAGGCGCCGGAGCCCGTAGACCATCGTAGGCCGCAACACAGACCAGCAGGCACGCAGGGGTAAGCGCGGTGAACGCCGCCTATGGCGTGTGACAACTTGTCATCAATGGTTCAAACCATGAAGATTGTAGAAAATCCAAAACCACATTCAGATGCCAAGGTGCCTTGGGTGGCACAAAAGGAGGTTGTATGTGAAGGACACCTTGCAAGAATGTCTGGACTTCAGGCAGCGTAGCCAATTTTCTCAGAATTTTCTCTGAAAATGGACAAAGCCGAGATTTGGAGTTTAAAGGAGCATAGCCGTAGGCCCATATCCACTCCAGCCTGTAAGAAATGCAAGAAACGCCCCAGGTTGAAATCTGCAGTAGGATACTTTCTGCCTTCACACCAGGAAATCTTTTCCAGATATGATGATAATGTTTCAACATGATCGCCTTCCCGGCTAGAATCATGGTTGCAATAACCTTGTCCGGAATGCCCTTCTTAGCTAGAATGTTCCGTTCAACCGCCATGCCGTCAAACGAAGCCGTCGTAAGTCCGGGTAGACGAATGGCCCTTGCTGAAGAAGATCCTCCCGCATTGGCAGAGGCCAGGGGTCTTTTACTGACATGGCTAGAAGGTCTACGTACCAAACTCTTCGAGGCCAATCGGGGGCAATCAGAATTGTCTAAACTTCTTCCTTTCTGATTCTCTTTAGAATCCTGGGGAGTAATGGAATTGGAGGAAACAGGTACACCAACTGGTACGTCCACGGTGTCGTCAGTGCGTCCACCACTGCAGCTTGAGGGTCCCTTGTTCTAGAACAATAGCGGCGACGTTTCTTGTTGAGCCGGGCGGCCATCAGATCGATCTGCGGACAATCCTACTGATCTGTTATTTGCCGAAACACCAGAGGATGGAGACTCCACTCTCCTGGGTTTAGGTCGTGACTACTTAGGAAGTTCGCCTCCCAGTTGTCTACTCCTGGAATGAATACGGGCGATATCGCCCTTGCATTCCTTTCTGCCCAGAGGAGTATCCTGGAAACCTCTCGCATGCAAGCTCTGCTCTTTGTTCCTCCTTGTCAACTGATGTACGTTACTGCTGTGGTGTTGTCTGACTGAACTTGTATGGCCTGATCCTGAAGCAGAGGAGATGCCTGAAGCAGAGCACTGTAGACCACCCGGAGTTCTAGGATGTTTATCGGAAGAATGGCTTTGTGTCTTGACCACCTGCCCTGGAACTGCGCCCCTTGGGTGACAGCTCTCCAACCCAGAAGACTCGCGTCGGTGGTTAAGAGGAATCCAATCCTGCCTCCCAAAGCTTCGATCCACCAAGAGGTTGGAGGACTGCAACCATCACAGGAGCGAAATCCTGGCCTGTAGTGATAGACGGATGATCTGGTGCATCTGCAGATGAGAACCTGACCATCTGTTCGGGAGATCTAGTTGGAAAGTCCTCGCATGGAATCTACCATACCGAATTGCCTCGCATGAGGCCACCATCTTTCCCAACAGGCGAATGCAAAGAAACTCTGTTCGGTTTCGGTACTGCTCAAACCATCTCCTGAAGCGTCTTTGCCACTCCCAGAAACTGGAGTCTTTGAGTTGGCCCGAGGTGAGATTTCTGTACATTGAGAATCCACCCGTGATGTGGCAGTAATTGTGTAGTGCGGCTGATGCTGTCCATCAGTTGCTCTCTGGATCTTGCTTTTATCAAAAGATCGTCCAGGTAGGGGACAATGTTCACCCCCTGAATCCGGATCTGGAGCATTATTTCCGCCATCACTTTTGTGAAGACCCTTGGTGCCGTGAACAGGCTGAAGGGCAGTGTCTGGAACTGGTAGTGATCATCCAGCAGAGCAAACCTGAGGTAAGCTTGATGAGGCGGCCATATTGGAATATGGAGGTAAGCGTCCTTTATATCCAGAGATACTAAGAACTCCCCTTCTTCTAGTCCCGAGATTACTGCTCTCAGGGATTCCATCTTGAATTTGAAAACCCGCAGATATGGGTTTAACGATTTGAGATTCAAATGGGCCTTACCGAACCGTCCAGTTTTGGTACTACGAACAGGTTGGAATAATATCCCTCGCCCTGTTGTTGTAGTGGAACTGGAACAATGTGGAACAATGACCTGAGACTGAACCAGCTTGTGAATGGCCTCCTGTAGCGTAGCCAGAGTATCCTCTGAAACTGTTAAGCTTGACTTGAAAAATCTGTGAGGCGGAGAACTGTCAAACTCCAGTTTGTAGCCCTGGGAGATCAGAACTTTTACCCAGGCATTCTGGCAGGAGCTTCTCCAAATGAGGCTGAAGAACCTTAGATGAGCTCCCATCCTGAGATCCCCAGGGTTGGAGGGACACCGTCATGGTGAGGCCTTGGTGGAAGCAAAACTGGTGCTCTGTTCCTGCGATCCTGTAGAGGCAGGTTTATGCGCCCTAGCTTTGGTGCCTCTTGCAGCATTTGAAGCGCTTCAGGATTTTCCCTTAAACTTTGTGGTCTGCAAGGACTGCAGGGAAGGGCCCGGGTTAGCGTGTAGCCAGTGGGGCCGCAGATGGAGGTACATGGACTTTCCAGAGGTAGCCTTCGAAATCCATGTGTCTAATTCACTTCCAAACAGCCAATCCCCTGTGAAAGGCAAAGCTTCCACACTCTTTTTTGATTCAGCGTCAGCTACCCACTGACGCAGCCACAAGACTCTGCGTGCAGAAATTGCCATGGTGGTAGTTTGAGCATTAATAATACCAATGGCCTTGATGCAGTGGCGTAACTACTGCCCCCGCAGCCCTCGCGGTGGCTTGGGGGCGAGGGGCTGCGGGGGCGCCACTGATTTACAGCAGACTGACATGCGGACGAGCGTCCGCATGTCAGTCTGCAGTCTCCTTCCCTCCGCCGCTTTTTGGAGGGACACAGAGGGCACAGCGCGCCTCCCTGTGTCCCTCCTGCTGCATCATCTCCGGCGGCCGCGGGTCTAATAGGGGAAAGTGCCGTCCGTGAGCTCTAATTGGCTCACGAACCGGCACTTCCCCCTATTAGACCCGTGGCCGCCGGAGATGATGCAGCAGGAGGGACACAGGAGAGGTGAGCTGTGCCCTCCGCGTCCCTCCAAAAAGCGGGGGGGGGGGGGGTTTTATCGGGCACTGGGGGGAATATCTGGCACTGGGGCATATATGGCACTGGGGGGAATATCTGGCACTGGGGCATATATGGCACTGGGGGGGGGATATCTGGCACTGGGGGGGGAATATCTGGCACTGGGGGGGGAATATCTGGCACTGGGGCATATATGGCACTGGGGGGGAATATCTGGCACTGGGGTATATATGGCACTGGGGGGGGGGGGAATATCTGGGGAATATCTGGCACTGGGGGCATATATGGCACTGGGGGGGAATATCTGGCACTGGGGGGGAATATCTGGCACTGGGGGGGAATATCTGGCACTGGGGGGGCATATATGGCACTGGGGGGAATATCTGGCACTGGGGGGGAATATCTGGCACTGGGGGGGAATATCTGGCACTGGGGGGGAATATCTGGCACTGGGGGGGAATATCTGGCACTGGGGGGGAATATATGGCACTGGGGGGGGAATATATGGCACTGGGGGGGAATATCTGGCACTGGGGGGGAATATCTGGCACTGGGGGGGAATATCTGGCACTGGGGGGGAATATCTGGCACTGGGGGGGAATATATGGCACTGGGGGGGAATATATGGCACTGGGGGGGAATATATGGCACTGTGGGCATATGTGGCACTGGGGGGGAATATCTGGCACTGGGGGCATATATGGCACTGGGGGCATATATGGCACTGGGGGCATATATGGCACTGGGGGCATATATGGCACTGGGGGGGAATATCTGGCACGGGGGGCATATATGGCACGGGGGGCATATCTGGCACTGGGGGAATATCTGGCACTGGGGGCATATATGGCACTGGGGGGGGAATATCTGGCACTGGGGGGGAATATATGGCACTGGGGGGGAATATATGGCACTGGGGGGGAATATATGGCACTGGGGGGGAATATATGGCACTGGGGGGGAATATCTGGCACTGGGGGGGAATATATGGCACTGGGGGGGAATATATGGCACTGGGGGCATATGTGGCACTGAGGGGGTATATTTGTACCTGGCACATGGGGGGGGCTATATTTGGCACTGGGGCATGTGAGTACCTGGCACCGTGGGGGAATATCTGGCACTGGGGACATATGTGGCACTGGGAGCACAGCCCTAGCAACAAGGACTACCTCCTAGCAACGAGCATGACACCCAGTGCATGAAACACCTGGCAACGAGCATGACACCCAGTGCATGAAACACCTGGCAACGAGCATGACACCCAGTGCATGAAACCCCTGGCAACGAGCATGACACCCTGAGCATGAAAACCCCTGGCACCGTGCATGGAACCAAGAGCATGAAACCCCTGGCAACGAGCATGACACCCAGTGCATGAAACCCCTGACAACGAGCAGGTAATTGAAAAGTAATTAGAAGCCTTACTGTAGGACTTAATGTGTAATGGGCATTACGGTGTGTGGCATAACGTATCACGGACACTGCGGTGTGTGTCATAATGTGTCACAGGCATTACGGTGTATGGTATACTATATCGCGGGCATTGTGATATGTGGTATAATGTCTCAGGGTCATTGCAGTGTGTGGCATAATGTATCACGGACATTGCGGTGTGTGTCATAATGTGTCACAGACATTGTATGTGCTATAATGTATCAGGGGCATTGCAGTGTGTAGCATAATGTATAACGGGCATTGCGATTCCTGTCATAATGTGTCACAGGCATTACGGTGTGTGGCATAATGTGTCACAGGCATTACGTTGTGTGGCATAATGTGTCACAGGCATTACGTTGTGTGGCATAATGTGTCGGGGGCATTACAGTGTGTGCATATTGTGTCATGTGCATTATTGTGTGCGGCATAATGTCTAAGGGCCATTGCAGTATGTGGCATAATGTATACTGGGCATTACTATAAGGAGGAAAAATGACAAATAATGTAAGGGGCATGAATCAGGATTATTTTTCTTTCCTGTGGTGGCCAACGTATGGGCGTGCAGGTTGCAAAACTGGGGTATAAGGTAGTCTTTTCCTGCAATGCCACGCCCCTTTATGCGAAACCACGCCCATTCCAACGAAACCACGCCCCTTTTTGCCGCGCGTCGAAGGCGCGCGCATATTTAGCCCTTTCTTGCTCCCAATTATGGAGCATGAAGGGGAGGGGGGGGGCGCCGAAGAATTTTTTGGCTTGGGGGAGAAAAATTTCTAGTTACGCCACTGCCTTGATTGTCTCACAAAGGACACGTGCAGAGTCCTGGATATGTTTTACCAGCGTCACCATTTCTACCAGGGTCTTGTCCCCTGCCAAGCCCTCTTGAATGTGACCTGCCCAGGTATGAAATGCGTGAGTCATCCAAGAGCCTGCAATAACAGGCCTCTGGGACACTCCTGCTGCCATCTAAATAGATTTCAAAGTGTTTTCTCTTTGTCTATCAGATGGTCCCTTTAATGCAGTACCACCAGGAATCGGTAACACTGTATTTTTAGACAGGCGAGACACAGAAGCATCTACAGCAGGGGAATTTTCCCAGACTTTCTTCACCTCTTGGGAAGATGGGAAAGTGGTAATTAAGTTTTTGTCACTTGGAATTTCATATCAGGATTAACCCAGGGTTGTCTGAAAAGTTCATCCAATTCCTTAGAATCAGGAAAAGTGACATTGGCGTTTTTCTGTGTAGAGAAGAAAGACTGCTGTACTTCCATGTCATCAGCAGGAATCGGTCAAACATCTCTTATAGCAAGTACTGTATAAGGGACTCCATTCCCTGTGCTAGAGAGGAATCCTCTACCTCAGTAATAGGTACCAGCTACTCCCCCTCCTCCACTTCTGGTACTTCCTCGTCAGATTCCGAGAGGATGTCAGGTAACCCACGCTTATGTGGTACTGCTTTGGAGTGACGGGTTACCAGTCTGTCATCTGCCTTATCCTTAGTCAGATTATCTACAGACAGTTGTAACTGCTGCGTTTCTTGTCTAGTAGCAGTTAACCGATTTGACATGTAGCCATCATGGATTTTGTAGACAGCAGCCAAGCTAGTTCTTGTAAATCACCCCCTGGAGCCTCACTGTTTTGTGAAGGCTGGCTACATTGTTCACATATGAGAGAATCTGGAGGGGAAGGTGAAAACCTGAAGTGACAGACATTACACACAGCCATTTTCACCGTGCTGTCAGGGAAACTACAACACCCCCCCCCCACACACACACACACACACATACATAGGTACAAGCAAGCCTGCCCAGCCTAGTATGTGTGGAGAAGACCCAGTGAGGAGGGACCAGCACACCAGCCTGAACAGCCTCAGTAAGACAGTTAGGCTATTATAAGTGTTTTATATTGCGTCAGGAGCCTGTTACAGGGTCTTACAGCGGGCTCTCCCCCTTACAACCCCCTTGTATTGAGTTTTAGGTTGCTGAAGCATACCTGGAGGAGCTGGCAGTCTTGCTGCAGTGCTGAGAATGCAGAGAATGGCGCCAGGAAACCACTGGTCCCACTCTGTGATAGCCCCGCCCCCTACAATGGCACCAGAGCTAACATGATTTTTATACTGGCAAAGTCTCCCAGTGTGTGGAAAATGAGGCCCCAATACCTATTTTCACAACAGCTGGCCAGTCTACGTGGAGGGGGAGGGGGGCTGTGGGATCACCCCAAGTGGAGTCTGTATGCCCGCCCCGCACGTAGAACCGGGGGACCCAGCTAGCAGGGTCCCCGGTTGTCAGTCACCACTCTGCTGACCTTCAGGCTTTGTACTGGGGGTGTGCGGCATGCTGCGGGTGTGTGCGCGAGAGCGCAATGCTGTGGTACACTGACCCTCAAGACCGATGTCCTGTCAGTAGGATCTGACTCAGCACCTCCAGGAGACCAGTGTCGGTCCCCCACAGTGTACCTCCGTGCAGGTAGGCTGTTTACCAACATCCTGAGAGCACATTTTTCTAAACAGGCTGTGGGAGGGGGAATAGAGGGGAGGAGCCAGCACACCCTGTTTGAAGAATTTAAAGTGCACTGGCTCCTTTGGAACCCATCTATACCCCATCGTACTAAGTGAACCCCAGTATCCCTTATGGTTGTTAGAGAAAAACCATTTTATTGAATAGCTCTGGGGGGAGAGATCATGTCAAACAAATCTTATTGACTTTTTTGACTGTGTGATTAAAGTGATGGATAAAGGTGCAGCCATGGATATAGCTTATCTAGACTTTAGTAAGGCTTTTGACACTGTTCCACATCGCAGACTGCTAAATAAACTTGATAAGATTTTGGTTGAAGGATAGAAAACAGAGAGTTGTGGTAAATGGAGTGCATTCACAGGAGGGAAATGTTACCAGTGGAGTACTCCAGGGATCTGTACTTGGACCAGTGCTTTTTAATATCTTCATTGGTGACATTGCAAATGGCATTAAAGGGAAAGTATGCCTTTTTGCAGATGACACAAAGGTATGCAACATGGTAGACACACCAGGTGGGGTAAAACAAATGATTGAGGATCTAGGTAGACTAGAGGAATTGTCAAGAGTGTGGCAATTACAGTTTAATGTCAAAAAATGCAAAATCATGCACTTGGGTCTCAAAAATCCAAAGGCTAAATATAGTATTAATGGCACTATACTGGAAACTACTGAGGAGGAAAGGGATATAGGAGTCACTATTTTAGGTGACTTAAAGGCAGGAAATCAATGTAACAAAGCAATGAAGAAGGCTAGTCAGATGCTTGGCTGCATTGGGAGAGGAATCAGCAGCAGAAAGAAAGAAGTAATAATGCCACTGTATAGGTCATTGGTACGGCCTCATCTAGAATACTGTGTTCAGTTCTGGAGGCGATATCTTCAAAAGGATATTAATACATTAAAAACTGTAAAAAAAAAAAGGGCAACTAAAACGGTGCATGGCCTACATCACAAAACATACCCAGAAAGACTAAGAAATCTCAATATGTATAGTTTGGAGCAGAGAAGGGAAAGGGGGGACATGATAGAAACGTTCAAATATATCAAGGGTTTTAACAAAGTCCAGGAGGGAAACATTCTCCAAATGAAGAGAAGCAATTGGACACGAGGGCATGCACTGAGACTGAAGAAGGGGGGTTCAGGGGAAATTTGAGGAAAAATTACTTCACAGAAAGGGTAGTGGACAAATGGAATAAGACAGTAGAGCAATTTAAACATGCATGGGATAGACATAAGGATATCCTTACAAAGAAACAAGAATCAAACAAGGTTAGAGATAAAAAAAAAAAGTAAAAAAAAAAAAAAAAGGGGCAGACTAGATGGGACAAGTGGTTCTTATCTGCCGTAAAATTCTATGTTTCTAGAACGAAACCCAGAGCTATTCCCCACGTGGCAAACAGCTTGGCTAATTGGATTCCCCCCCATGTCAGCTTCTATCATGTCAATATTTCATCAGTGTCTATATGATGAATGCCTAAATACTGTATGTCTATATCATGGCCATATTGTCATTATGGATGTCGACCTATCATACCACACCCGTCATTACTAAAACACGTCCTAGAACTAATTTTTAACACAAATAGTATTTCTATACCCATATCAATGAATATATATTAATATTCATACCAAACTAAGGCAAATTAAGGCAAAACTCGTTTCTTATCATTTACAATGAAAATATATTTATAGGGACTGATTCAGAGTTGAGAGCAAAGAAAAAACATCAGTAACTTTATAACTTGCCAAAACCATGTTGCACTGCAGCTGGGGCATATGTGTAGGGGTAAACTTACTAAGATGGGAGTTATATTTAAGATGGGATGTTGCCCATAGCAACCAATCAGATTCCAGGTATTATCTTCTAGAAGGTGCTAGATAAAAGAAAAGTAACATAGAAACACAGAATTTGACGGCAGATAAGAACCACTTGGTCCATCTAGTCTACCCCTTTTTTTATCCTTTAGGTAATCTCAACCCTTTTTGAACCTTAATTCTTTGTAAGGATATTCATGTGCCTATACCAAGCATGTTTAAATTGCTCTACAGTCTTAGCCTCTACCACCTCTGATGGGAGGCTATTCCACCTATCCACTACCCTTTCTCTGAAGTATGTCCTCGAGTTCTATTACTTCTCTTCCTTTGAAGAATGTTTCCCTCCTGAACTTTGTTAAGACCCTTGGTATATTTGGAAGTTTGTATCATGTCCCCTCTTTCCCTCCTCTCCTCCAAACTATACATGTTAAGATCTTTCAGACTTTTTAAGTTTTCTGATGTAGGCCGTGCACCATTTTAGTTGCCCTTCTTTGTACACTCCCGAATGTATTTATATCCTTCTGGAGATATGGTCTCCAGAACTGGACACCGTATTCCAGATGGGGCCGTACCAATGACCTATACAGAGGCATTATTACTATTTTTTCCTGCTACTGATTCCTCACCCTATGCAACCATCTGACTTGCCATTCTCATTGCTTTGTTGCATTGCTTTCCTGCCTTTAAGTCACTTGAAATAGTGGGCCTAATTCAGAGTTGATCGCAGCAGCAAATTTGTTAACAGTTGGGCAAAACCATATGCACTGCAGGTGTGGCAAATATAACATTTGCAGAGAGAGTTAGATTTGGGTGGGTCATTTTGTTTCCTTGCAGGGTAAATACTGGCTGCTTTATTTTTACACTGCAATTTAGATTTCAGTTTGAACACACCCCACCCAAATCTAACTCTCTCTGCACATGTTATGTCTGCCCCCCCCCCCCTGCAGTGCACATGGTTTTGCCAAACTACTAACAAATTTTCTGCTGTGATCAACTCTGAATTAGGCCCAGTGACTCCCAAATCCCTTTCCTCCTCAGTAGTTTCCATTATAGTACCCTTGATACTATATTTAGCCTTTGGGTTTTTGAGACCCAAGTGCATGATTTTGCATTTTTTTCACATTAAACTGTAGTTGCCACGTTCTTGACCATTTCTCAAGTCTACCTAGGTCATCAATCATTTGTTTTACCCTTCCCGGTGTGTCTACTTTGTTGCATATCTTTGTATAATCTGCAAAAAGGCATACTTTCCCTTCAATAGCATTTGCAATGTCACCAACAAAGATATTAAAGAGAACTGTGTCCAAGTACAGATCCCTGGGGTACTCTACTGGTAACATTTCCCTCCATAGATTGCACTCCATTTACTACAACTGTCTGTTTCCTATCCTGCAACCAGGTTCTTACCCATTTAACGCAGGCATGATCAAACTGCGGCCCTCCAGCTGTTGAGAAACTACACATCCCAGTGCCCTGACACAGCTTTAGCATTCTCGGACAGCAAAACTGTGTCAGGGCATGCTGGGATATGTAGTTTCTCAACAGCTGGAGGGCCGCAGTTTGGACATGCCTGATTTAACAGTTTTATAATCCACCCCCGCGCTTTCCAATTTATTTAGCAGTCTGCGATGTGGGAAAGTGTCAAATGTCTTACTAAAGTCTAGATATGCTACATCTACAGCTCCTCCTTGATCTATTATTTTCGTCACAGAGTCAAAAAATAAGATTTTACTTACCGATAAATCTATTTCTCGTAGTCCGTAGTGGATGCTGGGGACTCCGTCAGGACCATGGGGATATAGCGGCTCCGCAGGAGACAGGGCACAATAATAAAAGCTTTAGGATCAGGTGGTGTGCACTGGCTCCTCCCCCTATGACCCTCCTCCAAGCCTCAGTTAGGATACTGTGCCCGGACGAGCGTGCATAATAAGGAAGGATATTGAATCCCGGGTAAGACTCATACCAGCCACACCAATCACACCGTACAACCTGTGATCTGAACCCAGTTAACAGTATGATAACAACGAAGGAGCCTCTGAAAAGATGGCTCACAACAAGAATAACCCGATTTTTGTAACAATAACTATGTACAAGTATTGCAGACAATCCGCACTTGGGATGGGCGCCCAGCATCCACTACGGACTACGAGAAATAGATTTATCGGTAAGTAAAATCTTATTTTCTCTGACGTCCTAGTGGATGCTGGGGACTCCGTCAGGACCATGGGGATTATACCAAAGCTCCCAAACGGGCGGGAGAGTGCGGATGACCCTGCAGCACCGAATGAGAGAACTCCATGTCCTCCTCAGCCAGGGTATCAAATTTGTAGAATTTAGCAAACGTGTTTTCCCCTGACCAAGTAACTGCTCGGCAAAGTTGTAAAGCCGAGACCCCTCGGGCAGTCGCCCAAGATGAGCCCCCTTCCTTTTGGAATGGGCTTTTACCGATTTTGGCTGTGGCAGGCCTGCCACAGAATGTGTAAACTGAATTGTATTACAAATCCAGCGAGCAATTGTCTGCTTAGAAGCAGGAGCACCCATCTTGTTGGGTGCATACAGGCTAAACAGCGAGTCAGATTTTCTGACTCCAGCCTTCCTGGAAACATATTTTTCAGGGCCCTGACAACGTCAAGTAACTTGGAGTCCTCCAAGTCCCTAGTACCCGCAGGTACCACAATAGGTTGGTTCATGTGAAAAACAGAAAACACCTTAAGGAGAAATTGAGGACGAGTCCTCAATTCTGCCCTGTCAGAATGAAAAATTAAGTAAGGGCTTTATATATGATAAAGCCGCCAATTCTGACACACGCCTGGCTGAAGCCAGGGCTAATAGCATCGTCACCTTCCATGTGAGATATTTTAAGTCCACAGTGGTGAGTGGTTCAAACCAATGTGACTTTAGGAAACTCAAAACAACATTGAGATCCCAAGGTGCCACTGGGGCACAAAAGGAGGCTGTATATGCAGTACCCCTTTTACAAACATCTGAACGTCAGGCACTAAAGCCAGTTCTTTCTGGAAGAAATTCGACAGGGCCGAAATTTGAACCTTAATGGACCCTAATTTTAGGCCCATAGACAGTCCTGTTTTCAGGAAATGTAGGAAACGACCCAGTTGGAATTCCTCTGTAGGGGCCTTCTTGGCCTCACACCACGCAACATATCTTCACCAAATGCGGTGAAAATGTTTTGCGGTTACATCCTTCCTGTCTTCGACCAGGGTAGGGATGACTTCATCTGGAATGCCCTTTCAGGATCCGGCGTTCAACCGCCATGCCGTCAAACGCGGCCGCGGTAAGTCTTGGAACAGACAAGGCCCCTGCTGGAGCAGGTCCTTTCTTAAAGGTAGAGGCCACGGGTCTTCCGTGAACATCTCTTGAAGTTTCGGGTACCAAGTCCTTCTTGGCCAATCCGGAACCACGAGTATCGTTCTTACTCATCTCCCTCTTATGATTCTCAGTACTTTTGGTATGAGAGGCATAGGAGGGAACACATACTCTGACTGGTACATCCACAGTGTTACCAGAGCGTCCACCGCTATTGCCTGAGGGTCCCTTGACCTGGCGCAATATCTGTCTAGTTTTTTGTTCAGGCGGGACGCCATCATGTCCACCTTTGGTTTTTCACAACGGTTTACAATCATGTGGAAGACTTCCCGATGAAGTCCCCACTCTCCCGGGTGGAGGTCATGCCTGCTGAGGAAGTCTGCTTCCCAGTTTTCCACTCCCGGAATGAACACTGCTGAGAGTGTTATCACATGATTTTTCGCCCAGCGAAGAATCCTTGTAGTTTCTGCCATTTCCCTCCTGCTTCTTGTGCCGCCCTGTCTGTTTACGTGGGCGACTGCCGTGATGTTGTCCCACTGGATCAATACCGGCTGACCTTGAAGCAGAGGTCTTGCTAAGCTTAGAGCATTGTAAATTGCCCTTAGCTCCAGTATATTTATGTGGAGAGAAGTCTCCAGACTTGATCACACTCTCTGGAAATTTTTTCCTTGTGTGACTGCTCCCCAGCCACTCAGGCTGGCATCCGTGGTCACCAGGACCCAGTCCTGAATGCCGAATCTGCGGCCCTTTCATAGATGAGCACTCTGCAGCCACCGCAGAAGAAACACCCTTGTCCTTGGAGACAGGGTTATCCGCTGATGCATCTGAAGATGCGATCCGGACCATTTTTCCAGCAGATCCCACGGAAAGGTTCTTGCGTGAAATCTACCGAATGGGATCGCTTTGTAAGAAACCACCATTTTTCACAGGATCCTTGTGCAATGATGCACTGATACTTTTCCTGGTTTTAGGAGGTTCCTGACTAGCTCGGATAACTCCCTGGCTTTCTTCTCCGGGAGAAAACATCCTTTTCTGGACTGTGTCCAGAATCATCCCTAGGAACAGTAGACGTGTCGTCGGAAAAAACTGCGATTTTGGAATATTTAGAATCCACTCGTGCTGTCGTAGAACTACTTAAGATAGTGCTACTCCGACCTCCAACTGTTCTCTGGACCTTGCCCTTATCAGGAAAGCGTCCATATTTCTTTTAAGAAGAATCATCATTTCGGCCATTACCTTGGTAAAGACCCGGGGTGCCGTGGACAATCCAAACGGCAGCGTCTGAACTGATAGTGACAGTTCTGTACCACGAACCTGAGGTACCCTTGGTGAGAAGGCAAATTTGGACATGTAGGTAAGCGTCCCTGATATCCAGTGACACCATATCGTCCCCTTCTTCCTGGTTCGCTATCACTACTCTGAGTGACTCCATCTTGATTTGAACGCTTGTATGTAAGTGTTCAAATATTTCAGATCTCACCGAGCCGTCTGGCTTCAGTACCACAATATAGTGTGGAATAATACCCCTTCCCTTGTTGTAGAAGGGGTACTTTGATTATCACCTGCTGGGAATACAGCCTGTGAATTGTTCCCAATACTGCCTCCCTGTCGGAGGGAGATGTTGGTAAAGCAGACTTCAGGAACTTGTGAGGGGGAGACGTCTCGAATTTCCAATGTACACCTGGGATACTACGTGTAGGATCCAGGAATCCACTTATGAGTGAGCCCCCTGCGTGCTGAAACTCTTGAGATGACCCCCTACCGCACCTGAGTCCGCTTGTACGGCCCCAGCGTCATGCTGCGGACTTGGCAGAAGCTGTGGAGGGCTTCTGTTCCTGGGAATGGGCTGCCTGCTGCAGTCTTCTTCCCTTTCCTCTACCCCTGGGCAGATATGACTGGCCCTTTTGCCCGCCTGCCCTTATGGGGACGAAAGGACTGAGACTGAAAAGACTGTGTCCTTTTCTGCTGAGATGTGACTTGGGGTAACAAAAGGTGGATTTTTCAGCTGTTGCCATGGCCACCAGGTCCGATGGACCGCCCCTTTATACGGCAATACTTCCATGTGCCGTCTGGAATCTGCATCACCTGACCACTGTCGTGTCTTCGTCTGGCAGATATGGACATCACATTTACTCTTGATGCCAGAATGCAAATATCCCTCTGCGCATCTCGCATATATAGAAATGCATCTATAGTCAATAAAATCTTGTCCCTGTCAAGGGTATCAATATTTTCAGACAGGAAATCCGACCAAGCCCCCTCAGCGCTGCACATCCAGGCTGAGGCGATTGCTGGTCGTAGTATAACACCAGTATGTGTGTATATACTTTTAGGATATTTTTCAGCTTCCTATCAGCTGGCTCCTTGAGGGCTGCCGTATCTGGAGACGGTAACGCCCCTTGTTTTTATAAGCGTGTGAGCGCCTTATCCACCCTAAGGTGTGTTTCCCAACTCGCCCTAACTTCTGGCGGGAAAGGGTATACCGCCAATAATTTTCTATCGGAGGAAACCCACGTATCATCACACACTTCATTTAATTTATCTGATTCAGGAAAAACTACAAGTAGTTTATTCACACCCTACATAATACCCTTATTTGTGGTACTTGTAGTATCAGAAATATGTAACACCTCCTTCATTGCCCTTAACATGAAACGTGTGGCCCTAAAGGAAAATACGTTTGTTTCTTCACCGTCGACACTGGAGTCAGTGTCCGTGTCTGTGTCGACCGACTGAGGTAAATGGGCGTTTTTACAAGCCCCTGACGGTGTCTGAGACGCCTGGACAGGTACTAATTTGTTTGCCGGCCGTCTCATGTCGTCAACCGACCTTACAGCGTGTTGACATTATCACGTAATTCCTAAATAAGCCATCCATTCCAGTGTCGACTCCCTAGAGAGTGACATCACCAATACAGGCAATTTGCTCCGCCTCCTCACCAACATCGTCCTCCTACATGTCGACACACACGTACCGACACACAGCACACACACAGGGAATGCTCTGACAGAGGACAGGACCCCACTAGCCCTTTGGGGAGACAGAGGGAGAGTTTGCCAGCACACACCAAAAACGCTATAATTATACAGGGACAACCCCTTATACAAGTGTTTTCCCTTATAGCATTTTTATATATGTAATCATATCGCCAAATAAGTGCCCCCCCTCTCTGTTTTAACCCTGTTTCTGTAGTGCAGTGCAGGGGAGAGCCTGGGAGCCTTCCTCACAGCAGAGCTGAGCAGGAAAATGGCGCCGTGTGCTGAGGAGAATAGGCCCCGCCCCCTTTTCGGCGGGCTCTTCTCCCGGAGTTTGTGAGATCTGGCAGGGGTTAAATACATCCATATAGCCTCAAGGGCTATATGTGATGTATTTTAGCCATAAAAAGGTATTATACATTGCTGCCCAGGGCGCCCCCCCCAGCGCCCTGCACCCTCAGTGACAGTTGGTGACTGTTGGTGAAGTGTGCTGACAACAATGGCGCACAGCTGCAGTGCTGTGCGCTACCTTATGAAGACTGAAAGTCTTCTGCCGCCTTCTGGACCTCTTCAACTTCGGCATCTGCAAGGGGGGTCGGCGGCACGGCTCCGGGACGAACCCCAGGGTGAGACCTGTGTTCCGACTCCCTCTGGAGCTAATGGTGTCCAGTAGCCTAAGAAGCAAATCCATCCTGCACGCAGGTGAGTTTTCTTCTCTCCCCTAAGTCCCTCGTAGCAGTGAGCCTGTTGCCAGCAGGACTCACTGAAAATAAAAAACCTAACTTAAACTTTTATTCTAAGCAGCTCAGGAGAGCCACCTAGATTGCACCCTTCTCGTCGGGCACAAAAATCTAACTGAGGCTTGGAGGAGGGTCATAGGGGGAGGAGCCAGTGCACACCACCTGATCCTAAAGCTTTTATTATTGTGCCCTGTCTCCTGCGGAGCCGCTATATCCCCATGGTCCTGACGGAGTCCCCAGCATCCACTAGGACGTCAGAGAAAAGTCAATGAGATTTGTTTGGCATGATCTCCCACCAGTAAATCCATGCTGTTTTGGATCCTGTAAGTTGTTTGATTTAAGATACTCTACAACTCTTTATTTTAATAGTTTTTCCATTACTTTCCCTACTACTGATGTAATGGGCCCTACTCATTAGACGATGTGCCGCCGAGGTGCCCGACGGCCGAAACGGCAGACGAGCGACCCGGCGGCGGGGGGGCAGTGAAGTTTCTTCACTCCCCCCGTCACGCGGCTGCATTGAAGTGCAGGCAAATATGGACGAGATCGTCCATATTGGCCTGCATGCACAGCCGACGGGAGACCAGCAATGAACGAGCGCGGGGCCGCGCATCGTTCATCGCTAGAGTCTCCACACTGAAAGATATGAACGAGTTCTCGTTCATTTATGAACGAGATCGTTCATATCTTACAGAAAATCGGCCAGTGTGTAGGGCCTATTAGGCCCTACACACTTACCACTTGTAAGGCGCAGTGAGTGTATTACACGATTATTATATATATATATAAAAGCGCTATATCTGGGAATTTGTTTCCAGTGTCAGTTGACGCTGGGTGTGTGCTGGCATACTCTCTCTCGGTCTCTCCAAAGGGCCTTGTTGGGGAACTGTCCCCTTATAGATAGATCCCTGTGTGTGCGCGGGTGTCGGTACGTGTGTGTCGGCATGTCTGAAGCGGAAGGCTTGTCCAAGGAGGAGGTGGAGCAGATGATTGGTGTGTCTCAGTCGGCAACGCCGACTCATGATTGGTTGGACATGTGGAATATGTTAAATGCAAATGTGACCTTATTACATAAGAGAATGGTAAAGCAGAGTCCAGAGAAAAAGCAGGGAGTCAATCCACGGATTGGACTGGGTCACAGGGCCCTTCAGGGTCTCAAAAACGTCCCCTATCCCAAATAGCAGACACTGATACCGACACGGATTCTGACTCCAGTGTCGACTACGATGATGCAAAGTTACACCCAAGGGTGGCCAAAAGTATTCATTATATGATTATTGCAATAAAAGATGTTTTGCATATCACTGATGACCCCTCTGTCCCTGACACGAGGGTGCGCATGTATAAGGAAAAGAAACCTGAGGTAACCTTTCTCCCATCTCATGAACTGAACAAAGTATTTGAAAAAGCTTGGGAAACTCCAGACAAAAAACTGCAGATTCCCAAGAGGATTCTTATGGCTTATCCTTTCCCTGTACAGGACAGGGTACGGTGGGAATCCTCGCCCAGGGTGGACAAGGCTTTAACGTGTCTGTCCAAGAAGGTGGCGCTACCGTCTCCAGACACGGCAGCCCTCAAGGATCCTGCTGATCGCAGACAGGAAACTACCTTAAAATCTATTTATATGCATAAGGGTGCTTTGCTCAGGCCGGCGATAGCATCGGCATGGGTTTGTAGCGCAGTTGCAGCGTGGACAGATACCCTGACAGCTGACATTGATACCCTAGACAGGGATACCATTTTACTGACCTTAGGTCACATTAAAGACGCAGTCTTATATATAAGAGACGCTCAAAGAGACGTTGGGCTGCTTGGTTCCAGAGCCAATGCCAAGGCTATTTCTGCGAGACGAGCTCTGTGGACCCGCCAATGGACTCAAAGAAGCATATGGAGGTTTTACCTTACAAGGGTGAAGTTTTGTTTGGGGATGGTCTCGCGGACCTGGTTTCCACAGCTACCGCAGGTAAATCTACTTTTTTATCTTTTGTTCCCCAACAGCAAAAGAAAACTCCACAGTATCAGATGGAGTCCTTTCGGTCGCATAAGGCCAGAAGAGGTCGGGGCTCCTCTATCCTCACCAGAGGTAAGGGTAGAGGAAAGAGAACACCTGCTTCGGCTAGTTCCCAGGAGCAGAAGTCCTCCCCGGCTTCTGCTAAATCCACCGCATGACACCGGGGCTCCACTGCGGGAGTCCGCACCGGTGGGGGCACGTCTTCGACTCTTCAGCCAGGTCTGGGTTCTTTCAGACGTGGATCCTTGGGCGATAGAAATTGTATCCCAAGGCTACAAACTGGAATTCGAAGAGGTGCCCCGTCGCCGATTTTTCAAGTCGGCCTTGCCAGCTTCTCCCCCGGAGAGGGAAGTAGTATTGGCTGCAATTCAAAAGCTGTGTCAACAGCAAGTGATTGTAAAGGTTCCCCTGGTCCAACAGCGGAAAGGGTACTATTCAACCCTGTTCGTGGTTCCGAAGCCGGATGGCTCTGTCAGACCCATTTTAAATCTAAAATCCCTAAACCTGTACTTGAAAAAGTTCAAATTCAAGATGGAATCGCTCCGCGCAGTGATCTCCAGCCTGGAAGGGGGGGAGTTTATGGTATCACTGGACGTGAAGGATGCCTACCTTCATGTCCCCATATATCCTCCTCATCAGGAGTACCTGAGTTTCGCTGTACAGGACCGTCATTACCAGTTTCAGACGTTGCCGTTTGGGCTTTCCACGGCACCGAGGATTTTCACCAAGGTGATGGCGGAGATGATGGTGCTCCTGCGCAAGCAGGGAGTCACAATTATCCCGTACTTGGACAATCTTCTGATAAAAGCGAGATCGAGAGATCAATTTCTGAAGAGCGTGTCGCTCTCCCTGAGAGTGCTACAACAGCACGGTTGGATTCTCAATCTGCCCAAGTCACAATTGGTTCCAACGACTCGACTATCATTCCTAGGAATGATTCTGGACACGAACAGAAGAGGGTTTTTCTCCCAATGGAAAAAGCCCAGGACCTCAAGAACATGCTCAGAGACCTGCTAAAACCAAAAAGTGTGTCTGTTCATCAATGCACTCGAGTTCTGGGGAAAATGGTGGCAGCCTAAGAGGCCATTCCCTTCGGCAGGTTCTATGCAAGGACATTTCAGTGGGACCTTCTGGACAAGTGGTCGGGGTCCCATCTACAAATACATCAGAAGATAAGCCTGTCCCCCCGAGCCAGGGTGTCTCTCCTGTGGTGGCTGCAGAGTGCCCACCTTCTAGAGGGTTGCAGGTTCGGCAGTCAGGACTGGGTTCTGTTAACCACGGACGCGAGCCTCCGAGGATGGGGAGCAGTCACACAAGGAAGACATTTTCAGGGACTATGGTCAAGCCAGGAGGCTTGTCTACACATCAACGTGCTGGAATTGAGGGCCATATACAACGGCCTATGACAAGCGGAGAATCTTCTTCGCGACCTACCAGTGCTGATTCAATCAGGCAACGTCACAGCTGTGGCTCATGTAAACCGCCAATGCGGGACAAGGAGCAGAGTGGCGATGGCGGAAGTCACCAGGATTCTTCGCTGGGCGGAAAATCACGGAAGCGTTCTGTCAGCGGTCTTCATACCGGGAGTGGACAACTGGGAAGCAGACTTCCTCAGCAGACACAATCTCCATCCAGGAGAGTGGGGACTTCATCAAGAAGTCTTTGCAGAGATAACAAGTCATTGGGGACTTCCTCAAATAGACATGATGGCGTCACGCCTCAACAAAAAGCTTCGGAGGTATTGTGCCAGGCCAAGGGACCCTCAGGAAGTAGCGGTAGAAGCCCTAGTGACACCATGGGTGTTTCAGTCGGTTTATGTGTTCCCTCCTCTGCCTCTCATCTCAAAAATATTGAGAATCATAAGACGAAAAAGAGTACAGACAATAGTCGTTGTTCCAGATGGGCCTCGAAGGGCCTGGTATTCAGATCTTCAGGAAATGATCACAGAAGATCCGTGGCCTCTTCCTCTCAGGGAGGACCTGTTGCAGCAGGGTACATGCGTATTCCAAGACTTACCGCGGCTACGTTTGACGGCATGGCGGTTGAACACAGAGTCCTAGTTGGGAGAGGTATTCCGGAGGAAGTTAACCCTACTCTGATAAAGGCTAGGAAGGAGGTGACGGCGAAACATTATCACCATATCTGGAGGAAGTATGTATCTTGGTGTGAAGCCAAGAATGCTCCTACGGAAGATTTCCATCTGGGCCGTTTTCTCCACTTTCTACAGACAGGAGTGGATATGGGCCTGAAGTTAGGCTCCATTAAGGTACAGATTTCGGCCCTATCTATATTCTTTCAGAAGGAATTGGCTTCTCTCCCAGAAGTCCAGACTTTTGTGAAGGGAGTGCTGCACATCCAGCCTCCTTTTGTGCCCCCTGTGGCGCCTTGGGACCTTAACGTGGTGTTAAGTTTCCTAAAATCTCACTGGTTTGAACCTCTTCAAACGGTGGAATTAAAATTTCTCACTTGGAAGGTGGTCATGTTATTGGCCTTGGCATCTGCAAGGCGGGTGTCCGAATTGGCGGCCTTGTCTCACAAGAGCCCCTATTTAATTTTCCATGTGGATAGAGCAGAGTTGAGGACTCGTCCTCAATTTTTGCCTAAGGTGGTTTCTTCAAATCATATGAACCAACCTATTGTGGTGCCCGTGGCTACGGGTGACTTGGAGGACTCCAAGTCCCTGGATGTAGTCAGGGCCTTAAAAATGTATGTAGCCAGGACGACTAGGGTTAGAAAAACAGAGGCTCTGTTTGTCCTGTATGCAGCCAACAAGGTTGGCGCTCCTGCTTCTAAGCAGACCATTGCTCGCTGGATCTGTACCACGATTCAGCAGGCTCATTCTACGGCTGGATTGTCGTTACCAAATTCGGTAAAGGCCCATTCCACTAGGAAGGTGGGCTCTTCTTGGGCGGCTGCCCGAGGCGTCTCGGCATTACAGCTTTGCCGAGCAGCTACTTGGTCGGGTTCAAACACTTTTGCAAAATTCTACAAGTTTGATACCCTGGCTGATGAGGACTTCGCGTTTGCTCAATCGGTGCTGCAGAGTCATCCGCACTCTCCCGCCCGGTTTGGAGCTTTGGTATAAACCCCATGGCCCTTACGGAGTCCCCAGCATCCTCTAGGACAGGCATTCCCAACCACGGTCCTCAAGGCACACCAACAGTGCAGGTTTTATTGATATCCAGGCTGCAGCACAGATGGTTAAATCAAAATAACTGAGCTACTAATTAAGTCACCTGTGCTGAAGGCTGGATATCACTAAGACCAGGACTGTTAGTGTGCCTTGAGGACCGTAGTTGGGAATGCCTGCTCTAGGACGTAAGAGAAAATAAGATTTTAAACCTACCGGTAAATCTTTTTCTCCTAGTCCGTAGAGGATGCTGGGCGCCCGTCCCAGTGCGGACTAAACCTGCAAGACTTGTATATAGTTGTTGCTTACATAAGGGTTCGTCTTTGACTGATACTGTGTTTTGTTCATACTGTTAACTGGTTGTGTATATTCCAGGTTACACGGTGTGGTTGGTGTGGGCTGGTATGAATCTTGCCCTTAGATTAACAAAATCCTTCCTCATATTATCCATCTCCTCTGGGCACAGTTTCTCTAACTGAGGTCTAGAGGAGGGGCATAGAGGGAGGAGCCAGTGCACACCCATACTAAAAGTTCTTTATAGTGCCCATGTCTCATGCGGAGCCCGTCTATACCTCATGGTCCTTACGGAGTCCCCAGCATCCTCTACGAACTAGGAGAAAAAGATTTACCGGTAGGTTTAAAATCTTATTTTAGGGATGTCCAACAATAGGTTCCTGTCCACATCCTACCCCTGGCCTGGTGGCCTATAGATCACCCCAATGCGAATAATGTCCTTCTCCCCGGTTTCTATGGTGACCCAAAGGGCCTCAGTTTTGTCTTCAATATTTTGTATTAAAGTAGCATATATGCTTTTTTTTCACATAAATTGCTACCCCTCCTCTTTCTTCCCATTCCCATATTGTATCCTGGTATAGCTATGTCCCAGTCATGATTCTCATTGTACCATGACTCTGTAATTGTCACAATATCCAGGTAATCCCTTGTCATTATCGAAATTAGCTCTGGAATTTTGTCTCCTAAGCTCCTAGCATTTGCACACATAGCTTTAAGATTTTTGTCTGTGCATCTGTTATTAGTAGAGATAAGCGGGTTCGGTTCTCAGAGAACCGAACCCTACTGAACTTCACGTCCCGAGCCCGGATCAGGTTTTCCCGCCTGGCTCGAAAACCAGAACGAGGCAAACCGTCGTCATCCCGCTGTTTGATTCTCGCGGGGCTTGGATTCTATGTATTCCCCCTTCATGTTGCTGCTTGGCGATGCATTGTACCACGAAGAATTCCTAGTGTACGTGAGTACACCTGGCTAATAAAGCCGATTCTGATATAAGGAGTCGCGCATCGCCGCCATTTTCACCCCAGTCCTGGAGAGTGTAGTGAGAGGACCTGTCTCCGTCCTCAGTGTCTGTGCGGGCGGGAAAGCGGGGTGGCGATTATAGTGCTGTCTTGTGCTGCTCAGTCCAGTGTATTGTCTTAGCTGTATCAGTCAGTCCACTGACCAGTCACAGTGGTGGTGTCCTCTGCTGCTGTATAAGTAACTTACAGTGTTGCTGTGTTGTCCTGCATCAGACCAGTGGTAGTGTCCTGTGCATCAGTCAGTCCAGTGACCAGTCACAGTGGTGGTGTCCTCTGCTGCCATATGTCCAGTGCTACTGTATAATAAGTCCCTTACAGTGTTGCTGTGTTGTCCTGTATCAGCCCAGTGGTAGTGTCCTGTGCATCAGTCAGTCCAGTGACCAGTCACAGTGGTGGTGTCCTCTGCTGCTGTATAAGTCCATTCCATTGCAGTGGTGCTGTGTTATCCTGCATCAGTCCAGTGGTGGTGTCCCTGTGCTGCTGTATATGTCCAGTGATACTGCCATATATGTCCAGGGTACTGCCGTATAAATCCAGTGATGCTGCCGTATATGTCCAGTGGTACTGCCAAATAATTCCAGTGGTACTGGCGTATAAATCCAGTCCAGTGATACTGCCGTATATGTCCAGTGGTACTGCAGTATAATTCCAGTGGTACTGGCGTATAATTCCAGTGGTACTGGCGTATAAATACAGTCCAGTGATACTGCCGTATATGTCCAGTGGTACTGCCATATAATTCAAGTGGTACCGGCGTATAATTCCAGTGGCACTGGCGTATAAGGGGTACTGGCGTATAAATCCAGTCCAGTGATACTGCTGTATATGTCCAGTGGTACTGCCATATAATTCCAGTGATACTGTCGAATATGTCCAGTGGTCATGCCGTATAAATCCAGTGGTACTGGCGTATAAATCCAGTCCAGTGATACTGCCGTATATGTCCAGTGGTACTGACGTATAAATCCAGTCCAGCGATACTGCTGTATATGTCCAGTGGTACTGCCGTATAATTCCAGTGGTACTGCCGTATAATTCCAGTGATACTGCCGTATAATTCCAGTGATACGCCAGTACCACTGGAATTATACGGCAGTATCACTGGAATTATACGGCAGTATCACTGGAATTATACGGCAGTATCACTGGAATTATACGGCAGTATCACTGGAATTATACGGCAGTACCACTGGAATTATACGGCAGTACCACTGGAATTATACAGCAGTATCACTGGACATATACAGCAGTATCACTGGACATATACAGCAGTATCATTGGACTTATACGCCAGTACCACTGGAATTATACGGCAGTATAAGTCCAGTGATACTGTCGTGTAAATCCAGTCCAGTGGTAGTGCTGTATAAGTCCAGTGGTACTGCCGTATAATTCCAGTGGTACTGCCGTATAAGTCCAGTCCAGTGGTGTTGTCTTGTGCTGCATCTGTCCAGTGGTGGTGTCTTGTGCTGCCATAAGTCCAGTGGTGGTGTCCTCTGCTGTATATTATTTATTCCAAATAAAAGTGTTATATACATTATTTATATTATTATCCAAATAATTTTTACAGAGTTTGCCCTGTGTGGTGTAGGGGTATGCTCACCTGTGCTGCATATTATTATAATAGCTCCAAATAAAAGGGTTATTATTATCCAAATTAATTAGTCATACAGCTACCTCATTGCACCTCTTTTTCTTCTTTGCATGATGTGCTGTTTGGGGCCTAGTTTTTTTTTTGTTTTTTTTTAAGTGCCATCCTGTCATTGCAGTGCCACTCCTAGATGGGCCAGGTGTTTGTGCCGGACACTTGTGTCGCTTAGCTTAGCCATCCAGCTACCTATCTGCACCTCTTTTTCTTCTTTGCATCGTGTGCTGTTTGGGGCCTATTTTTTTAAATCTGCCATCCTGTCTGCCACTGCAGTGCCACTCCCAGATGGGCCAAGTGTTTGTGCCGCCAACTTGTGTCGCTTAGCTTAGTCATCCAGCTACCTCGGTGCAACCTTTTGGCCTAAAAACAATATTGTGAGGTGTGAGGTGTTCAGAATAGACTGAAAATGAGTGGAGATGAATGTTATTGAGGTTAATAATACCGCAGGATCAAAATTACCCCCAAATTATGTGATTTTAGCTGTTTTTTTTCAAAAATCATCCAGATCCAAAACCAAAACACGAAAGGGTGGTTTTGGCAAAATCAATCCAGATCCAAAACACGAGCATGGAACCAGAGCCAAAACCAAAACACGAAAAGTGTCCGCCACATCTCTAGTTATTAGTAGCCATGTCCAGACAGTACAAAATAAATGACAAGTGTAAAGTTGAAATTACCTGTTTGGTGATGTTGCTCAGTGTTTGGTATTAGTTTTTTTTTACTAATCAGGAATCACACTCTGTCCTTTACACCACGGCTACACCTCACTAAATGTAAAGATATAGTACACCTGACCACAAATTGCCAAATGA
Organism: Pseudophryne corroboree; assembly: GCF_028390025.1. Taxonomy (NCBI): domain Eukaryota; kingdom Metazoa; phylum Chordata; class Amphibia; order Anura; family Myobatrachidae; genus Pseudophryne; species Pseudophryne corroboree. Next base: position 205,933,601 of record NC_086447.1, on the reverse strand, counting down.
TCAAAGGAGGTAAACGCCAGAGAGCATGCAATAATAAACTGTGGTTCACTGAGCAACTTCCCCACACATGCAATGCCAACTACAAGCAAATCATTATATCAAAAGCCATACATGAGTTTGCATAAGAGAGAACTGTAGTGAACAGATTGGGGATGTCTTTTCATAGTTGAAAAAGACAGATAACATTGGTACAGGTGAGAACTCAGATGTTTTTGGTAAGCTATAGACATAAAATTTGAGTAGTTGTGAATGAAGTGGAAAGGTCTTGCAGCATTCCTAACACAGATTTAAGAAGTAGATTCTGATTGGTTGCTATGGCCAACATCCCATCTTAAATAGAACTCCCATCTTAATAAATGTACCCCCTAATGTGCAGAGAGATGTAGTGTTGGGAGGGGTGTGTGCTAGCTCCAATCTAGCCTGCAGTGTAACAATAAAGCTGCCCAGTATTTGTGGGCTACATGCAAAAGCAGCCAGTATTTACCCTGCATGAAAACATTTATTTATTTATTTTTAAAGTATTTGAGCACCATGCGCTGCAGCGTGTTATACCCAGGTGTAAAGTTACTTTTATTTCTTTTTTTGCTTTGCTCCCAACCCTGAATCTGTCACATAGCCCACAATGCAGGAGTTCAATTATTTGAGGATATTTCTCCTATAACAGCAACATTCTTGATATACCCACATCCAATTGTAAAGTGCTACAAAAATATGCTTGTGATGCATAAATAAATGTAAATAAATTATTATGATGACACCTAGTTTATTAAATCACTGTTTTAAGCTGGGCATTTACAGTTCTCAAACTGTCCTCAGGACCTCAAACAGTTCAGGTTTTCCAGGTCTCCTCACAGAATCACAAGTGAAATAATCAGCTTCACTTGTGGATCTTTTACAATATGTCAGTGAGTAATGACTACACCTGTGCACCTGCTGGATGATCTGGAAAACATGACCTGTGTGGGGCCCTGAGAACAGAGATTGAGAACCACTGTACTATACAATTATCTGGCAAATCATCTGCCAGATCTGGCCAGTTGGAATGAAAATCTGGCAATGAATGAGAGACAGTGACAACCAACCATTTGATCGCAAATAATGGAAAATAGACAAGGTCATATAAATTAGTTAAATAACAGATTTGTCACCTTACAATATACACTGTAGGTCTGCAAACTCCATCCTCATTACCCCACACAGTGCATGTTTTGCAGGTCTCCTCACAGACTCACAAGTGAAATAATTAACTCCACCTGCGGACCTTTTAAAATGTGTCTGTGAGTACTTAATACACCTGTGCACCTGCTGGGTTACATGCAAAACATGCACTGTGTGGGGTAAGGAGGACCGAGTTTGCAGACCTATGCCTTATAATGTGCAGAAATATAGAAGATCCTGGAAAATTTCATTTTACCTCGCACTGTTCGTAGCCAATCAATATTATGAGATTTCAAGTAACTTTCATCAGTAACAACTCTACCAGGGATTATTTGCTGAAAGTGGTTAAGATCTTGAGCTGTGACCTCTGAAAAAGGCAGACGGGACACTCCATACCGGTCCGCAGTGAGAGGAGGATCCGTGGTTACACTCATAAATCTATAGCCTAAGGACACACTGCTCCGTACACATCGAGGTGCAGCCAGTCGGAGGACTCTCCTCACAGCCCAAGATGTCCCCGGACATACCTTGAGCCCGGATAAGCTCATGGCCATCCTGTGTGGGAACACATTGCAGTTAGTATCTAAAAAATGCAACAAATTAAATGCATACTAAGGGGGAAATGTAATAGGGTCTGAGTATGCCGAGGTCTGGGATGTTGGCGGAGATTGCATGTATTTTAAAAGCAGCATTAATTTACAAGGCAAAACCAGATTGGCAGCAGTGCTGAGCAGGAGGGGTGAATGAGCAGCAGGAGGATGGGGGAGTGACCAGCCAACAGTGTTCGTTCCTGCTGTCACCGGCCGGCGCCAGCGCCCAGAGCCGGCCCTAGGTATCTGGCAAATCTAGGGCATCTGTGCAGGATACTCTGCGCTGGCCCGTGTCCCTGACTAGTAACCGCTGCCTCCTCCCTCCCTGTCAGAGCAGCTGTCTTTCAGGGGCGAATTGGACTTTAAAGTTCCAGCCAGACTGTGGGGCCGAATGCCGCATTTGGTCATGCCCCCAGTAGCATGCCACTCCCTACCATTCCGACTAGCAGCTAGCAGCCCGGCGGAACCTTTCCCACGGCTTGGAGGACCTTCTGAAACAGAGGCTCAGAGCTCGTGCACACAGCTCACTAGTTCTCGGCACCCAGACAGCAGAGCCACAGTGGTCCCGAATGGTGTGAAGCAGCTTCCATAGAGGCCCTACTGACAGTGGTGAGTGGCTTAATAATACGCGTCACCCCCGCACAGGTTACTCTCTCTGTCCTCCATGTTCTCTCACTGTCCTAACCAGTAACCACCCACAATCGCACCCCCCCATCCCCCATCCCCCGCACAGGCTCCTCTCTCAGTCCTCCATGTTCCCTCACTGCTCTTACCCACACCCATCCGTGGCCCCCCTGGCCCCTCCCCGCCCCTCTGTCAGTCCTCCATGTTCTCTCACTACTCTTACCCACCCCAATCCATGACACCCCTGGATGCCCCTCCCCTGCAACGGATTCTCTCTCCTCTCTGTTCCCACACAGCTCCAAATGTCCCCCATTCATGGTTCCCCCACAGCTCCAGTACATCTCTTGCACCACACATGTTCCTTTCCCTGGCATCCTCTATTTCCCTGTCACCCAATGACTCCCTGTTATTCTCTCCCTGTCACTCACTGTCTCCCTGTCACCCTCACTATGTCACTCCCTGATATCCCTACCTGCCTAATCACCCACTATCTCTCCGTCACCCACTATTTCCCTGTCATCCACACCATGTCACCCACTATCTCCGTCACCCACACCATTTCACCCCACTATGTCCCTGTCACCCACTGTCTCCTTGTCACCCTATGTCACTCCCTGTCACTCCTGCCTGCTCAGTCACCCACTATTTCTTTGTTACCCACTATCTCTGTCACGCACTATCTCCCTGTCACCCGCATTATGTCGCCCACAATCTCCCTGTCACCCTCTCACTATATTACCCACTATCTCTCTGACACCCTCTCCCTGCCACTCTCTATTTCCGTCATCCTGTCACCCAATGTCTCCCAGGCACCCGCTATCTTCCTGTCACCCTCACTATATCACTCCTGTCACCCCTACCTGCTCAGTCAACCACTATCTGTCACCCACTATCTCCCTGTCACCCGCACCATGACACTCACTATCTCCCTGTCACCATGTCACCCAATATCTCCCTGTCACCATGTCACTCACTATCTCCCTGCCACCCGCACCATGTCACTCACTATCTCCCTGTCACCATGTCACCCAATATCTCCCTGTCACCATGTCACTCACTATCTCCCTGTCACCCGCACCATGTCACTCACTATCTCCCTGTCACCATGTCACCCAATATCTCCCTGTCACCATGTCACTCACTATCTCCCTGCCACCCGCACCATGTCACCCACTATCTCCCTGTCACCATGTCGACCACTATCTCCCCATCACCCTCTCCCTGTCCTTCACTATCTCCGGGGAGGGGGTGGGGAGGGCACCTGCCAGAATATTGCCTAGGGCATCAAAATAGTCAGGGCCAGTTCTGCCGGTGCCACTGGAGCCCGCACCGCCGACGCTGGAGCCCAAGGCCTGCCGTCTTCTCCTCCACTCCCCATGTCCTTACAGTGAGTGCTGCCTTTATCTGGGGGAGGGGGTGAGTGCACATATCGAGGATCAGTAGCACATCCACACACAAAAGTGTGTAAGGGGCTCTACACACATTATAGCACACAGAATGTGATAAAATTCACATTCTACCGCATGGTATAAGATGAAATTCACATTATAGCACAAAGTATGAGCAGAAATTCACATTATACCACACAGAATGAGCCAAAATTCCCATGGAATGAGGCAAAATTCACATTAAACCAATGGCCGCCTACATATAATATGCCAGGTACAGCCAAATATACACATCAGACCAGGTACAGCCACTTACACACATTATGCCACGGCCAGAGTAGAGCCCCATATATACATTACGCCATGGTGGAGCCCCTTACATTACGCCACGTCCACAGTAGAGCCCCTTACACACATTTTGTGTGTGGATGTGCTACTGCGCCTCGATATGTGCACTCACCCCCTCCCACAGATAAAGGCAGCACTCACCGTAGGGACATGGGGGTGGAGGAGAAGACGGCAGGCCTTAGGCTCCAGCGGCGGAAGGTGCGGGAAGCGGGTGCACCCCACATCGGCGTCTGGCGGGCTCCAGCGGCGGCGGTGCAGGCTCCAGTGGCGCCAGCAGAGCCGGCCCTGATTATTTTGATGCCCTAGGCAATATTCTGGGAGGTGCCCCCCCCCACACCCTCCCCGGAGATAGTGAATGACAGGGAGAGGGTGACAGGGAGATAGTGGTCGACATGGTGAGAGGGTGACAGGGAGATAATGGGTGACATGGTGACAGGCAGATAGTGGGTGACATGGTGACAGGGAGATAGTAAGTGACATGGTGCGGGTGACAGGGATATAGTGAGTGACAGAGATAGTGGTAACTGAGCAGGCGGGGTGACAGGAGTGATATCAGGATTTTGGTACTTACCGATAAATCCCTTTCTCCGATTCCACAGGGGCCACTGGAGCGTAGTTACAATGGGGAAATAGTAGGCAGTAATTGGGAGCTGGCACTTTAAAAATTCTCACACTGTGGCTAGCTCCTCCCCTACTATCTCCCCTCCAAGCCAGTCTACGTAAAACTGTGCCCGAGGAGAGCTGGAATAAACAAACCGTAAGGTAGAGGAGGTTAATGACGCCCTGTAAACCAGGATAACCTAAACCAAACCTGGAACCGAACCTGACAAAAAACCAGGCTAGCCTGAACTCAACAAGCAGTCATATGGTGATCTGCAAACCGTTAAGCAAAAAACAAGGAGGAACAGCGCTGGGCGGGCGTCCAGTGGCCCCTGTGGAATCGGAGAAAGGGATTTATCGGTAAGTACCAAAATCCTGATTTCTCCTTCATCCACTAGGGGCCACTGGAGCGTAGTTACAATGGGGACGTCCCAGAGCTCCCAAAACGGGTGGGAGAGCGCTGAGAGTCCTGTAAAACCACTCGGCCAAACTGTGATGCAGAGGCCGCGAAAGTGTCAAACTTGTAGAATTTGACTAAACGAATGCCGGTCCGACCAAGTAGTCACCCGACAAAGTATTCATGAAGACCCCACGGGCAGCTGCCCACGAAGTTCCCACAACGCGCGTAAAGTGCGCTGAAAAGGAAAACAGAGGCTCCAGAGCAACCGCCAAGAAGACTGTCTGATTGTCAGAGGTATCCAACAGCCCAGCATATGCTGGGACCCCGGCTATTTAGTACGGGAGCATCGTAAAGAACAGAGAGGAAAAACACTTCGTTGAATAGCCTAAGACCTCTGTAGAGAGAGTCGGCGAGCCCTGACAACATTCAAAGAGGACTGAAATACACTAGTGTCAGATTTATATGAAAAACGTACATCCCCTCTGGAAGGAACGACCGCTGAGGCCGAAGCTCAGCCGGGGGAGTTGTCAATAGAGTACTCTCTGAAAGAGAGGCTGAACTTGCGGCCGCCAGGCAAATCTCTTTTGGAAGAAAACCTAAAAAAAGGAAGAGACACAAAATTCAGGTCAATGTGTTTTGAAGCGCAGCCGAGTAAAACCTCCCAGAGAAACCCAAGATGACGGCTGAATGGTAACTGAAAGAAGGGGAAAACCCCTTTTTCTCCTTATTAAGTTCCTTAAAGTTTTTGCAAAAGTGGCAAAAGCGAGAAGAGGTAACAGACTTCTGAAATTGGGGCCCAGGAGGCCTAACCGAACTAGGGAACTCCTCCCTTCTGAGGTCTCGTGAACAGTCACATGGTTAAATGAAACCAGTGTAAGATTGAAAAAGGAAAAGGACCCTGTTGAAGTAGACAGTCCAGTCGAGGTAGGAGCCAAGGCTCCTCTACTGACAGCAGGTGTAGCTGTATCTTCAAGTCATGCGAGGCCCAACCAGAGCCACGGAGAGGACTAGCACGCATATTCCCTTCCTGTGTTATCGACCGTGAGGTAGAAATAGAAAAGGAGGCAGGATAGAATAACCCGAAACTCCCAGGAACCCTGAGGTCATCCTCGGCTATTGCCGCCAGAGCTCACGTCCGAGAGTAGGAAAGGGTTAAAGAGTCAGTCAGAACGCTCTGAGGTCGCTCCGAACTCTTCGCCCATAGCGGACCAGCTGACCAAACTCCGGGGAATGTTCCCTCACCCGGGAGTCTGACCTGGTGGCTTGACCTGGAAAGAAGATTGTTGTCCCCCGCTCAGAGGGGAATGTAGGCGACCACTCATTGCGTCGCAGCTTGACTGAAGAAATAGAATACCTGGTACCGAGGAAGGAAAAATCCCCCGACGGACCCTGTTGAGAAAACGTCTATGAGGAGCATAAATTGGATCTGTGTCGAACCAGAAGCTCCTGGATCCTCTGGATCTTCAGAAGCCCCTAATGTACAGAGTGGGATAGTAGCAGTAGATTGTCCCATTAGGGAACCAACGTCACCTCCTGCCCTTTAAAAAGAGTTATTCTGTGATCTTCCTGAACCCTGTGGGAGCGGAAGAGAGATCGAAAGGAAAGGACTGACAGTGAAAATAAGAATCCTATAATGCGAATCTGAGAAAAGCCCGATACGGAAACCCAGCGGAAATCAGTAAACAGGCATCTCTGAAGAGAAGGGACACGTAAAACTCCCTTTTTTGTTCAAACTAGCAATCACAGACTGAAAGGATTCTAAGGCCAGAATAGGCCTGGCCGAGCCAACTGGCTTCGGAACGTGAAAAGAAAACAAAGGCCTGAGAATTGTCCCGATGGAAATGATATGTGAAAAACAGGGAACACCCCCCTTTGCGATTTGAAGCATATAGAGCGCCGCCGGCATTATGACTCGTCATTGTAAAGCGGCCGATCCATGCCGAGGGACTCCTGAGACGGTTGTACCCCAACATCCAGTCTGTAACCGCCCAAGCCTTGTCCCACCGACCTGCGCCTACCCTGGGGCTCTCCAGGTGGTAGGAAAGTCTGACCTGTAGTGGGTGTATAGGATGATCGAAAATCAGACTGGACCGAGGATGTTGAACCTACTGCTTCAGCCTTTTTACCCTGAGACCCCCTGGGTACGGAGATATCGCCCGTGTGGAGTCGAAAGCTTGAAAGGGTACGGAAAAATCTAAAGGAAAGACCGATAAAGGTCTGTTTTGGAGCTGGGGCAGTAGTAGGAGAAATCAAAGTGGACTTACCTCCAATGGTTCAAGAAATCCTGCAGAAAGTTCCTTCCCCTGAACCATCTGCCCCGTAGGATTTCATATTCCCCTGTCACTGTCGCAGCCCCACAGTCCAAGCGAAAATGCAGGTTCCGAGTCTACAGACGTGGAGACCTCCAAAGAACATAAAGCAGAATCGTGATTCTGTAACCTAGAGGACAATTGTTCCACAACCTACCTGCTCCGGACAGGGTAGAAACCCGCTGCCGTATCTGTGCTTTCGATGGATCCCTGAGCCAGGTTGCCTCAGGAAAACGGCAGCTTGTTGGGCCGGCGATACATTAAGGGGTATACCCTAGAGAGGTTCTGATACCCTTTTGTGCCGTCTGCGGGGAAAGGATAGGAAAACAAACCTTGTTTGATACCTGAAATTGTGTCTTCGGGTGTCTGCCGGCCGCTTACCGGGGCATGTCCAGCTACCCCGAAACTGGACCAGTCGCTGCCATTTCGTCCTCGGCGTCGAACCCTGATGGACTTGACGTGTCCGCCTCCTTTACCTGCAGTATCAGCCGAACTGCTGTACAATGCACCTGGATACTCTGAGACACTGGTTCAGACTCCCCAGAAAACAGACATCATTAGTATTGTAACATGGAAGGTTAACAAGGTTCCTTTAGAAACCTGGAGAGGTGAAATGACGTACAAGGTCTCTGGTTAATAGTGACATTACCTGTATAATCTGAGCTGTTCAAACAGGAGTGTCATGCAGGTGTGTGGAGGGCTCTGCAGATGGCTCCACCGCCTACTTCACACCTAAGAGGGAAATCTTTGACTATCCCAGGTGAGACAAACTAAAGGAGAAAAGGTGGTTAAATAAACACAGCCCTATGCAAGGTTTATGTAAGGTCTGCACTATAATGTTTGACCGACACGATTCAAATAAACTTTCTGGAGCAGCGGAGACCTGAACCAGTAGCGCTGCGCTGTGGGACAGGAGTCTTAGCCACTAGGCTATAGGAGCTCCCCCTTAAAGGTTTTTTTTTTTTTTTTTTTGGATGATCAGATACCCGCTACTAGCGTACTGAGCCACAGCGCTATTTGTCTGATGCCTTAAATACATTCCCCAAATTACTAATAGCATTAGTAACTAGTGACACCAAGGAATAATAAAGGGAAAGGCAACACCCCACCTTGTATGTAGTGTACCGCTAATTTAGGTGCACCCGAAGTTTCTCGGAGGTTGCGCTGGCTTTCCAAAATGGTGACCAGCCTGCGAGAAAAGATGGGGGAAAATGTTATGTGGCAAGGGGTATTTTGTTATTAGAAAACATTGCGGAAGTGTTTGTTTTATCCCCTATATATGGTATTGTATGTACATATCTATATACATACCCACACACACTTAAATATATATATATATATATATATATATATATATATATATATAAACATATCTACACATCTATCTATATACATATATACATATATATATATATACATATATATATACATACACATATACATATACACACATACATACATATACATACACACACCACAGTGAACCCAACCGGGTAGAGAAAAACTGTGTATGTGAACCTAATAGGGTAGATAAATACTGTCTATGTGTAATAGAGCAGGTTCCCTGATCTACAAGTATAAAATGCAGGGCAGAGGACTCCCCTGTAGGGAGGAATGTAGCTATATTTCAGCAGCAACAATGTCTAGAAAACTAAAACCCCCAGAGACAGGTGTGTTGCCTAGAGACAGTAACCGAGCTGGGAGCCGCCGCCGGGGAGCCCGCTGTTATAAGCCATCACCCCCCGTCATACCTTGTACTATATGCACAGGATGAATCCTCCCTGCACAGCCAGGCGAGGAAAGGAGCTTTGAGCGGCCTGGGGAGCGGGGGACTGTGGAGCGGCGATGTCATGCTGCAGCGGCCAGGGAGCGGAGAGAGCCCGCCGTACAGAGCGGGAGTTAGCTCCGCCCCCTTGCTTCGGCGCCAAATTTGAATCCGCTGCATAGCCAGCGGGAAGCGTGTATTCCCCGGCCGCCTCACTTAGTAAATGTATCTCCCCGGCCGCCTGTATGCTGCGGCCGGGGAACGGAGTGTGTAAATGTATCTCCCCGGCCGCCTGTATGCTGCGGCCGGGGAATGTATCTCCCCGGCCGCCTGTATGCTGCGGCCGGGGAACGGAGTGCGGCCGGGGAACGGTCTTAAGTACAGAGATGTATCTCCCCGGCCGCCTGTATGCTGCGGCCGGGGAGCGGGGAGTGCTGCAGTCGGGGAGAGGAGAGCCTGTTACCCGCAGGGAGAATGTATTATATATCACCCGGCTGCCTATGCTGCAGCCATGTAGTGAAGAGCGCTGAGCCCGCTTACAGAGCGGGCTGAAGCTCCGTCCCCCACATAATGGCGCCAATAAGTGCGCCTACACATTAAATCATTTTGTATCTCCCCGAGTAAAAACATACATCAGTCTAGAGGGGGGGAGATTGTACTCACCGCTGTCCTGATGTAGTGTTGTCAGGAGCCGCACTCAGCGGAGTCTTGCTCGACCGATCGGCCCAGACACGCGCCGCAAGCAGCGGTGTCCGGCCACGTATATTGCTGTCGGAATCTTCTGCCGACGGAGTGACCCTGACACGCGCCGCACGCAGCGGTGTCCGGCCACTGATACTCACCGCTGCCCTGCTGCCGGAATCTTCTGCTGGATGGAGTGGCCGCGACACGCGCCGCACGCAGCGGTGTCCGCCAACTCAGGAGAGCTCAGTGTCTCCCTCAGCCGGGGCCCATCCCGAGCCGCACGCAGCTGCGATGGGACCCCGCCGGCAGCTCCCGCGGTGCAGACTGGCAGTGGCAGAGCTGCCAGTCTGTGTGTGTAAGTAAGAAAAAATAAAATAATAAAGAAAAAATAAAAATTTCTTCAGCTAAACCCAAGTGAACCAGCTCCCTCGGGCACTAACTAAGACTGGCTTGGAGGCGAGATAGTAGGGGAGAAGCTAGCCACAGTGTGAGAATTTTTAAAGTGCCAGCTCCCAATTACTGCCTACTATTTCCCCATTGTAACTATGCTCCAGTGGCCCCTAGTGGATGAAGGAGAAATAGTGAGGGTGACAGGGAGATAGTGGGTGACTGGGAGACATTGGGTGACGGAGACGATGATAGGGAGACATTGGGTGGCAGGGAAATAGAGAGTGGCAGGGAGAGGGTGAAAGGAAGATAGTGGGTGACAGGGAGACATTGGGTGACAAGGAGATAGTGGGTAATATGGTGAGAGGGTGACAGGGAGGATAGTGGGCGACATAATGCGGGTGACAGGGAGATAGTGGGTAACAAAGAAATAGTGGGTGACTGAGCAGGCATGGGTGACAGGGAGTGACAAAGTGAGGGTGACAAGGAGACAGTGGGTGACAGGGAGAGGATGACAGAGAGACATTGGATGGCAGGGAAATAGAGGGTGGCAGGAAGAAGGTGATAGGGACATAGTAAGTGACAGGGAGAGGAGAACAGGGAGTCATTGGATGACAGGGAAAATAGGAATTCAATTACCTACCGGTAAATCCTTTTCTCGTAGTCCGTAGAGGATGCTGGGGTCCACATTAGTACCATGGGGTATAGACGGGTCCACTAGGAGACACTGGCACTTTAAGAGTTTAATAGTGTGGGCTGCCTCCTCCCTCTATGCCCCTCCTACCAGACTCAGTCTAGAAACTGTGCCCGAGCAGACGGACAACTTCCAGAGAAGGATTTTACACAGATGGTGGCGAGATCCACACCAACTCACACAAACAAAGCAAACAAAGCTAACGAGCTTGAAAACTCAGCAACAGCTGAATAACATTACTGAACCAAGTAATAACGCAGTACTTAACTAAGAACAAAGCAGTACTGAATAAAGTACCACTGCAGGATCACGAAGCGCTGGGAGGGTGCCCAGCATCCTCTACGGACTACGAGAAATATTTACCGGTAGGTAATTAAAATCCTATTTTCTCTTACGTCCTAGAGGATGCTGGGGTCCACATTAGTACCATGGGGATGTACCAAAGCTCCCAGAACGGGAGGGAGAGCGCGGAGGCTCCTGCAGAACTGATTGCCGAACTTAAGGTCCTCAGAGGCCAAAGTATCGAACCTGTAGAATTTTGCAAACGTGTTCGACCCAGACCGAGTAGCCGCCCAGATAGAACCCACCTTACGAGTGGGCCTTAACAGATTTTGGACACTGAAATCCCGCAGCAGAATACGCATGCTGGATAGTAAACCTAATCCAGCGAGAGATCGTCTGCTTAGAAGCAGGACACCCAATTTTCTTGGAATCATACAGGACAAACAGAGAGTCGGATTTTCTGTGACGAGCAGTCCTCTTCAAATATATTTTAAGCGCCCTTACAACATTCAAGGACTTTGATGGAATTGAGGAGTCAGAAGCAAGTGGCACCACAATAGGTTGGTTGATATGAAAAGCCGACACAACCTTTGGAAGGAACTGCTGACGTGTCCGGAGCTCAGCTCTATCTTCATGGAAGATCAAGTAGGGGCTTTTACAAGACAAAGCCCCCAACTCCGACACACGTCTAGCAGAAGCTAAGGCCAACAGAGTGACAGCCTTCCACGTGAGAAACTTGACCTCAACCTCCTGCAGAGGTTCGAACCAATTCGATTGGAGGAACTGCAACACCACGTTAAGATCCCAGGGTGCTGTAGGCAGCACAAAGGGAGGCTGGATGTGCAGTAACCCTTTCAAAAAAAGTCTGAACCTCAGGGAGGGAAGCCAGCTGTTTCTGGAAGAAAATGGATAAGGCCGAAATTTGGACTTTTACGGATCCCAACCTCAGGCCCATATCCACACCTGCTTACAGGAAGAGGAGAAACCGTCCCAGTTGAAACTCCACCATAGGAAACCTCTTGGATTCACACCAAGATATATACTTTTTCCAAATGCGATGGAAATGTTTAGACGTTACTCCTTTCCTAGCCTGTATCAGGGTAGGAATAACCTTGTTCGAAATGCCCTTCCGAGCGAATATCTAGCGTTCAACCTCCATGCCGTCAAGCATAGCCGTGGTAAGTCTTCACAAGCGAATGGCCCCTGTTGTAGCAGGTCCTCCCGAAGAGGAAGAGGCCTCGGATCTTCCAGCAGTAGACCCAGAAGATCCGCGTACCAAGCCCTTCTTGGCCAGTCCGGAGCAATGAGGATTCCCTGAACTCGTTCTCCTTATGAGCTTTAGAATCCTTAGAAAGAGTGGAAGTGGAGGAAACACGTACACCGACTGGAACATCCACGGGTTCACCTCCATTGCTTGCGGGTCTCTTGACCTGGAACAATACCTCTGAAGCTTCTTTTTGAGACGGGAGGCCATCATGTCTATTTGAGGAACCCCCCAAAGATTTGTCACCTCCGTGAACACCTCTGGATGGAGGCCCCACTCTCCTGGATGGAGATCGTGTCTGCTGAGGAAGTCCGCTTCCCAGTTGTCTACACCCGGAATGAAAATTGCCGACCGCACCAGCGCGTGTTTTTCAGCCCAGAAGAAGATTCTTGTTACCTCTGACATTGCAGCTCTGTACTTCGTTCCGCCCTGTCGGTTTATGTAGGCCACCGTCGTTACATTGTCCGACTGTACTTGAATGGCTCGATCTCTCAGAAGATGTGCCACTTGGAGAAGACCGTTGTACACGGCTCTTAGTTCCAGAATGTTTATTGGAAGACTGGATTCCAGACTTGACCACCTTCCTTGGAAGGTTTCCCCTTGAGTGACTGCGCCCCATCCTCGGAGACTTGCATCCGTGGTTAGAAGGATCCAGTCCTGAATCCCGAACCTGCGGCCCTCCAGAAGGTGAGGTATTTGCAGCCACCAGAGGAGTGAACTCCTTGCTTTCGGAGACAGACGTATCCTCAGGTGCATATGTAGATGAGAACCCAACCACTTGTCTAGGAAATCCAGTTGGAAGGATCGAGTGTTATAAGCCACGGCTGTGGCTCATTCCTGTTTTGCATTTTTGGTTATGTATTTTATGTTATACTTCTGTTTCTGTTCCCCGTGGGTGTCATGGGGTGTTCGGAGCCCACCCTTAAAGAGAGGGTACTGTTATGAACCACAGGTAGTGGTTCATTCCTATTTTATGTTTATAAGTAGTCTTCCAGGCCAGGATTTCCCGTTGCTCTGGTTTAAGAAGACTCTTGTTTGCTGCCAGTGGTGAGTCTGTGTGATTGCAGCTTGTTCCCATGTGTTCAGCCTCACCTGTCTGTTGATTGCACCTCTCAGTTGTGCAGCAGGGCAGCTGCACGACATAATTAATTAAGACTCTCTGTTATATGCTGGCTCAGTGCAAGTCACAGACGCTGGTGATATTTCCAGATTTCCTGGGTTCCAGAGTTCTTGAGTTCTGAGCTAGTCCCTGCCAGTTCCTGAGCTCCTGTCTAGCAGTGTCTGTCTAGCTGCTTTGAGTGTCAGTTCCTGTGTCGATTCCAGTGTCTGATCCTGTGTCCTGCCGTGAAGCGTTCCTGTCCAGGAGTCCTGTGGCTTTGTCTGTGCCTGGTCGAATATCTGGCTTCTTGGTGTCCACCGGTCTGTCGTTTGGGATTCTGCCTGTCCTCCAGTTCTGAGAGTCTGTGTCGGCTACATTGGGGGTTCCTGTCAGTTTGCCAGTATTTGTACCGGTTCCGCGAGTAGCGGCTTTGCCGCGTCCGTCAGCTCAGGCCGCAGTATTCTTTGGTTATAATTTGTTTCTGGTGTTTTGCAGAGGGTTCTGCTGGCGAGTGGACAGCATTTCCTTTGTTGTTCTTTTCCTTTGGCGGCGTGCCGCACATATATTTAGGTTTAGGGTTGTTAGTAGCCCCTAGCCTTCTGTTTGTTTTAGCTAGAGGTCCCCTTGTTATTATCCTGTCTCAGTTCACGCCTTGTCTCAATCTAAGACCTGGGGGCATCGGAGTTGGGCAGACCTAATCCGCCCTTCAAACGCGGCTGCCGTGGGCCCAAGAAACCATAGTCACTCAGGCGTGAACGGACCACATGGGTGAAACAACGGAGGTAGGGTGCTAGGGGCTATTTCCACACCACACCTCGTTTCAGCGTCACGTTCTGGTGCTCAGGACTCCCTACGCAACATCTCCCTTGTTCTGAGCACCAGGAACCTAACATCGAGCATGAAATCTTCCGTATTGTAGAGCCTCGTAGGAGGCAACCATCTTTCCCAGAAGGCGAATGCACTGATGAACCGATACCCGGTCTGGTTTCATGACATCCCGGACCATTGTTTGTATCACCAACGCTGTCTCCTCCGGTAGAAACACCCTCTGCACTTCTGTGTCGAGGATCATCACCAGTAAAGACAATCTCCTTGTCGGTTCCAAATGTGACTTTGGAAAGTTCAGGATCCAACCATATTCCCTGAGCAGACGAGTCGTGAGAGCAATGGACTGCAACAACGTCTCCCTGGTTGATGCTTTTATCAGCAGATCGTCCAGATATGGAATTATGTTCACTCCCTGTCTTCGGAAGAAAACCATCATCTCTGCCATCACCTTGGTGAATACCCTCGGTGCCGTGGAGAGACCGAATGGTAATGCCTGAAACTGCTAGTGACTGTCTAACAGTGCAAATCTGAGATAAGCCTGGTGCGGCGGCCAAATTGGAATGTGGATGTATGCATCCTTGATATGCAGGGATACCAGAAACTCTCTCTCCTCCAGACCTGAGATCACCGCTCTCAAAGACTCCATTTTGAACTTGAACTCCCTCAGATAAGGGTTTAACGATTTCAAGTTCAAAATCGGTCTGACCGAACCATCCGGTTTCGGTACCACAAAAAGGTTTGAATAGTAACCCATGTGTTGCAAATGAGGTGGAACTTGAACAATGACCTCTGACTTTTCAAAATTTTGGATGGCTTCCTGTAGGATAGCCCTCTGTCTGTCTGTCAGTAGAGCTGTCAAGCCTGATTTGAAGAACCAGTGAGGCGGGAGTTCTTGAAACTCTAGTCGGATCCAGGCCGGACGTGGCTAAAACGTCTGAGCCTCGCACCCACCAGTCTGTCCTCCAGGCTGTGCGGTCCACCGTCATACTGAGGCTTTTGAGGAACCAGAAGCAGGCTTCTGGTCCTGGGAGCCTGCAGGCGCAGGCTTTTTGGATTTTGAAAGCTCACCTCTAAAGAAGGTGGTAGGAGGCTTGGACTTTTTTGTCTTAGCGGCCCGAAAGGGCTGCGATGCAGATGAAGAAAAGGGTTGAAGCAGTGTATATGGATTTGAGCATAGTGTTAATCTTATGATCAGCCACTTCTTTTAACGCGGTAGATTCAGGGACAGGTAAAACCACCTTTTTTTACAGCCTGGAGACAGATGCGTCAACTATGGGTGGTTTTTCCCATCTTTTTCTCTCCTCAGGAAAAGAAAAAGCAACCGGAACCCTCTTGGGAATCTGGAATTTTTTCTCTGGGGTTTCCCAGGATTTTTCAAATAAAGCATTTAATTCTTTAGACGCAGGGAAGGTTAGCGAGGCTTTCTTATTGTCTGTGAAGTAAGCCTCCTCAACCTGCTCAGGTGGTGTGTCAGTAATGTTTAACACATCTCTAATGGCCTCAATCAAGAGCTGCACCCTCTTAGCCAGGGATGCCGCCGCCGTCAGCACATCTCGTATTAGAAGTCAGCCATTCTGGCTCAGTAATAGGAATCTGAGACAATAAATTACATTCCCAGGTACATGGAATGGATTCCTCTGGGGATGAAACGTCCTCTGCAGCATAAGACACAGAGTCCCTGGACATGGCTATGTGAGAAAACATACACCACACTCACACAGGAAAATGTCAGACACTGCTCCCCCCCCCCCCCCCCCCCCCCAAGTACCTTCAGACAAACACAGAGCTTGGAGCCAGCACACACACAGCCCTTAATTAGGTAGTATAACTAACCTGGCACTGACTGTGTACCTTAATATACTACACAGATAATACACAGCCCCCCTTCCCTTCTACAACCCCCTGATACCGCACAGGATAGCTGGAGTCGTGTGGAGGGATAGCTCTCCCTGTCAGCGTCTCTGTTGCTGTATCTGCAGGGAGAAAATGGCGTTGAACGCTGCTGGGTCCGCAATGAGAAGCTCCGCCCCCTGGAAATGGCACCTCTTGCCACATTTTCAAAAGATTATACTGGTCTGAGGATTTTGCTAGCAGCATTACCGAGGTCCCTGATACCCTACACTGGTCACTCAAGGCTATCTGCGCTGGCTCAGGGTGCCCCTCATAGCGCCGCACTGTGTTCCGCTGAGCTCTCCGGAGCGCAGTTAGTACTGCGCTCCTACCCTGTTGCCGCCATTCACACCAGCTCAATGCTTGTCGGGTCGCCGGTGACTCACTTGCCACCGGAATCTTCTGGCTCTGTTAGGGGGTGGCGGCATGCTGCGGGAGTGTGCGGTCGCCTCGGGCGGCTAACGATCATCACCCTTAGGAGCTCAGTGTCCTGTCAGCAGAGATAGTGGCCATTAACCTCTCAGGGTTGGACACTACTCCCCCCACTAAGTCCCACGAAGCAGGGAGGCTGTTGCCAGCAGTCGCCCTGTGCCTGAACTCTAATGAAAAAAATAAAATTAGAAAAACTCCTATGGAGCTCCCCTAGCTGTGACCGGCTCCTCCGGGCACATTTTCTAAACTGGTAGGAGGGGCATAGAGGGAGGAACCAGCCTACACTATTAAACTCTTAAAGTCAAATCTAACTCTCGCTGCACGTTATATCTGACCCCCTGCAGTGTACATGGGGGGTCATTCCGAGTTGTTCGCTAGCTGCTTTCATTCGCAGCGCGGCGATTAGGTGAAAAAGCGGCATTTCTGCACATGCGTATGGTGCGCAGTGCGCACGCGCATCGTACTTTCACACAAAACTATGCAGTTTCACACAAGGTCTAGCGACGCTTTTAAATCGCACTGCTGATCAGTGAGTGATTGACAGGAAGTGGGTGTTTCTGGGCGGAAACTGATCGTTTTCGGGGAGTGTGTGTAAAAACGCAGACGTGCCAGATAAAAACTCAGGAGTGGCTGGGGAAACGGAGGAGTGGCTGGCTGAACGCAGGGCGTGTTTGTGACGTCAAATCAGGAACTAAACAGTCTGAAGAGATCGCTAGCTAGGAGTAAGTTTCGAGCTGCTCAGAAACTGCACAATCTTTTTTTGGAGCAGTTCTGCGATCCTTTCGTTCGCACTTCTGCTAAGCTAAGATACACTCCCAGAGGGCGGCGGCCTAGCGTTTGCACTGCTGCTAAAAGCAGCTAGCGAGCGATCAACTCGGAATGAGGGTCATGGTTTTCCCCAACTGCTAACAAATTTGCTGCTGCGATCAACTCTGAATTTACCCTCTAAGCCGGCTATATGCCTCCTCCTCACATGCATCATCTGCAGATGCAGCACCGACCCCTCCTCCTCCCGTCACTGTAATATATGGAGGGAGTTCTTTGTATATAGGAGGCACTATATGGAGAGGAATTGGGGTCCAGTGTGTATGTAGAGGAAGTATATAGTGTTCCGTGTCCTGAATAGAGCTCAGTCGGGCGCCCTCCACTGGCTGGCGGTAACACCACAGAGGTGACTATATTGAAAAAAATCTGCATCTCTCTCTCCACTATCCCTATCTATCTCTACCCCTCCACTCTCTCCCCAGTCCCTATTTATCCCAACCCCTCTTTCCAGTCCCTATCTGCCCCAACCCACCTGCTCTCTTTTTTTCTCCCCCAGTCCCTATCTGCCCCTATCTGACTGTCCCCCAGCCCCCTCTCTCCATATGCAAATGTGAAACCGTCAGAGCAGAATTATTAATATTAGCAGCAGTAGGGTAGGAGGCTGTAACATCTCCCTGAGGTATCACTTTCAGCTTTGAGTCAATTGGTCCATGTTGCGACCTCTAGCGGCAGGTGGCGCACATAACAGAGGTGAGGAGCAGCCTTAGCCTTTTATTATACGGTGCAGAAATTTAAACTCAGGATGGTACTCTTGGTATTTGCAAAATAATAGCCATCCACCCTTCTCCTTGATATTATATCTTTTTGCATGTTGGGGCCAATTTATCAACAAGTTTAAGCTATTTAAAACTTGTTGCGTATGATAAACGGTGCTCCAGCCAATCAGCTCCCAACTGTAATTTTTCAAACACATGACAGGCTGATAGACTGGAGCACCATTTATCATACGAAACAAGTTTTAAATAACTAAAACTTGTTGATAAATGGGCCTCGTTACCTGTATCTTAAATAATCCCCCCCCCCCCCCCCTCTCTTTTTTCTTATTTATTTATTTGGGAGTTCTTGTTAATGTTCATGTTCTAATGCTCAGGAGTATTCCTCACTCCCTTCCTACCACTTCAACTCTAATAGGCCCTACACACTGGATACTACTGAAAGATATGAACAATCTCATTCATTAATGAACAAGATATCGTTCATATCTTTCAGTGTGTAGGCACCAACGATAAACGATGCGCGGCCCCGCACTCGTTCATCGTCGGTGCTGGCTCGTTTAAACATGCAAGCCAAAATGGACAATCTCGTCCATATTAGCTTGCACTGTTATGGAGCCGGATGACAGGGGGAGTGAAGAAATACTCCCCACGTCACCTATCCCCCGCTGCCGGGTCATCCGTATCTGCCTTTGGGGACCACATCGCCATGTGGTAGGGCCCTTAAAGGGTCAACTTAAGTAGCCCCAAGCCTGTTTGCCCTGCAAGTAAGTGCACGCACATGGCGCACTTATGGTTGGCTTAAACTTGCAGATTTTTGTTCACAGCCTCCTACGGTGAACAAGAATATATAAGATGGGTCATGATGGGAGCGAGTTGGTGTGCCATTGTTGGCATTTCCATGGCACTGCGACAGCACACCACAGGGCTTGCAGCTATTTGAACTGACCGTAAAAGGACAATCATTATGGGAATACAGGTATTTATAATTATTTTTTTTGCCAATGAATGGGTTAATTAACACTTTCTCCCCAAAACACCAGAATGAATGTAAGAAAGATGGATATGGCGGGTGGGGGGACACGACTTTTAGGAGACAGATGGTCACATCCTCACCTCCGTAATGTCAGTGGGAATTTCCCACTGTTATGTGGGCCACTGTCTGATCCTGCGGAACTCCGTCAGCGGTCAGCCACAGAACACTTATCTGTGTGTGGGTTGGCGGGCCGCGGGCGAGAGGACAGCGCAGGACGGGTGGGCGTGAGGGAGCACTGTGTGATGCCAGCACGTCACACCGCGGCCAGGAACACAGCGCAGGGCGTACAGGAGCACAGCGCAGGGCGGACAAGAGGGAGCGCGGTGTGACATCAGCACGTCACATCGCGAGCCGGGCGGTGCTGAACGGGGCTGTGTCTCGGCAGCGCAACTGTCCATTACCTCCAGGAATTTCATTTTTACCCCATTTGGGGTTATTTACCCCTCTTCCCTGACCACTGTGTTAAACGCATCAGACTTTCTCAAACATTTCCTCGCAAGGCACCTCTTTGGGCTGGTTAAACAACAAAGTGCTATAGTTACTAAGATACCGCACTATACATAGTGCAACATTTTATTAAATATTTCTCAAATACCACATTACATATGTAAATATTACATAATTGCTCCTTCCATTTTGTTTTATGTATACTTAATTATTTAGTAAATAAAATGTTATATAAAGAGTAAATGAAGCCTCTGTCTGCCATTAATACATATTAGAAGCATACCTTGCCTACTCTCCCGGAATCCCTGGAAGACGCTGTATCGCAGCATTGAGCAACCAGGATAGGATGATACAATCTCACAACTGCTACTTGGACCAGAAGGGCATGTGAGATCTGGGGTACACATGGGGGAGTTCTTGGTCTGAGTGTACGTGGGTGTATTCTGGTGGAAGTAAAAATTTGAGGGCAAGTGGGGCTATTTTGAAGCAAGTACGGGGTCCGTTGCGGCATTTTGGATGAGCTATGTAGGCGAGCAGAGGACATCCTCTGGCTGTTTTTTCATTCTTGAAATTAAAAGTAACATGTGGCCCCTCTGAAAGTTGGAGAGCCACGTATGCTGCTATTGAAGTACAGGTATATGAGGTTACCAGAACATTCTTTTAATAAGGGACATATATGAATTACACAGATTCTGTGGCTGGATGACTTCAAGTCTCCATTTCACCTGGATTTAAATCAGCCACAGGACTAAGAGGGACATTTACTAAGCAGTGATAAGAGCGGAGAAGTGAACCAGTGGAGAAGTTGCCTATGACAACCAATCAGCACTGAAGTAACATCTATAATTTGCATACTATAAAATTATACAGAGCTGCTGATTGGTTAATGGGGCAATTTCTCCACTCTTATCACTGCTTAGTAAATGTCCCCCTATAGCTGGGTTAGATGATGTGTGTACCCAGCGATATCTGCGACGGTGGAACCTGGCGGTGGGGCCGACATCAGCACATGCATACAGTACACACTTGCCGATGCCAGCATCGACGAACAATGCCAAGAGGGCAGGGGCCATGGTGCATTCCACAGCATGGCCCTTGCTGGCAATAATGCTGGATTGACCTGCATGCACGACCGACGGGCAGTGTCGCTGTCGATGTGCGGGAGCATGCATCTTCAGCGACATAGTGCATACACACTAGACGATATCACGAACGATGTGTCGGAATTGGGCACATCGTTCACTATATCATCTCGCGTGTACCCAGCTTTAAAGGGATGATCCGGCAACCCTGCGTATCAAACAATGTGCACCTACATAAGCAGGCATGTCACACAGCACAGCTCACCTTTACATACGCATACTTGCTTACCTGACCCTCTCCATGAGGGAGAAAATGCTCTGTTCCTGGACTTTCCTGGTAATGTATGATTGTCATCACCTGTGGTGAAACACTTTTCTTATCAATTAACTAGCTCACCACAGGTGATGGCAATCATACATTACCAGGAAAGTCCAGGAACAGAGCATTTTCTCCCTCATGGAGAGGGTCAGGTAGGCAAGTATGCATACAGGTTATAACTGCAACAGAGCAGCCTTACCTAGCCTGCATATTGCATGCTGGCAATTACATTGATTACATGTATGTGTTCTCGCAGACTGAGCAGAGATCTCGCCCCAGGCAGCCGGGATAACAGCAGCCACTCACTCTGCACACTCTCTCACCTGCCTCCAGCAGCAGCACGAGCAACTAACAGAACCAACCTAAACAGCAGGGGCGAATGGAAAGTCATCTGACGACTATCTGCCAATCACAGCCCGCGTCTCATCCTGACCCCAGCACTTGGTGGAGCTCACAGCTACGCTGCCTGCTGCCACTACCAGCGTAAGAACGCCATTAGCTGCGAGTGAGGCAGTGGGCGGGGACAGATGGAGTGTTGTTATGGTTGTTGCTGTGAGTGACGGTGCTGTAGTATGCAGCAGTGAGCGGACGTGCAGTGTCAGCAGCCGGGTGAGAGCAGCCGCAGTAGGTGTGTGTGTGTCATGCACTGACATCATTTACCGCATTTACTGCCATGTTCCTGCACTCAGCCATGGTTACGGTCTTATTAGCAGGAGGCTGTAGCCTGGCGATCTATCCTATATATTATAAAAGGCTAACACTGCTCCTCGCCTCTATGGGGGGAATTCAAGTGGTTTTTTTTTTTTTTACATCAGTGGCCACAAGATGGCGCTCAACTGAGCATTTCAAGTGTTGCTCCATTAAGGCAGCCGCTGGAGCTGACATTACTGTTGTTTCGTCATTTTGGCGGGCTGGTAACTAGTAGTGTGTAATGGAAGACATAAAGGGGCCTATTTATCAACAGGTTTAGGGTTTTAAATCTCAGTGTGTGTGCTAAATGTCCGCTACCTATAATGATAGATAATGATAGAAGCGCTTTTCTGCTTTTATACAGCAGCGCCAGAGGCGGATTTGCTGCTAGGCAACCTAAGCGGTTGCCTAGGGCCCTGCGGGTGCCAAGGGGCCCGTAGCGGGCCCCCCGCTTGTCACTGAGACACGCTGCCACTCAGTCTGGCGGCAGCGTGTCTCAGCTGTTAGAGGAGAGCGTGCCAGCCTTAGCGCGGCTATGTCTGGACTCTGGCGGCGTGTAGTGGACTTCAAACCAGGCCAGCCACCGGTTCGTGAGCCAATCAGAGCTCGCGGACCGGCAGCCAATCAGGAGCCGCCGCTGCCGGTCCGCAAGCTCTGATTGGCTCACGAACCGGCAGCTGGTTTGAAGTCCACTACACGCCGACAGAGTCCAGACATAGCCGCGCTGCGGCTGGCACGCACTCCTCTCCTGACACCGCCACCTCACCCATCCCTCACAGCCGGAGCCCGGAGGAGCAGCAGCGATAAGCAGCTGCACCACTGGCTGCTGTGGGGGCAATTGTACTGTGGGGGAAATTGGCTGGCACTGTAGGGCATTTATATACCAGGCACTGTGGGGGCAATTGTTTACCTGGCACTGTGGGAGCATTTGTATACCTGGCACTGTGTGGGCATTTGTATACCTGTCAGGTATACAATTGCCCCCACAGTGTCAAATCCACAATTGCCCCCACAGTGTCAGGTATTACCTGACACTGTGGGGGCAATTGTGGATCTGACACTGTGGGGGCAATTGTGGATCTGGCACTGTGGGGGCATTTGTATACCTGGCACTGTGGGGGCATTTGTGGATTTGGCACTGTGGGGGTATTTGTATACCTGGCACTGTGGGGGCATTTGTATACCTGGCACTGTGGGGGCATTTGTATACCTGGCACTGTGGGGGCATTTGTGGATCTGGCACTGTGGGGGCATTTGTATACCTGGCACTGTGGGGGTATTTGCATACCTGGCACTGTGGGGGCAATTGTGGATCTGGCACTGCACTATTGGGGGCATATGTCTGTGTATCATGTCCCATTTTAATTGGCCACACCCATTTTTTTGGTGCGCGCTCCGAAGGCACGCGCACACAGTACCTCTATGGGGCACTCTCTGTCTGATTGGTCGCCGCTTAGCACCGCCGTTAGTGCACACAGACACTCTCATTCTAGTGAATGGGGCGCGTGCGTGTCACGGACACGTGCGCGCCCCAGACGCGGTGATAGGCCCAGGCACAAATGGAACTCCATCTGTAATGTAAGGGGGCATAAGTCAGAACAAAAATATAGTGCTATGGATTGTTTGAGGTAGGGGGGCCCCAAATCGGTATTTCGCTTAGGGCCCCATGAGGTCTAAATCCGCCTCTGACCCAGATCATATTAGTATGAGATTATTGATAACTAGGCCCCTAATTCTGCAGAGTCTGTGCAAACAGTAAAACATTTCAATTGGATCTCCTAAGCAAAAGGTCCGGATCGCATCTACAGATGCATCGGATTATACGGTTATCACATCAGGCCAGGATTTCTCTCCTGTGATAGCTACAGTCCTCAAACCTACTGGAGGGTCGAAGTTTCGGGATTCAGGAATGGATCCTCCTCACGACAGATGTGAGTCTGAAGGGATAGGGAGCTGTCATCCAAGGGGCTCAGTTCCAGGGCAGGTGGTCAGCCCACAAAGCCCTACTTCCGATCAACATTCTGGAACTTCGGGCGATCTACAACGCTATGCTTCAGGCCTCTCCTCTGCTCCGGGATCGAGCTGTTCAGGTTCAGTCGGATAACGCCACAGCCGTGGCTTATATCAATCGACAAGGCGGGACAAAAAGCAGAGCCTGCATGTGAGAGGTGTCGAGGATACTCCTCTGGGCGGAAAGAAAAGCAAGAGCAATGTCAGCCATCTTCATTCCGAGGGTGGACAACTGGGAGGCGGACTTCCTCAGTCGTCACGATCTCCACCCGGGGGAGTGGGGCCTACACCAGCAGGTGTTTCAACAGGTCTATCTGTGGACAGCCCCACAGATTCATATGATGGCATCTCGACTCAACAAGAAGCTTCCATGGTATTGTTCAAGAACAAGGGACCCTCAGGCGAGGGCAGTAGATGCACTGACGACGCCTTGGCCTCACCGGCTGGTCTACCCGTTTCCTCCAATTCCTCTGCTCCCGAGGGTGCTAAGCGAATCAGGAATCAAAGAGTCCAGGCAATTCTGATTGCCCCAGATTGACCTCGAAGGGCGTGGTACGCAGACCTTCTGGATATGTCCGTAAAAGACCCTTGGCCTCTGCCAATGAGAAGAGATCTTCTTCAACAAGGACCGTTCGTCTACGCGGACTTACGGCGACTTCGTTTGATGGCATGGAGGTTGAGCGGAACATCCTAGCTCACAAGGGCCTTTCCAAAAAGGTTATTGCAACTATGGTTCAGGCCAGAAAGCCTGTGACATGAAAACACTATCATCATATCTGGAAACTGCCAGCGTCCGGGGTCTTACCGGAACGCTGGGACCGCGGGGCGGGCTTCACGGGTGGCTGGGCAGCGGTGGTGGAGGGCAGCGGCGCTGGGTTCAGGGGTACAGGCAGCGGTAATGGCGCTGAGGGGGTCCGCTCGTGGCGGCTCCCTCTCGCTAAACCGTTGCCTAGGAGACCAGGGGCAGTGAGCAGCATGTTGTCAGAAAAGGTCTGCATTACTGGGCGCCGCCATGTTGGAGACCAAGTTTCTGACATAATTCCTGTTCCTAGTTTTCCAGCCAATCCAGGGAGACTTCTTCCTATAAAAGGGGGCTGGTTTAGGACAGGGACGCCAGTGCTTCAAGTTACAATCCTGTTGTAGGTGCTTTAGCCTGTGCTCCCAGGATTCCTGCTGTATTCTGGTACTTCTAACCCTGCTTTGCCAGTTCTCAGTTGCTGCTGCAGTTTTCCCGTCCCTAGCCTGCTGCTGCCCGTGGAGACGCTCTTGGAAAACTCGGTTCAGTAAGACCCTTTGGGCACGGACGACCCCGGGTCTCTTGTCTCGTCCTCCAAGCCACAGTTCGCAGATTCTTGCTTCCAGCCAAGTCCTCGAACCACCATTCACAGTCCTCAGCTCGTTATCTCCAGCTTCATCTACCAAGCCACAGTCTACAGTTCTCAGTCTCCAGTCACGACCCAAACTACCGTCCACAGTTCTCAGCTCCTCTACCGCAGTTTCATCTTATAAGTCACAGTCCACGGTTCTTGTCTTCAGCCTAATTTTTACCCTCACTCACAGTTCCACAGTTCTTTGTCTACGACCACGTTCTCAAGTCACCGTTCACCAACCTCAGTTTTCTACCTCAGCTCTGTACATAATAAATACTTTCCATTGACTCTCAAACTCCGCCTACATCCTTCATTGCCCCGTGTCTCATGCAAAGGAACTATATCCAACCCCCTCATTTTGTTCTTCCCCAGCCTGCTACCTCCTTGGGCAAGTCTCAGCTGCCGGATCCCCAAACTTTGCTAGACGTGACAGAAACAAGATGTCTCCTGGTGAGAGGCGCGCACATAGCCTCCTGAGGAATTCAGCCTGGGACATTTCTTATGTTTCCTAAAGACTGGTGTGGATATGGGCTTACGTATGGGCTCCCTTAAGGTCCAGATTTCAGCCCTGTCTGTTTTCCTCCAGAAGAAGTTGGCTATGTTGCCAGAGGTACAGACTTTCTTGCAAGGAGTGCTTTACATACAGCCTCCCTTTGTGCCACCAACGGCACCCTGGGATTTGAATGTGATTTTGGATTTTCTACAAACCAAAATCCGCTGATGAAAGTAGAAGTCAAGTACCTTACGTGGAAGGCGGTAATGTTATTGGCCCTGGCTTCTGCTAGACGTGTCTCTGAATTGGGGGCCTTATCGTGTAAAAGTCCCTACTTGCTCTTTTACGAGGACAGAGCAGCGTTCAGGACTCAGCAGCAGTTCCTGCCACAAGTCTCTGCATTCGATTTAAACCAACCTATTGTGGTTCCGTCTAGTTCTGGCTCTTCTGCTCCTCCGGAGGCTTTGGATGCTGTACGAGCCTTGAAGATCTACGTCAAGAGAACGGCTCGGATCAGAAAGACGGATTCCCTGTTTGTGCTATATGATGCACAGAAAAAGGGTTGCCCTGCTTCTAAGCAGTACATTGCTCGTTGGCTTAGGCTTACTATCCAACAGGCCTATGTGTTGGCAGCCTTACCTGTTCCACATTCTCTGAAGGCCCACTCTACAAGTTCGGTGGGGTCTTCCTGGGCGGCTGCCCGTGGAGTCTCGGCCTTGCAACTATGCCAAGTTGCTACCTGGTCGGGGAAGAACACCTTTGTGAAGATCTACAGGTTTGATACCCTGGCCAAAGAGGATACATAGTTTGGGCAGGCGGTGCTGCAGACATCTCCGCACTTTCCTGCCCATTCTGGAAGCTTTGGGACGTCCCATCGTACTAAATGAACCCCAGTATCCCTTATGGATGCTAGAGAAAATAAAATGTTAAATACCTACTGGTAAATCCTTTTCTCGTAGTCCATAAGGGACTCTGGGCGCCCGCCTCAGGGGGATATTCAATTTGCCTCCGAAGAGACATTGGGAGTAAAAAACCCCGATGTTTCTTCGTGTGTTGCGGTCAGGCTATTTAATGAGCTCGGCCGGTAACGAGTGCAGTTACAACCATAAACACACAGGTTCAGTGAACCTGTGTGTTTTCGGGTGAAATAGCCCGGAGGCAGGTGAAGCAAAATCCCTGATAAGCCGCAGCACGCGCCAGCTTATCAGGGCTAATTAGGTAGCCCCTGGCGGCAACACTTTACACCCGCAATCGTTGCAAGCAAATTGAATATCCCCCTCAGTGCGTTGACTTTTCTGCAGGTTGTTTCTTCTATATGAGTTTACCTGTTCAGCTGTTGCTGTTCGGTTGCCAGCCGTTGCTGGTCAGTTTATGTTGTGGTGTGCTGGTGTGTGAATCTCACCACTGTTGTTATGTTCCTTCTCTCAAGTATGTCCATTCTCCTTCGGGCACTATTTTACCTATAACTGCCTGTGGGAGGAGGCATAGAGGTGAGGAGCCAGCACACCCAGTTGAAGAAATTTAAAGTGCATCGGCTCCTTTGGACCCCGTCTATACCCCATCGTACTAAGTGAACCCCAGTATCCCTTATGGACTACGAGAAAATAGGATTTTAATACCTACCGGTAAATCCTTTTCTCTTAGTCCGTAGAGGATGCTGGGGCCACTTCAAGAACCATGGGGTATAGACGGGATCCGCAGGAGACATGGGCACTTTAAGACTTTCAAATGGTGTGACCTGGCTCCTCCCTCTATGCCCTCCTCCAGACTCCAGCTTAAGGAACTGTGCCCAGGGAGACGGACATTTCGAGGAAAGGATTTATCGTTAAACCACAGTGAGCAATCTTACCAGCTCACACCGCAAGCATGCCGCAGAACGTGGCATTCAATAGAACACAAGCCAACGGCATGACGAATTTGCAGCAATACACTGACAAAAAAAACATAACACAACCTGTGTGTAACCACAACCAATAACTGCAGACAGAGTCCGCACTGGGACGGGCGCCCAGCATCCTCTACGGACTAAGAGAAAAGGATTTACCGGTAGGTACTAAAATCCTATTTTCTCATACATCCTAGAGGATGCTGGGGACACTTCAAGAACCATGGGGTTTATACCAAAGCTCTAGAACGGGCGGGAGAGTGCGGATGACTCTGCAGCACCGAATGACCAAATGGGAGGTCAACCTCGGCCAAGGTATTAAAACTGTAAAACTTATTGCTCGGCAAAGTTGCAGTGCCAAGACTCCCCGGTCAACTGCCCCGGACGAGCCCACCTTTCTAGTAGAATGGGCATTCACCAATTTCGGTAACGCCAATCCAGCCGTGGAAGGAGCATGCTGAATCGCACCATAGATCCAGCGCGCAATGGTCTGCTTGGAAGCAGGACACCCAATCTTGTTGGGAGTACACCGGACAAAACAGAGCCTCTGTTTTCCCAATCTGAGCCTTTCAGGCGACATAACCTTCAAAGCTCTAACCACATTCAGAGACAGTGACTCAGCGCAGGCGTCAGTAGCCGCAGTCACCACAATAGGTCGGTCACTGTAGAAAGAAGAAACCACCTGTGGGTGAAAACGCTGACGTCCTCAAGTCAGCTCTATCTTCATAGAAGATCAAATAAGGGCTCACATGGGACAAGGTCCCTAACTCAGACACCCGCCTTGCAGATGCCAAGGCCAACCAAAGGTCTAAACCAACTTAATTAAAGGAACTGCCACACCACATTAAAAACCCATGGTGCCACTGGAGGTATAATGGAGGTTGGATGCGCAACAAGTCTTTCACGAAAGCCTGAACTTCCGGAAGAGAAGCCAAATTTTTTTTTTTTTTTAGAAAGAAAATTGCCAATGCTGAAATCTGGAACCTGATGGGATCCAATTTCAGGCTGCCTTACTCCTGCCTGTAGGAAATGGAGAAACGCCCTAATCGAAATTCTTCCATTGGAGCCTTCTTGGATTCACACCAAGACACATATTTTCTCCAAAAAACTGTGGTAATGTTCAGACGTTACTCCATTCCTGGCCTGAACAAGAGTGGGGATGACATCCTAGGGAATACCCTTTCGGCTAGGATCTGGCTCTCAACCGCCATGCCGTCAAACGTAGCCACGGTACCTACCGTAGTAGGTCCTCGCGAAGAAGAAGAAACCCAGGATCTTTTCATGAGCAAGTCCTGAAGATCTGGGCACCAACTCTCCTTGGTCAGTCTGGGCCAAAGAAATTTGTCCGAATCATTGTTCTTCTTACGATCTCGAGAACTTTTGGGATCAGTGGAAGTGGAGAGAACACGTACACCGACCGGAATAGCCACTGGGACACCAGTGCATCAACTGCTATTATCCGCGCATCTCTTGACCTGGAACAATATGTTTGGAGCTTCTCGCCGAGAAGAGATGTCATCATGTCTACTTGAGGAACTCCCCAAAGACTTGTCACCTCTGCGAAGACTTCTTGGTGGAGGGTCCCCTCTCCCGGATGGAGATCGTGTCTGCTAAAGCAGTCTGCTTCCCAGTTGTCCACTCCTGGAATAAAAATAGCCGACAGAGACCTTTATATGTTTTTCTGCCCAGAGGAAGATCTTCGTCACCTCTGCCATTTTCGCTCTGCTTTTCGTTCCGTCCAACTGGAATCACATGGGATGATCTTGAAAGAAGATGTACCGCTCGTTGAAGGCCGTTGTAGATGGCTCTCAATTCCATCTTATTCATGAGAAAGCAGGCTTCCTGACTTTAGACTTTTCCTTGCAAGCTTTTCCCTAGAGTGACAGCTTCCCAGCCTCGGAGACTCGCATCCGTGGTCACCAGGACACAGTCCTGAACCCCGAGCATGCGTCCCTCTAGTAGGTGCGAGCTGTGTAGCCACCACCGGAGTGAAACCCTGGCATTCGACGACAAGACTATCAATTGGTGCATGTGTAGGTGGGAATCCCAACAGGACCCCCCGAAACACCCTGGCCTGGAACCTGCCAACTGTATAGCCTCGTAGGCCGCCACCAAATTTGCCCTGATGGATCGACACTCTTGATGGTTGCAAAACTAGTTTTACCATTTTCTGTATTTCCAGAGCCTTTTCCATCGGAAGAAACTCTCTGAGCCTCCCTGTCCAGAACCATCCCGAAAGAAAAATTAATCTTTCCTGTATGCAACCGTGTTAATGGAGTATGAACAGGTACAGCGCGATGTTTTGTACCAACCGCTCCCTGGATGTCGGCTGTATCAGGTGACCGTCTAGATAAGGAATTATATTGACTCGTTCTTGAATCAGGAGGATCCTCATCTCCGCCGTCACCTTGGTGAAAACCCTCGGCGCTGTGGAGAGACCGAAAAGGTAACTTCTGGAATCGGTAATGGCAATCCTGACCCCCGAATCTCAGATAAGCCTGGTGAGGAGGATAAATGGGAAAGTATCCTTTATGTCTACTGACACCCTGTAATCTCCCTCCTCCAGACTGGAAATCACTGCTCCCAGTGATTCCAACTTGAATCTGAACCGG
Organism: Pseudophryne corroboree; assembly: GCF_028390025.1. Taxonomy (NCBI): domain Eukaryota; kingdom Metazoa; phylum Chordata; class Amphibia; order Anura; family Myobatrachidae; genus Pseudophryne; species Pseudophryne corroboree. Next base: position 205,903,377 of record NC_086447.1, on the reverse strand, counting down.
TTTAAGTAGAGATTCCAAAAACAAAAAAAATATTTTTTGGGGGGGTTTAGGATCGGTCCGACCGAGGCGTCTGGTTTTTGGAACTACAAGAGGCTTGAATAAAACCCCTCCCTTTGTTGTGACACAGGCACCAGGACTATGCCCTGGTCCTGACATAATTTTTGAATTACCGTTATCACTACTTTTCTTTCTGGAAGAAAAGCTGTCAAAATCTATTTAAAAAATCGGCATGGGGGAACGCTTGAACTTCAGTTTGAACCCCTGGGATACTATTTGTAAAACCCAGGAATCCAGGCCAGATTGACTCCAACCTTGGCTGAACAGTTTTAAAAAACGTGCCTCCACCCGAGCGACCTCCCGCGAGGGAGCCCCAGCGTCATACTGTAGACATGGCAGAAGTAGGGGTAGACTTCTGTTCTTGGGAACCTGAAGCCGTTGTGGATATCTTTCCGTCTCTTCCCCTACCTGCCAAGACGGGGAGACCTCTCGCTGTACTTACTGGGCCGGAAGGACTGTATATGAGGGTGATCTTTTTTGCCGGTGCAGGTGCAGAGGGCAAAAAATGTTGACTTACAGTACCTGCGGTAGCCGCCTAGACTAACGCCTCCAGTCCATCGCCAAGAAAGGCGTCCCCGTTATATGGGAGAGCCTCCATATATCTCTCGGAATCTGCATCCGCATTCCACTGGCGAAATCACAATGCCTGCCTAGCCGATACCGCCATGGTAGCGGCTTGTGAACTGAAGAGTCCAATATCTTACGTTGCCCCCAGCATGTATGTGGCATCTTCTTAGATATTCCCTACTTTAAGGAGTATCTTATCTTAATCAATCGTGTCAATATCTGATGAGACGCTTTCTGACCACTTTCCCATAGCGCGACTCACCCACGCGCAAGCAATAGTGGCCTGAGCAGCGTAGCACTTGCAACATAAAATGTTAACGTAGATTTCACCTTTTGGTCTGTCGGCTCTTTTAGTGAAGTCGTGCCAGGTGCAGGGAGAATTACCTTCTTTGTCAACCTGGACAGTGTACTGTCTAACCTAGGGGGTGACTGCCAGGAAAGAATACATTAAGCTCGTGGAGGGAGTCTTATTTGAGCTGTTTTCCTGGAGCCCCTATCGTCGACACAGGACTCAGAGGCCGTGTCGGCTGTAATAGTCATAACATTTGTAAATGGACTTTATGGGACCCAGGGAGGGTCGCCTGCAGAAGGGAGAACAGAATGCCGACAACATATCTTCTACATATTCAGCATGCAGCATTAGATACAACCTTATCTAATCTCTCATTGATAGAACGCATTCTACTACGTATATCATTCACCATGCAGGCTTTTGGTGTGCCGGTAGCGCCACCACCTTACGACTCTGCGTCCCCAAACAGTTTCCTCCTTGAAGGAACTCCCTTCCTCAGATATGTCACCCACGTGTATCATCCACACCTCAGACACACCGGGACTAATAGGGGACAGACCTCTGTCAGAGGGACACAAAATTGATCAGCCAGCTCACACCCCAATGCAACACACAATCTGTGAAATATCATAAAACAGAACTGCAGCGCTTTACTAACATAACATGACACAATATAAGCATCGTATACATCGCCCCCCCCCCCTTTTTTTGCACCCTGATACTAGTCAGTAGTGAAGACCAGCGTTTCTCCTGAGGAGAAATATGGCGCTGAGTAGTGTGCTGGCTTAGTGAGGAAGAAGCCCCACCCCACAATGGCACGCTTCTCCCGCTCTGAAGTAAATAATTAATTAAATAATTAATTTCACTGGACAGTGTGTTTGTATGCCCCTTTTGCCAAACCAAGCGTTTTTACAGTCCAGGGCGCCATGTGATAAATACCCCTGCCAGAATCCATAAAAAAGCGGGAGAAAAGTCAGCCGAAAAAGGGGCGGAGCTATCTCCCTGACAATGCCTATTATATATCTTATTTAAAACACTTTAAAAGGTTAAGAGACACAGTACGCAATTGGCGCAAAAGGTACCGCAAGGGTACGCCCTTAGTGTAGCAGACGCTGTGCACAGGGTGTGAGCACAGGCGTCGCAGACACTTACAGAATTAAACTTTAATAACTATACCTTAAGGAATGTACTTATACTATATACCCTTGTGCAGTGATAAGGTGTAAATGCAACACAGTGTAACCTTGTTAGCTTAAAAGCTGTATGAGCGTATGTGACGCTCTGAGAACCCTTTAGCAATATAATAAACACTCTAATACCGGTCTAAGGTCACAACACCTTTAAGGAAGAGAATGAACGTTCAATTGCAAAAGAATAATACAATACAAGTTATACACTACCAAGATAACATAAAATACCTAACCGGATAACTACACATAAAATACAATACAGATACAATTACATTTAAAGGGGGGAAGGAGAGAGAGATGGCTTACAACATTAAATAAGAGACAATATGGTTGCAGAGAACTTACGCACGTGAGAAACAATCGCTGCGCAGTTAGTCAATGCTGAGACCCTTTGTGGAGAGAAAAATTGAGCTCACCCAGGCTGGCTGTCCCTATATACACAACACCCAGCAACAACACAATGGTCCCTACAATACCGCATGGGACAGAAGCTAGACTCCATTTTGGGAAAAACTCCCATGATTCCAAAGTCTGTAACATATGATTTAAAAGGGAATGCTAGCAGCCATTTTAGATTTGCAAGTCCAAACACATGGCACTCTCTGCTACACCACAATCACATAGCAGAAGACACAAGACTCCACTATATTCCAAAATGTCCAAGCCTCAACACAATGCATATGTTCTGATTTTACAATTCCAAACCACCTAACTCACCTTTCACAATTTCAAGCCAACACAGTATCTCAATAACCAGGTACCCACAAGTATCAGCCTGCTATTGCTACAAGCACATGACTACAGTAACAAAAGGAAGTATGTTTTGACTTCTAACCTTCAGCAAGATGTATCATGTAAAACTACTATAATCTGTTATAAATCACCATCCATAAATGTATACCAGAGATGCTATGCTACAGATTGTCTACTGTTCCAATTCATTATAGATTTCATAGAGAATCATCCCAAACACCCAACAATCACACAACTGCACAAGCATCATTAACCTTAAGCCATTTGTATCTCCAAACTAACTATTCTATGCCAATCATTTCACAACTACTTTACCACAAACACATATTTAAACTATTCTATGCCATTAAGCCATGTGAATTCAATACTTAGCCTTCGTAAGGAGGTCAGTCCTGGTGATGATCCAGCCATGCTTCTGGGTGCAAGGTAGCTGTGTGAGTGAGTGTGCCCTGTGATTTCCAGTGGATATATCATACCTGCATTACAGCTGTGGGGGGGTGTCAACCACAGGAAGTGTGTGTCTTTCACAGCATGTGGGCTAGCTGTATCAGTGAGCTGAGCATGTGGTCTTGGTTATTCAAAACGTTGGGTGATGACTAACACATTCCTGTCTTGTGGAAAGCTATTGTTTGGCGAATACTGTCTCACTGTCCACTTTCAGTTGAGACAATGACATCCCAGCAATCATTCTTCTGGAGACAAATCCAGCCCCATTCGTAAACACAGGTGTTGGCCCTCCTCATTGAATCTCAAAGCTTAGTGTAATTAAAGGCTATTGTACTCCGTCTGCGGGACAGAAACTGACTATACTTAGGTGTAATTTATTCGGAATACAATTAATCTTCAATTACTATTCCTGTGCTTAACTATGCATAAGAACATGTGAAGCCCTCCCAACATGAAAGCTATTGTTTGGGGAATCTCTAAGGTCAAAGAGCCATCTTGAGACCCACTGATACCTGTTGAACTCAGGGGAATATTAACTTATAAAATACATTATTTTGATTAAATATGCAGCGTGCACACGCATGAAGTGCATATATGGCAACGTGCAGCGTGATATTTTTCTGACTTTGACACCCTCAGCACACTGGCGCCATTTCTCCCTCACAGCTCCGCTGGAAGGAAGCTCCCTGGCTCTTCCCTGCAGTCTACACTACAGAAAAGGGTAAAAAAGAGAGGGGGGGAACTAAATTTAGGCGCAATATACATATAGCAGCTATAAGGGGATATAATTTAGTTAATCCCTGATGTATATAGCGCTCTGGTGTGTGCTGGCATACTCTCTCTCTCTGTCTCCCCAAAGGGCTTTGTGGGGTCCTGTCTTCTGTCAGAGCATTCCCTGTGTGTGTGCGGTGTGTCGGTACGGCTGTGTCGACATGTTTGATGAGGAGACTTATGTGGAGGAGGAGCAGGTGCCTATAAATGTGTTGTCACCCCCTGCGGGGCAGACACCGGAGTGGATGGACTTGTGGAATGAATTACGCGAAAGTGTCGACTCCTTACATAAAAAATTTGACGACATGCCAAATGCGGGGCAGCCGGCTTCTCAGCCCGTGTCTGCCCAGACGTCTCAAAAGTCATCAGGGGCTCTAAAACGCCCGCTACCTCAGATGGCAGACACAGATGTCGACACGGATACTGATACCAGTGTCGACGACGAAGAGACTAATGTAATGTCCAATAGGGCCACTCGTTATATGATTGAGGCAATGAAAAATGTTTTACACATTTCTGAGGTGACCCCAGGTACCACAAAAAAGGGTATTATGTTTGGGGAGAAAAAACTACCAGTAGTTTTTCCCTCTTCTGAAGAATTGAATGAAGTGTGTGAACTAGCGTGGGCTTCCCCCGATAAAAAATTGGTAGTTTCAAAAAAATTACTAATGGCGTACCCTTTCCCGCCAGAGGATAGGTCACGTTGGGAAACACCCCCTAGGGTGGATAAAGCACTTACGCGCTTATCAAAAAAGGTGGCACTACCGTCCCAGCACACGGCCGCCCTAAAGGAACCTGCTGACAGAAAGCAGGAGGCTCTCCAGAAAGTTATATATACACACACTGGTATACTGAGACCAGCTATTGCCTCAGCATGGATGTGCAGTGCTGCAGCTGCATGGTCAGACTCCCTGTCAGAAAACATTGACACCCTAGACAGGGACACTATATTGCTAAACGTAGAGCATATTAAAGACGCTGTCTTTTACATAAGAGATGCACAGAGGGATATTTGCCGGCTGGCATCAAAAATAAGTGCACTGTCCATTTGTGCCAGGAGAGGGTTATGGACCCGGCAGTGGACAGGTGATGCAGATTCTAAAAGGCACATGGAAGTTTTGCCTTATAAGGGTGAGGAGTTGTTCGGGGATGGTCTTTCAGACTTAGTGTCCACAGCAACAGCTGGGAAGTCAGCATTTTTGCCACATGTCCCCTCACAACCAAAGAGAGCACCGTATTATCAGGTGCAGTCCTTTCGCCCCCAAAAGAGCAGACGGGGTAGAGGCGCTTCCTTTCTGCCCAGAGACAGAGGTAGGGGAAAAAAGCTGCAGCATACTGCCACTTCCCAGGAACAAAAGTCCTCCCCCGCTTCTTCTGCTAAGTCCGCCGCATGACGCTGGGGCTCAGCAGGCGGAGCCAGGTACGGTGGGGGGCCGTCTCAAAAACTTCAGCAATCAGTGGGCTCGCTCACAGGTAGATCCCTGGATCCTTCAAGTGGTATCTCAGGGGTACAGGCTGGAATTCGAGACATCTCCCCCCCGCTGTTTCCTCAAATCTGCCTTACCAACGACTCCTTCAGAAAGGGAGGCTGTGCTAGAGGCAATTCACAAGCTGTATTCCCAGCAGGTGATAGTCAAGGTGCCCCTACTTCAACAAGGACGGGGTTACTATTCCACAATGTTTGTGGTACCGAAACCGGACGGTTCGGTGAGACCCATTTTAAATTTAAAATCCTTGAACACATTTTTAAGAAAATTCAAGTTCAAGATGGAATCGCTCAGGGCGGTTATTGCAAGCCTGGAAGAGGGAGATTACATGGTATCTCTGGACATCAAGGATGCTTACCTGCATGTCCCCATTTACCATCCTCACCAGGAGTACCTCAGATTTGTGGTATAGGATTGTCATTACCAATTCCAGACGTTGCCGTTCGGCCTGTCCACGGCACCGAGGGTATTTACCAAGGTAATGGCCGAAATGATGATACTCCTTCGGAAAAAGGGAGTTTTAATTATCCCATACTTGGACGATCTCCTGATAAGGGCGATGTCCAGAGAGCAGTTGTTGGTCGGCGTAGCATTATCTCAGGAGGTGCTACACCAGCACGGCTGGATTCTGAATATTCCAAAGTCTCAGCTGGTTCCGGCGACACGTCTACTGTTCCTGGGGATGATTCTGGACACAGTCCAGAAAAAAGTGTTTCTCCCAGAGGAGAAAGCCAAGGAGCTGTCATCTCTAGTGAGAGGCCTCCTGAAATCAAAACAGGTGTCAGTGCATCATTGCACGCGAGTCCTGGGAAAGATGGTAGCTTCCTACGAAGCGATTCCATTCGGCAGGTTCCATGCCAGAACCTTTCAGTGGGACCTGTTGGACCAATGGTCCGGATCGCATCTTCAAATGCATCGGTTGATAACCCTGTCTCCAAGGACCAGGGTGTCTCTGCTGTGGTGGCTGCAGAGTGCTCATCTCAGAGAGGGCCGCAGATTCGGCATACAGGACTGGGTCCTGGTGACCACGGATGCCAGCCTTCGGGGCTGGGGTGCAGTCACACGGGGAAGAAACTTCCAAGGACTTTGGTCAAGTCAGGAGACTTCCCTACACATAAATGTTCTGGAACTGAGGGCCATTTACAATGCCCTAAGTCAAGCAAAGCCCCTGCTTCAAAACCAGCCGGTTCTGATCCAGTCAGACAACATCACGGCAGTCGCCCATGTAAATCGACAGGGCGGCACAAGCAGCAGGACGGCGATGGCAGAAGCCACAAGGATTCTCCGATGGGCGGAAAATCACGTGTTAGCACTGTCAGCAGTGTTCATTCCGGGAGTGGACAACTGGGAAGCAGACTTCCTCAGCAGGCACGACCTCCACCCGGGAGAGTGGGGACTTCATCCAGAAGTCTTCCAACTGATTGTAAACCGTTGGGAAAAGCCACAGGTGGACATGATGGCGTCCCGCTTAAACAAAAAGCTAGAAAAATATTGCGCCAGGTCAAGAGACCCTCAGGCGATAGCTGTGGACGCTCTAGTGACACCATGGGTGTACCGGTCGGTTTATGTGTTCCCTCCTCTTCCTCTCATACCCAAGGTACTGAGGATAATAAAGAAAAGAGGAGTAAGAACTATTCTCATTGTTCCAGATTGGCCAAGAAGGTCTTGGTACCCGGAACTTCAAGAATTAATCTCAGAGGACCCATGGCCTCTGCCGCTCAGACAGGACCTGCTGCTGCAGGGGCCCTGTCTGTTCCAAGACTTACCGCGGCTGCGTTTAACGGCATGGCGGTTGAACACCGGATCCTAAAAGAAAAGGGTATTCCGGAGGAAGTCATTCCTACGCTTATTAAAGCTAGAAAAGATGCAACCGTACAACATTATCACCGCATATGGCGAAAATATGTTGCGTGGTGTGAGGCCAGGAAGGCCCCAACGGAGGAATTCCAGCTAGGTCGATTTCTGCACTTCCTACAGTCAGGGGTGACTATGGGCCTAAAACTGGGTTCCATTAAGGTCCAGATTTCGGCTCTGTCGATTTTCTTCCAAAAAGAACTGGCTTCACTGCCTGAAGTTCAGACATTTCTCAAGGGAGTGCTGCATATTCAGCCTCCTTTTGTGCCTCCAGTGGCACCGTGGGACCTCAACGTGGTGTTGGGTTTCCTAAAGTCACATTGGTTTGAGCCACTCAAAACCGTGGATTTAAAATATCTCACGTGGAAAGTGGTCATGCTTTTTGCCTTGGCTTCGGCAAGGCGTGTGTCAGAATTGGCGGTTTTGTCATGTAAAAGCCCCTATTTGATTTTCCATATGGATAGGGCAGAATTGAGGACTCGACCCCAGTTTCTTCCTAAGGTGGTATCAGCTTTTCACTTGAACCAACCTATCGTGGTGCCTGCGGCTACTAGGGACTTGGAGGACTCCCAAGTTACTGGACGTAGTCAGGGCCTTGAGAATTTATGATTCCAGGACGGCTGGAGTCAGGAAGACTGACTCGCTATTTATCCTGTTTGCACCAAACAAGATGGGTGCTCCTGCTTCAAAGCAGACTATTGCTCGCTGGATTTGTAGCACAATTCAGCTTGCGCATTCTGTGGCTGGCCTGCCGCAGCCTAAATCTGTAAAAGCCCATTCCACGAGGAAAGTGGGCTCTTCTTGGGCGGCTGCCCGAGGGGTCTCGGCTTTACAACTTTGCCGAGCTGCTACTTGGTCAGGGGCAAACACGTTTGCAAAATTCTACAAATTTGATACCCTGGCTGAGGAGGACCTTGAGTTCTCTCATTCGGTGCTGCAGAGTCATCCGCACTCTCCCGCCCGTTTGGGAGCTTTGGTATAATCCCCATGGTCCTTACGGAGTCCCCAGCATCCACTAGGACGTCAGAGAAAATAAGATTTTACTCACCGGTAAATCTATTTCTCGTAGTCCGTAGTGGATGCTGGCGCCCGTCCCAAGTGCGGACTGTCTGCAATACTTGTAAATAGTTATTGTTAACTACAAGGGTTATTGTTGAGCCATCTTTTGAGAGGCTCTGTTGTGTTCATACTGTTAACTGGGTATATTATCACGAGTTATACGGTGTGATTGGTGTGGCTGGTATGAGTCTTACCCGGGATTCAAAATCCTTCCTTATTGTGTCAGCTCTTCCGGGCACAGTATCCTTACTGAAGTCTGGAGGAGGGTCATAGTGGGAGAAGCCAGTGCACACCAGGTAGTCCTAAATCTTTCTTAGCTGTGCCCAGTCTCCTGCGGAGCCGCTATTCCCCATGGTCCTTACGGAGTCCCCAGCATCCACTACGGACTACGAGAAATAGATTTACCGGTGAGTAAAATCTTATTTCTCTGACGTCCTAAGTGGATGCTGGGACTCCGTAAGGACCATGGGGGATTAGTGGCTCCGCAGGAGACTGGGCACAACTAAAGAAAGCTTTAGGACTACCTGGTGTGCACTGGCTCCTCCCACCAAGACCCTCCTCCAGACCTCAGTTAGATTCTTGTGCCCGGCTGAGCTGGATGCACACTAGGGGCTCTCCTGAGCTCCTAGAAAGAAAGTATATTAAGGTTTTTTATTTTACAGTGAGATCTGCTGGCAACAGACTCACTGCAGCGAGGGACTAAGGGGAGAAGAAGCGAACCTACCTAACAGGTGGTAGTTTGGACTTCTTAGGCTACTGGACACCATTAGCTCCAGAGGGATCGACCGCAGGACCCGACCTTGGTGTTCGTTCCCGGAGCCGCGCCGCCGTCCCCCTTACAGAGCCAGAAGCATGAAGAGTCCGGAAAATCGGCGGCAGAAGACTTCGGTCTTCACCAAGGTAGCGCACAGCACTGCAGCTGTGCGCCATTGCTCCTCATGCACACTTCACACTCCGGTCACTGAGGGTGCAGGGCGCTAGGGGGGGGGCGCCCTGAGGGCAATATATGACACCTTGGCTGGCAAATCTACATCATATATAGTCCTAGAGGCTATATAGATGTAAAATTACCCCTGCCAGTATTCCAGAAAAAGCAGGAGAAAGTCAGTTGAAAAAGGGGCGGGGCTTCTCCCTCAGCACACTGGCGCCATTTTCTCTTCACAGTGCAGCTGGAAGACAGCTCCCCAGGCTCTCCCCTGTAGTTTTCAGGCTCAAAGGGTTAAAAAGAGAGGGGGGGCACTAAATTTAGGCGCAATATATGTATACAAGCAGCTATTTAGGGAAAAATCACTCAGTTATAGTGTTAATCCCTGCATTATATAGCGCTCTGGTGTGTGCTGGCATACTCTCTCTCTGTCTCCCCAAAGGACTTTGTGGGGTCCTGTCCTCTGTCAGAGCATTCCCTGTGTGTGTGCGGTGTGTCGGTACGGCTGTGTCGACATGTTGGATGAGGAAGGTTACGTGGAGGTGGAGCAGAGGCCGATAAATGGGATGTCGCCCCCTGTGGGGCCGACACCAGAGTGGATGGATAGGTGGAAGGTATTAACCGACAGTGTCAACTCCTTACATAAAAGGCTGGATGACGTAACAGCTGTGGGACAGCCGGCTTCTCAGCCCGCGCCTGCCCAGGCGTCTCAAAGGCCATCAGGGGCTCAAAAAACGCCCGTTACCTCAGATGGCAGACACAGATGTCGACACGGAGTCTGACTCCAGTGGCGACGAGGTTGAGACATATACACAATCCACTAGGAACATCCGTTACATGATCTCGGCAATGAAAAATGTGTTACGCATTTTCTGACATGAACCCAAGTACCACATAAAAGGGGTTTTATATTTGGGGAGAAAAAGCAGCCAGTGTTTTGTTCCCCCATCAGATGAATGAATGAAGTGTGTAAAGAAGCGTGGTTTCCCCCGATAAGAAACTGGTAATTTCTAAAAAGTTACTGATGGCGTACCCTTTCCCGCCAGAGGATAGGTCACGTTGGGAGATATCCCTTAGGGTGGATAAGGCGCTCACACGTTTGTCAAAAGGTGGCACTGCCGTCTTAGGATACGGCCACCTTGAAGGAACCTGCTGATAAAAAGCAGGAGGCGATCCCGAAGTCTGTATTTACACACTCAGGTTATATACTGAGACCTGCAATTGCCTCAGCATAAATAGGGCTGCTGCAGCGTGGTCTGATACCCTGTCAGATAATATTAATACGCTAAGACAGGGATAATATTTTGCTAACATTGAGCATATTTAAGACGTTGTCTTATATATAAAGGATGCACAGAGGGATATTTGCCGGCTGGCATCCAGAATGAATGCAATGTCCATTCTGCCAGGAGGGTATTAGAAACCCGGCAGTGGACAGGTGATGCTGCCTGTAAAAGGCACATGGAGATTCTGCCTTATAAGGGTGAGGAATTGTTTGGGGATGGTCTCTGGGACCTCGTATCCACAGCAACAGCTGGGAAGAAAATTTTTTACCTCAGGTATCCTCACAGCCTAAGAAAGCACCGTATTTTCAGGTACAGTCCTTTCGGCTTCAGAAAAGCAAGCGGGTCAAAGGCACTTCCTTTCTGCACAGAGACAAGGGAAGAAGGAAAAAAGCTGCACCAGCAGCCAGTTCCCAGGATCAAAAATTTTCCCCCGCTTCCTCTGAGTCCACCGCATGACGCTGGGGCTCCACAGGTGGAGACAGGTGCGGTAGGGGAACTTCAGGGACCAGTGGGCTTGCCCACAGGTGGATCTCTAGGTTCTGCAAATAGTATCACAGGGATACAGGCTGGAGTTCGAGGCGACCCCCCCCCCCCCCTCGCCGTTACCTCACATCAGCCTTGCCTGCTGCCCTCGGAGAAAGGTAGTACTGGCGGCAATTCACAAGCTGTACTTCCAGCAGGTGAAAGCAAGGTACCCCTCCTTCAACAAGGCCGGGGTTACTATTCCAAAATGTTGTGGTACGGAAACCAGACGGTTCGGTGAGACCCATTCTAAAATTGAAAGCCTTGAACACTTATATACGAAGGTTCAAGTTCAAAATGGAATCGCTCAGGGCGATTATTGCAAGCCTGGAGAATTTCATGGTATCACTGGACATCAAGGATGATTACCTGAATGTCCCTATTTACCCTCTTCACCAGGAGTACCTCAATATTGTGGTACAGGATTGTCATTACCAATTCCAGACGTTGCCGTTGGTCTGTCCCCGGCACCGAGGTATTTACCAAGGTAATGGCCAAAATAATTATCCCGTACTTGGACGATCTCCTTATAAAGGCGAGGTCCAGGGAGCAGTTGTTCGTCGGAGTAGCACTATCTCGGGAAGTGCTACAACAGCACGGCTGGATTCTGAATATTCCAAAGTCGCAGCTGGTTCCTACGACGCGTCTACTGTTCCTGGGTATGGTTCTGGACACAGAACAGGATAAAAAGGGTTTCTCCCGGAGGAGAAGTCCAAGGAGTTGTTGTCTCTAGACAGAGACCTCCTAATACGTATACAGGTGTCGGTGCATCAATGCACGCGAGCCCTGGGAAAGATGGTCCGGGTCGCATCTTCAGATGCATCGGCGGATAACCCTGTCTCCAAGGGTCAGGGTGTCGCTGTTGTGGTGGCTGCAGAGTGCTCATCTTCTAGGGGGCCGCAGATTCGGCATACAGGACTGGGTCCTGGTGACCACGGATGCCAGCCTTCGAGGCTGGGGGGCAGTCACACAGGGAAGGAACTTCCAAGGCTATGGAAAAGTCAGGAGACTTCCCTACACATAAATATTCTGGAACTGAGGGCCATTTACAATGCCCTAAGTCAGGCTAGACCCCTGCTTCAACACCGGCCGGTGCTGATCCAGTCAGACAACATCACGGCGGTCGCTCATGTAAACCGACAGGGCGGCACAAGAAGCAGGATGGCGATGGCAGAAGCCACAAGGATTCTCCGATGGGCGGAAAATCATGTGTTAGCACTGTCAGCAGTGTTCATTCCCGGAGTGGACAACTAAGAAACCTCCACCCGGGAGAGTGGGGACTTCATCCAGAAGTCTTCCAAATGATTGTACACCGTTGGGAAAGGCCACAGGTGGACATGATGGCGTCCCGCCTCAACTAAAAGTTACAAAGATATTGCGCCAGGTCAAGGACCCTCAGGCGATAGCTGTGGACGCTCTGGTAACACCGTGGGTGTACCAGTCGGTGTATGTGTTCCCTTCTCTGCCTCTCTTACCCAGGGTAATGAGAATAATAAGAAGGAGAGGAGTAAGAACTATACTCATTGTTCCGGGTTGGCCAAGAAGAGCTTGGTAACCAGAACTCCAAGAAATGATCTCAGAGGACCCATGGCCTCTGCCGCTCAGACAGGACCTGCTGCAGCAGGGGGCCTGTCTGTTCCAAGACGTACCGCGGCTGCGTTGACGGCATGGCGGTTGAACGCCGGATCCTGAAGGAAAAGGGAATTCCGGAGGAAGTTATCCCTACGCTATTTGAAGCTAGGAAAGAAGTGAACGCAAACCATTATCACCGCATATGGCGGAAATATGTTGCGTACTGTGAGGCCAGGAAGGCCTCAAAGGAGAAATTTCAGCTAGGTCGATTTCTGCACTTCCTACAGTCAGAGGTGACTATGGGCCTTAAATTGGGTTCCATTAAGGTCCAGATTTCGGCTCTATCGATTTTCTTCCAAAATTGAACTGGCTTCACTGCCTGAAGTTCAGACTTTTGTTAAGGGAGTGCTGCATAGTCAGCCCCCGTTTGTGCCTCCAGTGGCACCGTGGGATCTCAACGTGGTGTTGGATTTCCTGAAGTCGCATTGGGTTGAGCCACTTAAATCCGTGGAGCTATAATACCTCATGTGGAAAGTGGTCATTCTGTGGGCCTTGGCGTCGGCCAGGCGTGTATCAGAATTGGCGGCTTTGTCATACAAAAGCCCTTATCTGTATTTTATATGGATAAGGCGGAATTGAGGACTCGTTCCCAATTCCTTCCTAAGGTGGTATCATTTTTTAATGTGAACCAACCTATTGTGGTGCCTGCGGCTACTTGGGACTTGGAGGATTCCAAGTTACTGGATGTAGTCAGGGCCCTGAAAAGTATATGTTTCCAGGACAGCTGGAGTCAGGAAAACTGACTCGCTATTTCTCCTGTATGCACCCAACAAGCTGGGTGCTCCTGCTTCTAAGCAGACGATTGCTCGCTGGATCTGTAGCACGATTCAACTTGCACATTCTGCGGCTGGACTGCCGCACCCTAATTCTGTAAAAGCCCATTCCACGAGAAAAGTGGGCTCTTCTTGGGCGGCTGCCCGAGGGGTCTCGGCTTTACAACTTTGCCGAGCTGTTACTTGGTCGGGTTAAAACATTTTTGTAAGAGTCTACAAGTTTGATACCCTGGCTGAGGAGGACCTAGAGTTTGCTCATTCGGTGCTGCAGAGTCATGCGCACTCTCCCGCCCGTTTGGGAGCTTTGGTATAATCCCCATGGTCCTTACGGAGTCCCAGCATCCACTTAGGACGTCAGAAAAAATAAGATTTTACTCACCGGTAAATCTATTTCTCGTAGTCCGTAGTGGATGCTGGGCGCCCATCCCAAGTGCGGATTGTCTGCAATACTTGTTTATAGTTATTGCCTAACTAAAGGGTTATTGTTGATCCATCTGTTGAGAGGCTCAGTTATATTTCATACTGTTAACTGGGTATAGTATCACGAGTTATACGGTGTGATTGGTGTGGCTGGTATGAGTCTTACCCGGGATTCAAAATCCTTCCTTATTGTGTCAGCTCTTCCGGGCACAGTATCCTAACTGAGGTCTGGAGGAGGGTCTTAGTGGGAGGAGCCAGTGCACACCAGGTAGTCCTAAAGCTTTCTTTAGTTGTGCCCAGTCTCCTGCGGAGCCGCTAATCCCCCCTGGTCCTTACGGAGTCCCAGCATCCACTACGGACTACGAGAAATAGATTTACCAGTGAGTAAAATCTTATTTTTTTTTGCACTGATATTTACACTGGTGGGGGTCCGAACAGTGCCCAGGCACTCAGTCCGTTGTTGCCAGTAAAAATATATGAGGTATATATGTTGCCCAGGGCCTCCCCCCCCCCGCGCCCTGCACCCTGTAGTGCCGCTGTGTGTGGGAGCATGGCTCAGAGGGCGGGCAGGGGAGGCTGTGACGTAGAGGAGGGGGTGGGCCGTAGGCGGGATGGGGCGGAGCAAGGGTGGGGCGGGGCGGAACTAGGGCAGGGTCACGATGATGCCTCATTTAAGCCACGCCCCCACTCTAATGCCGCGATCACCGGCATTACACTGCAGGGGGCGTGGCTATGATGATGCGATTCAGCAAGAATCGCATCATCGACTGCCCGGACCGCCCACTTTACACACTAAGTGGGCTGACAGGCAGGGGGGGACCCCGCGAATCGGGAGACTTGCCTGCTCTTCCGGGGGGCTGGGAGGGTCACCCGATTTTTGGGAGCCTCCAGGCCATTCCGGGAGGGTAAGCAAGTATGAGTGATATGGACTATGTGATATTGACTATGTGTGCTTGAGATATTGGCTATGTGTGATTTTGACTAAGTGCCAGTTTTGACTATACTTTAGTACTAGATTGTCACGGCTTCTCAGATATCATGTTAGGACTGCTGATATCGGAGAAGCCGTGAAGTGGCTCAGCAGCTAAACATGCTTTTGCAAACGTGTGACTAATTTTTTAAATTTCTATTACCAGATAGGTTCAGGTATGGTTACAGGTAAATTTTAATGTGCTGGGGGGATAACCAGGGGTGGGGATTTGCACCCTCCCCTCTTTGTCTGTTGTTTGTCGGTGACCCCTCCCCTTTCTTAGCACCTGACAGGCTAAAAGCTTTGGCTGTTCCCAGAATGCTTAGCGCCGCCTCCTCTATAACCCCGCCTCCATGCACAGGAGCTCAGTTTTGTTAACCAGCCCAATGCAGTAGCAGGCAAAACGAGACTACAACCATTAGTAGCCACATACAACACATACTCACGACAGGAGAAGGTGTCAGCGGCTAATGCCATACCAACCCAAAGAAACTAAGTGCAACAGGGTGGGCGCCCTGTGGAGCCCAGTGTACCTCGCAGAAAGAGATTTAACAACGGTAAGTTCTTACCATAAATCTTGTTTTCTGCTGCGGGGTACACTGGGCTCCTCAGGGAATAACATCGGGGATGTCCTAAAGCAGTTCCTCATGGGAGGGGACGTACTGTACCGGGCACAAGAACCCAGCGCCCAAAGGAAGCATCCTGGGAGGCGGATGTATCAAAGGCATAGAACCTTATGAACGTGTTTACCGAGGACCACGTAGCCGCCTTGCACCATTGATCAAGGGTCGCACCATGGCAGGCCGCCCAAGAAGGTCCAACCGACTGAGTAGAATGGGCCTTGATGGTAGCAGGAGCTGGAAGGCCAGCCTGTACATAAGCATGTGCAATCACCATTCTAATCCATTTGGCCTGCTTGTGAGCAGGCCAGCCACGTTTGTGAAAACCAAACAATACAAAGAGAGAATCAGACTTCCTGATAGGAGCTGTCCTCTTCACATAGATACGGAGAGCCCGCACCACATCCAAAGACCGCTCTTTGGAAGACAATTCAGGAAAGACAAAGTCCGGAACCACAATCTCCTGGTTAAAGTGGAAAGAAGACACCACCTTAGGTAGGTACCCGGGACATGTGCTAAGAACCGCCCGGTCATTGTGAAAATCAAATAGGGGGACCTAGACGATAAGGCACCCAAATCCGACACCCGTCTAGCAGAGGCAATAGCCAGCAGAAACAATACCTTAAGGGAAAGCCACTTAAGATCTGCAGATTCAAGAGGGTCAAACGGAGACTCTTGTAAAGCCTCCAGAACCATGACAAATCCCAAGGAGCCACAGGCGGGACATAAGGAGGTTGAATCCGTAACACACCCTGAGTGAACGTATGATCAGGCAGAGTGGCAATTTTTTGCTGAAACCAAACCGACAAGGCAGAAATATGAACCTTGATGGAGGCCAGACGAAGACCTAAGTCTAGGCCTTGTTGCAGAAAAGCCAAAAGTTTGGCCGTACTAAACTTGTAAACGTCATGACCATTAGATGCGCACCAAGCAAAGTAAGCCTTCCAGACCCTATGGTAAATCCGAGCAGAAGCCAGCTTACGGGCATTCAACATAGTCTGAATGACCGCCTCAGAAAAACCCTTGGCCCTTAGTACAGACGCTTCAAGAGCCACGCCGTCAAAGCCAGACGGGCCAAATCCTGGTAAACACAAGGGCCCTGAATGAGGAGGTCTGGTCGTTGTGAAGCAAAAGAGGATGCTTCAATGAGAGACCCTGGAGGTCTGAGAACCAATGCCGTCTGGGCCACGCTGGAGCGATCAGTAGTAGGATTCCTCCTTCTTGCTTGAACTTTCTTATTACTCTGGGCAGGAGTGACACCGGAGGGAACACGTACGGCAGCCGAAAGTTCAATGGAATTGCCAGAGCGTCCACGAACGCTGCTTGAGGATCCCTTGTCCTTGCTCCAAAGACCGGAACCTTGTGATTGTTTCGAGACGCCATCAGGTCCACATCTGGGATGCCCCACTTGTCCACGAGGAGTTGAAATACTTCTGGATGGAGGCTCTACTCTCCGGCGTGTACATCCTGACGACTGAGGAAATCCGCTTCCCAGTTTAGGACTCCCGGGATGAACACTGCCTATATGGCTGGCAGATGGCATTCTGCCCACTAAAGAATTCTGGATACTTCCCTCAATGCCATGCGGCTTTGAGTGCCGCCTTAATGATTTATGTACGCCACCGTGGTGGCGTTGTCCGACTACTTGAACAGGTCTGTTCTGTAATAAATGCTGGGCCAAGTTCAGAGCATTGAACATCGCCCGCAGTTCCAGAATGTTTATCGGGAGGAGAGACTCCTTGGTGCACCGACCCTGAAGGGAGTGTTGCTCCAACACTGCGCTCTAACATCTCAGACTGGCATCCGTCGTCAGAAGGACCCAGTTGGAGATCCAGAAGGGATGACCCCTGCTCAATCATTGGTCCTGAAGCCACCAGCTCAGTGACAGACAGACCTCCTGAGACAAGGAGATCATGCGAGACCTGATCCGGTGAGGCAGGCCGTTCCACTTGGCAAGAATCAATTTCTGTAGAGGGCGGGAATGGAATTGAGCGTACTCCACCATGTCGAAGGCTGACACCATGAGACCTAGCACTTGCATCGCCGTAAGTATCGACACTTGCGGACGAGAAAGGAAGCATCAAATCCTGTCCTGAAGTTTCAGGACCTCCTGAGACATGAACAACCGATGGTTGTGAGTGTCTAACAACGCCCCCAGGTGCACCATGCTCTGCGCAGGGACCAGGGAGGATTTCTTCCAGTTGATAAGCCACCCCGTGGCCTTGCAGAAACTGGAGCGTCAGATCCAGATGGCATAGGAGAATTTCTGGGGATTTTGCCAGGATCAACAAGTCGTCCAGATACGGGAGGATCCTGATCCCTTGACGGCGGAGTACAGCCATCATTACCGCCATCACCTTGGTGAAGACTCGCGGGGCTGTGGTCAAGCCAAAAGTTAATGCCCGAAATTGGTAATGGAGGTTGCCAACAGTGAACCTCAGATATTGCAGATGCAACATTGCAATAGGAATATTCAGGTAAGCATCCTGTATGTCCAGGGAGACCATATAATCTCCTGGTTCCAAAGCCAGAACAATAGAGCGAAGAGTTTCCATACGAAACTTGGAGACTCTCATAAATTTGTTCAAGGACTTGAGGTTGAGAATGGGCCGAGAGGACTCATTCGTTTTTGGGACTAGGAATAGCGGTGAATAGTACCCCTTGCCTCTCTGAGCCGGAGGCATCTGTACTACCACTTCTGTGTCCAGGACCTCGAGTGACTACTTCCCGTACCCAGGCATCGGAAGTGGTCTTCAACCATTCCTGGGCAACCCCTAGAAGTCGGCCCCCCACCCTGGGATCCCCCAGAGGTAGGCCCACCCCGTCATGCAGCTGGCTCGTCAATTTTGGAAGCAGGCTGACAGGCAGCTCAGGCCCGTTTAGGTGTGGGCTTAGCGGTTTAGGAAGTGCGAGCCTGTTTCGGGTATGCCTGACCTTTTGCTTTACCTGAAGGATGAAAGGAGAGAAAGGAAGTACTCTTAGCCTTCGGTACCAAAGGAGCAGTACTAGGTAGACACGCTGTTTTAGCCGAGGCTAAGTCAGCCACTGTCTTGTTGAGGTCCTCTCCAAAAAGAATGTTTCCCATAAAAGGGAGCACTTCCAGGGTTTTCTTAAAATCCAGATCCACAGACCAGGACCGTAAGCCTAAAATCCGGTGAGCCAAAATGGACGTAGTAGAAGCCTTGGCCGCCAGAACACCGGCATCGGAAGCCGCCTCCTTAATGTAATGAGATGCTGTGACAAATACGAGAGACTTGTCTAGCATTATCAGAAAAGTTAGATGGCAGCTCTGCTTCCACCTCCTGAGCTCACGCTTCAATAGCCTCTGCAGTCCATGTTGCTGCAATAGTGGGCCGATGCGCAGCACCTGCTACAGTGTAAATCGCTTTTAAGCAACCCTCCACATGCTTATTCGTCAGTTCTTTCAAAGAAGTGACTGTAGTTACAGGCAGAGCCGAGGACACCACCAGCCGCGCCACTTGTGAATCCACTGGCGGGGGCGTTTCCCAATTTTTACTTAGCTCCGCGGCGAGAGGATAGCTAGCCAGTATCTTTTTGTGAGGTGTGAATTTCTTTCCTGGATTTTCCCAGGATTCCTGGCGTATTTCAACTAAATGGTCAGAATGAGGTAAAACTTGTTTAATAACCTTCTGATGTTTAAATCTGTCTGGTTTCTTGGAGGTAGCATCAGGCTCTGGATCATCAGTAATTTGAAGAATTAGCCTGATAGCCTCCAATAAGTCAGGAACATCCACCTGAGAGAACGATTCCCCATCAGAATTATCTGGATCAGTGTCTGTGGGGTCAGTATATACGCCTTCCTCATCAGACGAGGTGTCTGGGACGTGGGTGGATTGAGTGGAAGTAATGGCCCGCTTAGAGGACCCCTTGGTCTTAGGCGGGCGAGGGTTAGACGTCTGTTTAGTCAGTGAGTGGTTCAATTGCTGTAACTGAGCGGACAGTTGATCTGCCCAAGGTGGATTAACCGCAGGGACAATAAGCGTTTGTACTAGCACAGGAGGTCCCATAGGGGACGCAAGTCTAGTCACTAGCGTACTTAATAACATGGAGAAAGTAGCCCAAGGTGGGTCGTTATGTACCCCCATTGCTACAGTTCCACTGGGGTGTAAGGAACGCCCAGAACCTGAACCCTCTGCTGCTAGGTTTTCCTCTAATATGTCTGCAGCGTCACCACCATGCAATGTGGGATCAGCCCCAGCTCTGTCGCCCCTTGTAGCTGACATGTTTGAAAGCTCAAATCACGGGCAACCCATGACAATAGCAGCAGCCTAATACCTTAACAAGAACCCCCTGTGCAGTGTATGAGCACAAACAGAGAATTCAAGAGGTATACAGAATTCACAGAAGAAAGTACACAGTAAGTATATCCTGTGAAACACCTATATTAAACAATAACCCTGACGCACTTAGCCCTCTCAGGTTATAGAATATAGGGATAGCAATCTGAGTGAGATACATGAAATGGAAGTCACAGCAGCTATATGCACACACACAGAGTCACATGTACAATGCAGAAATTATGACATGTAATAAAACTGCACTGGAATAGCAATACAAAGAAATACGGGCAGATCTAGGGAGAGATCAAAGCACGATGTGTGCTGAGCGTGCGGGGGAAGCGGGGGGTGGGGGCTCATTTCACCCAACAGGTGAGGTGAGCGACCTGCTAGATTGGCCTGCATGCAAGCCAATCTAGCGATAGCGATGCGCGGGGCTGTGCATCGCTATCGCTGTGAGGGGTACACACGGAGTGATCGCTGCTTAAAATCTAAGCAATCTAGTCAGAGTGAGTACCCCCTTAAGTACAGCTATATAGTCAATACATATAACAATGCACAGTAAACACTGGATGTATATCACAGGGTACCTGTACTAAAAACCCTGACTAAATGCACTATTTCTTAACTAACACTGTCAGCAGACATGTAGAATACTTAAGTGTCCCGTAAAATGCACAGCGCTGACATGCAGGCGGCTTTACAGAGGAGGATTTGCCCAAACAGTCCCAGGATCAGCTCAGCTTGAGGTAATGGCGCCCAAACGCTGACAGGGAGTCAGGGAGAGAAAGATATGCAGCTCCAGGGCCGGAACATTTTCTCTAAATGGCGCCCTGGTACTGGGGGAGGGGACACAGGTCAAAGCCTTCTACCCTTGCTGGGCTTCACCACCGGGTACTGTGGGCTATGTAATAAACGTTTTTTAGTAAAACCGACCTGTGCCCTTGCCCTGGTGGTCTAGTGGGGTCCCTGTACTACCACAGTGTCCACCGGCCACGCCGGATCACGGTTTCCAGCGGGTCCCGCCTGGGGACCTCTTACCTCCTCCCAAAGTGTGGCCACGCGATCCTGGAGAGCTTCGGCGGGGTGTGTGACTGACAGGAGCAAACCGGAGCCTCCGCTGTTATTACCCAGCAACCAGGGCGTGGGAGTATACAGCGCCGCTGGGGGAGGTGATGGAGCTGCAGCAGGAGATGTCTGACTGACATCTAACACACAGTGTCTCTACTGCAGCCCTTGAAGTCTTCAGATTTCACTTAAAAAAGCTCTTCTAAGGGCTGCTGGAGCAGTCCACCTGTTGTATGCCTGCACTGCATGGCACCAACTACAAAACTGAGCTCCTGTGCACGGAGGCGGGGTTATAGAGGAGGTGGCGCTAAGCGTTGTGGGAACAGTCAAAGCTTTTAGCCTGTTGGTGCCTCGGATCAAGATCCTACTCTACACCCCGATGTTATTCCCTGTGGAGCCCAGTGTACCCCGCAGCAGAAATATAATTTTCTCTAACGTCCTAAGTGGATGCTGGGGACTCCGTAAGGACCATGGGGAATAGCGGCTCCGCAGGAGACTGGGCACAAAAGTAAAGCTTTAAAACTACCTGGTGTGCACTGGCTCCTCCCCCTATGACCCTCCTCCAAGCCTCAGTTAGATTTTTGTGCCCGAACGAGAAGGGTGCACACTAGGCGGCTCTCCTGAGCTGCTTAGTGAAAAGTTTAAAGTAGGTTTTTTTACTTTCAGTGAGACCTGCTGGCAACAGGCTCACTGCATCGAGGGACTAAGGGGAGAAGAAGCGAACTCACCTGCGTGCAGAGTGGATTGGGCTTCTTAGGCTACTGGACATTAGCTCCAGAGGGACGATCACAGGCCCAGCCATGGATGGGTCCCAGAGCCGCGCCGCCGGCCCCCTTACAGAGCCAGAAGACAGAAGAGGTCCGGAAAATCGGCGGCAGAAGACGTCCTGTCTTCAACAAGGTAGCGCACAGCACTGCAGCTGTGCGCCATTGCTCTCAGCACACTTCACACTCCGGTCACTGAGGGTGCAGGGCGCTGGGGGGGGCGCCCTGAGACGCAATAAAAACACCTTGGATGGCAAAAAATGCATCACATATAGCTCCTGGGCTATATGGATGAATTTAACCCCTGCCAGAATACATAGAAAAACGGGAGATAGGCTCCGCCCCCTTCTCGGCGGCCTTATCTCCTCAGCACACTGGCGCCATTTTCCCTCACAGCTCCGTTGGAGGGAAGCTCCCTGGCTCTCCCCTGCAGTCACTACACTACAGAAAGGGTTAAAAAAGAGTAGGGGGGCACTAATTACGCGCAGTATTAAAGATACAGCAGCTATAAGGGGAAAAACACTTATATAAGGTTATCCCTGTATATATATAGCGCTCTGGTGTGTGCTGGCAAACTCTCCCTCTGTCTCCCCAAAGGGCTAGTGGGGTCCTGTCCTCTATCAGAGCATTCCCTGTGTGTGTGCTGTATGTCGGTACGTTTGTGTCGACATGTATGAGGAGAAAAATGATGTGGAGACGGAGCAGATTGCCTGTAATAGTGATGTCACCCCCTAGGGGGTCGACACCTGAGTGGATGAACTGTTGGAAGAATTACGTAACAGTGTCAGCTCTGTATAAAAGACAGTGGTTGACATGAGACAGCCGGCTACTCAGCTTGTGCCTGTCCAGACGTCTCATAGGCCGTCAGGGGCTCTAAAGCGCCTGTTACCTCAGATGGCAGATATAGACGCCGACACGGATACTGACTCCAGTGTCGACAGTGAAGAGACAAATGTGACTTCCAGTGGGGCCACACGTTACATGATTGAGGCAATGAAAAATGTTTTACACATTTCTGATAATACGAGTACCACCAAAAAGGGGTATTATGTTCGGTGAGGAAAAACTACCTGTAGTTTTCCTGAATCTGAGAAATTAAATGAGGTGTGTGATGATGCGTGGTTTTCCCCCGATAACAACTGATAATTTCTAAAATGTTATTGGCATTATATCCTTTCCCGCCAGAGGTTAGGGTGCGTTGGGAAACACCCCCTAGGGTGGATAAAGCGCTCACACGCTTGTAAGAACAAGGGCTCTACCCTCTCCTGAGATGGCCGCCCTTAAGGATCCTGCTGATAGAAAGCAGGAGGGCATCCTAAAAGGTATTTACACACATACTGGTGTTATACTGCGACCAGCAATCGCCTCAGCCTGGATGTGCAGTGCTGGGTTGGCGTGGTCGGATTCCATGACTGAAAATATTGATACCCTAGATAGGGACAGTATATTATTGCCTATAGAGCATTTAAAAGATGCATTTCTATATATGCGTGATGCACAGCGGAATATTTGCCGACTGGCATCAAGTCAAAGTGTGTTGTCCATTTCTACCAGTAGAGGGTTATGGACACGACAGTGGTCAGGTGATGCGGATTCCAAACGGCATTTGGAAGTATTGCCTTATTAAGGGGAGGAGTTATTTGGGGTCGGTCTTTCAGACCTGGTGGCCACGGCAACAGCTGGGAAATCCACGTTTGTACCCCAGGTCGCCTCTCAACATGAGAAGACGCCGTATTATCAGGCGCAGTCTTTTCGTGGGCAAGCGGGCAAAAGGTTCCTCATTTCTGCCCCGTGACAGAGGGAGAGGAAAAAGGCTGCAGAAATCAGCCAGTTCTCAGGAACAGAAACCCTCTCCCGCCTCTGCCAAGCCCTCAGTATGACGCTGGGGCTTTACAAGCAGAATCAGGCACGGTGGGGGCCCGTCTCAATGAATTTCAGCGCGCAGTGGGCTCACTCGCAAGTAGACCCCTGGATCCTTCAGGTGATATCTCAGGGGTACAAATTGGAATTCGAGACGTCTCCCCCTCGCCGTTTCCTAAAGTCGGCTTTACCGATGTCTCCTTCTGACAGGGAGACAGTTTTGGAAGCCATTCACAAGCTGTATTCTCAGCAGGTGATAATCAAGGTACCCCTCCTGCAACAGGGAACGGGGTATTATTCCACACTGTTGTGGTACCGAAGCCGGACGGCTCGGTGAGACCGATTTTAAATCTAAAATCTTTGAACACTTACATACAGAGGTTCAAATTTAAGATTGAGTCACTCAGAGCAGTGATTGCGAACCTGGAAGAAGAGGACTACATGATGTCTCGGTACATCAAGGATGCTTACCTTCATGTCCCAATTTACCCTTCTCACCAAGGGTACCTCAGGTTTATGGTACAGAACTGTCACTATCAGTTTCAGACGCTACCGTAGGGATGGTCCACGACACCCCGGGTCTTTACCAAGGTAATGGCCGAAATTATGATACTCCTTCGAAGGAAGGGAATTTTAGTTATCCCTTACTTGGACGATTCCCTGATAAGGGTAAGATCCAGGGAACAGTTGGAGGTCGGTGTAGCACTATCTCAGGTAGTGTTGCGGCAGCACGATTGGATTCTCAATATTCCAAAATCGCAGCTGATTCCGACGACTCGTCTTCTGTTCTTAGGGATGATCCTGGACACAGTTCAGAAAAAGGTGTTTCTCCCGGAGGAGAAAGTCAGGGAGTTATCCGAGCTAGTCGGGAACCTCCTATAACCGAGCCAAGTCTCAGTACATCAATGAGATGGTTCTGGAAAAAATGGTGGCTTCCTATGAAGCAATCCCATGCGGCAGATTCCACGCAAGAACTTTCCAGTGGGACCTGCTGGACAAATGGTCTGGGTCGCATCTTCAGATGCATCAGCGGATAACCCTGTCACCAAGCACAAGGGTGTCTCTCCTGTGGTGGTTGCAGAGTGCTCATCTTCTAGAGGGCCGCACATTCAGGACTGGGTCCTGGTGACCACGGATGCCAGCCTGCGAGGCTGGGGAGCAGTCACACAGGGAAGGAATTTCCAGAGCTTATGGTCAAGCCTGGAGACATCACTTCACATAAATATCCTGAAGCTAAGGGCCATTTACAATGCTCTAAGCTCAGCAAGACCTCTGCTTCAAGGTCACCCGGAGTTGATCCATTCGGACAACATCACGGCAGTCACCCACGTAAACAGACAGGGTGACACAAGAAGCAGAAGGGCAATGGCAGAAGCTGCAAGGATTCTTCGCTGGGCGGAAAATCATGTGATAGCACTGTCAGCAGTATTCATTCCGGGAGTGGACAACTGGGAAGCAGACTTCCTCAGCAGACACGACCTCCACCCGGGAGAGTGGGGACTTCACCCAGAAGTCTTCCACATGTTTATAAAACTCGACAAGTATTGCGCCAGGTCAAGGGACCCTCAGGCAATAGCTGTAGACGCTCTGGTAACACAGTGGGTGTACCAGTCAGTGTATGTGTTCCCTCCTCTGCCTCTCATAACCAAGGTACTGAGAATTATAAGATGGAGAGGAGTAAGCACTATATTCGTGGCTCCGGATTGGCCAAGAAGGACTTGGTAACCGGAACTTCAAGAGATGCTCACGGAGGATCCGTGGCCTCTACCTCTAAGAAGGGACCTGCTCCAGCAAGGACCCTGTCTGTTCCAAGACTTACCGCGGCTGCGTTTAACGGCAGGGCGGTTGAACGCCGGATCCTGAAGGAAAAAGGCATTCCGGATGAAGTCATCCCTATCCTGATCAAAGCCAGGAAAGATATAACCGCAAAACATTATCACCGCATTTGGCGAAAATATGTTGCGTGGTGCGAGGCCAGTAAGGCCCCGACGGAGGAATTTTCAACTAGGTCGATTCCTACATTTCCTGCAAACAGGAGTGTCTATGGGCCTGAAATGGGGGTCCATTAAGGTTCAAATTTCGGCCCTGTCAATTTTCTTCCAAAAATAACTAGCTTCAGTCCCTGAAGTTCAGACGTTTGTGAAAGGGGTACTGTATATACAGCCTCCTTTTTTGTGCCTCCAGTGGCACCTTGGGATCTAAATGTAGTTTTTGGGTTCCAAAAGTCACATTGGTTTGAACCACTTAAATATGTGGAGTTAAAATATCTCACATGGAAAGTGGTCATGCTGTTGGCCCTGGCCTGGGCCAGGTGCGTGTCAGAATTGGCGGCTTTATCCTGTAAAAGCCCTCATCTGATTTTCCATTCGGACAGGGCGAAATTGAGGACTTGTCCTCAGTTTCTCCCTAAGGTGGTTTTTCAGCGTTTCACCTGAATCAACCTATTGTGGTGCCTGCGGCTACTAGGGACTTGGAGGACTCCAAGTTGCTAGACGTTGTCAGAGCCCTGGAAATATAGGTTTCCAGGACGGCTGGAGTCAGAAAATCTGACTCGTTGTTTATTCTGTATGCACCCAACAAGCTGGGTGCTCCTGCTGCTAAGCAGACTATTGCTCGTTGGATTTGTAGTACAATTCAGCTTGCACATTCTGTGGCAGGCCTGCCACAGCCAAAATCTGTAAAAGCCCATTCCACAAGGAAGGTGGGCTCATCTTGGGCGGCTGCCCGAGGGGTCTCGGCTTTACAACTTTGCCGAGCAGCTACTTGGTCAGGAGCAAATACGTTTGTAAAATTCTACAAATTTGATACCCTGGCTGAGGAGGACCGGGAGTTCTCTCATTTGGTGCTGCAGAGTCATCCGCACTCTCCCGCCCGTTTGGGAGCTTTGGTATAATCCCCATGGTCCTTACGGAGTCCCCAGCATCCACTTAGGACGTTAGAGAAAATAAGAATTTACTCACCGATAATTCTATTTCTCGTAGTCCGTAGTGGATGCTGGGCGCCCATCCCAAGTGCGGATTGTCTGCAATACTGGTACATAGTTATTGTTACCAAAAAATCGGGTTATTGCTGTAGTGAGCCATCTTTTCTAGAGGCTCCTCTGTTATCATGCTGTTAACTGGGTTTAGATCACAAGTTATATGGTGTGATTGGTGTGGCTGGTATGAGTCTTACCCGGGATTCAAAATCCTTCCTTATTGTGTACGCTCGTCCGGGCACAGTATCCTAACTGAGGCTTGGAGGAGGGTCATAGGGGGAGGAGCCAGTGCACACCAGGTAGTTCTAAAGCTTTAATTTTGTGCCCAGTCTCCTGCGGAGCCGCTATTCCCCATGGTCCTTACGGAGTCCCCAGCATCCACTACGGACTACGAGAAATAGAATTATCGGTGAGTAAATTCTTATTATCTCCAGGAATGACCGAGCAACTGCCATTTTTTGGACTTTTATGGAGCCCAGACGTAGGCCCACATCCACACCTGCCTGCAGAAAAAGCAGGAAACGTCCCAGATGAAATTCCACCGCAGAATAATTTCTGCTCTCACACCATGAGACATATTTCTTCCAAATACGGTGGAAATGTTTAGACGTTACCCTCTTCCTGGCTTGGATCATAGAGGGTCATTCAGAGTTGATCGCACTCTGACAATTTTCGTTGCACTGCGATCAGGTCTCTACTGCGCATGCACCGCTATGCGCACGTGCGTCGTACGAGTATAATGCGGATCGTTGCTGAGCTATGTATTTAACGAAGAATCCATTCGCACAGCCGATCGCAAGGAGATTGACAGACAGAGGGCATTTATGGGTGGCAACTGACCGTTTTCTGGGAGTGGTAGGGAAAACGCAGGCGTGTCCGGGCGTTTGGAGGGCGGGTGTGTGACATCAATTCCGGCACCAAAAAGACTGAAGTGATCGCAAGGGCTTAGTAAGTTCAGACCTACTCTGAAACTGCACAAAATGTTTTTGCAGAGCTCGGCTGCACAGGCGTTCGCACACTTGCAAAGCGAAAATACACTCCCCCTTGGGCGGCAACTATACTTTTGCACGGCTGCTAAAAACAGCTAGCGTGCGATCAACTCAGAATGACCCCCATAGTCGGGATAACATTGTTAGGGATCCCTCTTCTGGCTAGAATTAGCCGTTCAACTTCCATGCCGTCAAACATAGCCGTTTTAAGTCCTGGTAGACAAACAGGCCCTGTTGCAGAAGATCCTCACGAAGAGGTAGAGGCCACGGATCTTCGAGGAGCATCTCCAGAAGGTCCGCATACCAGGTCCTTATTGGCCAGTCCGGAGCAGAGTATTGATTGAACCTTTTCCCTTTTTATTCTTTTTATAATTAATGGGATCAGAGGAAGTGGAGGAAACACGTACACCATCTGATAGACCCATGGAGTAGTCATAGTGTCTACCCCCACTGCCTGTGGGTCTCTCGACCTAAAACAATACCGCTTGAGCTTCTTGTTGAGACGAGAGTTCATCATGTCGATTTGTGGATATCCCCATCGACGTGTCAAGCACCTTGACACTTCCGGGTGAAGGCCCCACTGCCCCGGGTGCAGGTTGTGTCTGCTGAGAAAGTCTGCTTCCCAGTTGTCTACTCACGGAATGAAGACCGCTGACAGTATTTTTTTTCTGTGCAGAAGAGAATTTTTGACACCTCTGACATTGCTGCTATGCTTTTTGTTGCGCCCTCTCGGTTTATGTACGTCACTGCCGTCACCTGAATGGCCCGATCTTGAAGAAGATATGAGGCCTGCAGAAGGGCATTGTATATGGCCACTTGTCCAACAGATCGAGCTAGAAGGGTCTTGCGTGAAACCTTCCATATTGAAGCGCTTTGTAAGAGGCCACCATTTTCTCCAGAATGCGAATGTATATATGCACCAATATCCGGGTTGGCTTTAGGACATCCCGAACCATCGACTGGATTACCAGTGCCTTTTCCAACAGAAGGAACACCTTCTGCGACTCCGTGTCCAGTATCATTCCCAGGAATGGAAACCTCCGTGTTGGCTCTAGGTGAGATTTCGCATGGTTCCGAATTCACCCGTGATGCTGGAGAAGTTTGGTTGAGAGACCAATGCTGTCCAGCAACCATCTCTCTGGATAGAAGATCAGAAGATCGTCCAGGTACGGAATTATATCCACTCCCTGTTTGCAGAGTAGAAACCTCATCTCTGCCATCACTTTGGTGAACACCCTCGGTGCTGTGGAGAGACCAAATGGCAGGGCCTGGAACTGGTAGGGACCGTCCTGCAGTGCAATCCGTAGATATGCCTGATGAGGCAGCCAGATCGGAATGTGAAGGTACGCATCCTTGATATCCAGAGACACTAGGAATTCCCCTTCCTCCAGACCGGAAATCACCGCTCTCATAGACTCCATCTTGAACTTGAACACTCTTAAGAACGGGTTCAAGGACTTGAGGTTCAGAATCGGCCGTACAGAACCGTCTGGTTTAGGTACTACAAACAAGGTGGAATAGTATCCCTTGTTTTGCAGATGAGGTGGAACTGGAACAATGACCTGAGTCTGTACCAGTTTTTGGATGGCATGCTGTAAAGTTATACTTGCCTCTTGTGAAACTGGTAAGCCTGATTTGAAGAATCTGTGAGGTGGGAGCTCTTGGAACTCCAGGCTGTAGCCCTGGGAAATAAGATCTATGACCCAGGGATACCGGCATGAACTTGACCAGATGTGACTGAAGAATTTTAGTCGTGGTCCCACCTGACAGCCTTCCAGGCATCGCGGTCCACCGTCATGCTGAAGGCTTTGAGGAAGCAGAGCCTGAGGTCTGTTCCTGAGCACCTGCAGTTGCTGGTTTGCGTGGTTTACCTCTTGCACCTCTGGATTTGCCCTTAAACTTGGCTGTCCGAAAGGACTGTAAATTTGAAGCTGAATTAGATTTCCTGGCTGGGGGAGCTGCGGAAGGAAGATACGTAGACTTACCCACAGTAGCTTTGGAAATCCATTTGTCTAGTTCATCTCCAAACAAGGCCTTTCCTGTGAATGGTAGGCCTTCCACGCCTTTCTTGGAGTCCGCATCAGCAGGCCACTGGCGTAGCCACAAGCCCCTGCGTGCTGACACTGCCATAGCGGTGGTGCGTGCATTAAGCAAGCCTATCTCCTTTATGGCTTCCACCATAAAGTTTGCAGAGTCCTGTATATGCTGCAGGAGTAAAACAACATCCCTCCCCACCTAGACAAGGAATCTAACCCCTCAATTAGGTTTCCTGACAATTTAGCAAAGACTTTTTTGTGATCCATGCACATGCAATAGTGGGTCTCTGGGCCACCCCAGCAGCTGTGTACAATGATTTGAGTGTAGTCTCAATTTTACGATCAGCCGTATCTTTTAGGGAGGCTGCACCAGGGACAGGCAATACAATTTTTCGTGACAGCCTAGAGACTGATGCGTCCACTATCAGTGGATTTTCCCATTTTTTTCCTATCTTCCAGAGGAAAAGGAAAAGATGAGAGCAACCTTTTAGGGATTTGAAATTTCTTATCAGGATTAACCCACGGTTCTTCAAACAGGGTATTCAATTCCTTTGACGCAGGAAAAGTGACTGAGGACTTTTACATTAAAATAAGATTCCTCACACTCCTCTGACACCTTATCGGGAATTTGCAGAACATCTCTGATCGCCTCTATAAGAGCCTCAATTCCCTGTGACAGAGTAGCATCCCCCCCCCCTCCAAAATCCATTTCGCCCTCCTCCATGTCTGACCCGTCAGCGTCAGAGCCAGACTGCAGGATATGGGCCAGAGATCGTTTTTGTGGACAAATGGGAGGAGATTGAGACACTGGTTTGGAGACTGAGTCTCTATTCATAAACTCATCCACAGTCTGTCTCAAGTATTGCGTCTCTTTCTCATTGTGGGTTAATTTCATAGAAATATTGGAGATCATTCCTTTAATGGAATTAACCCACTCCGGGTCAGCACCTCTATTCAGCACCTTCCTACCTCTATGTCTGTCTGTTTTTACCCAGTTTTGTTCTATTACTGTTGTTCTAATTGTAAAGCGCAACGGAATATGCTGCGCTATATAAGAAACTGTTAATAAATAAATAAATAAATATTCTGAGAACGTGCACTGCCCTGAGTACCCCGTAGTGACCCCCTGCTGAAAAGGAACACTGCATGCAGGCTCAATCTAGCGGGTGGCTCACTTCAGTGCTGTGTGAAGTGAGCAGCCCCCCATCATCCCCCCACCTCCCTCAGCACATCGCACTGTGCTGAGCGGTCTGTGTTAAGATCGCTCAGCACACTTCTCTCCCATCAGTACTGGCCTTTACAGCTCATTACTAAAGATAAAAAAGGAAGTGAACTCTGGCGCACTATGATTGGTCTGCCCAATCACACCCCTATACCTGCCCAAACACAGGTGGAAATGCAATACAGAAAAGAGTGAGGTAGTGTGATCAAAGGCGCCCAAAATTTAAAAAGAAAGTTCGGAGGCAATGAACATCATAAAATATCAAAAAACATTGAATAAATGAAATAATAATCAAAGTTGCAGCAATACTTAAGGGTTCTTCAAAATGATCTCAATCAGTCATCCGTCTAAGGTTTAAATCCTCAAATCCTCAATCGATATGTAAAACAAAATATTAAAAGAGAACCAATGTGTAGTAAAATTAGTAGAGAAATGTCTTATTAAATGGTGTCCAGAAAATGAGGCCCTAGTGAATGGGGAGCTTGATAGCAGAAAGGATAGAATCTCGCCACCAATTTTCTCAGGGTCCAAGACGTACCGAGACTCACATGGGGTAAAGCAGGAACAGACATATAACGGTATCTTTATCTGGTCAATAAATTTAGGTACAGCGTACCTCACTCACATGTCCGGTAGATGTTCTCCACATGTAAAGGTATCTTTAAGAATGGTCCAACGAAGTCAATTTAAAAGAAAAAAGTTTTTATTTGACAAAAGCCAATAAAATAAACAAGTGAATATGGTTTGACCTTGTTCGTAGGGTAACAATGGGGGGTGTCGGGAGATGATGTTAAAAAACTCCAAAACACGAGGGTAGTCCGGAATCCCCTCTGTAAACAGAAACCCCCAATGTACCTTAGGATGGTCAAAACTTGTTTGGAAATATAAAATCCACTCTCAGCATGCACCAACGCCGTTTCAACCATATAGGTCTTTCTCAAGGTGTATGTGCTGAGTGTGGAAGAAGGCTATTTAACCTATGTTACAGGAAATAGAAGTTTTGCAATGCATGATGGTTAAAGAAAAAATAAAACGGTGTATAAATTGGGTATTGGTAGTAATTAATATATTAATAGAGCAGTGCTGGTCGAGTTTAACTTATAAATAAAATTATAAAAATGGAAGCTTTAATGAAGGAGACATAATTTAGCTGTAAAAACAGAAAATACGCTGGACCGGAAGTAGCTCTGGTCCGCGTTGCGTTCCAAATGAACAGGAAGTAGGGCCGTGCGTTCCACACGGCCGGAATTGCGTTCCACAAGGTAATATCGTGTGTAAATGGTAAATACGCTGGACCGGAAGTAGCTGTGGTTCGCGTTTTGATCACACTACCTCACTCTTTTCTGTTTTACAGCTCATTACGTCTGACAATTAAATTACAAATTATTGTCTCGTGCAAACCTATACCTTTGCAATGTCATAAGGGGGGTACACACGGAGAGATCCGTGCTTAAAATCTAAGCAATCTGACTAGATTGCCTAGAAGTTAAGCACGGATCTCTCCTGTGTATGCCCCCCAGCAATAGCGCCGGTGCTAGATTGAGCCTGCATGTAGGCAGAATCTAGCAGGTTGCTCACTTCAGCGCTGTGTGAAGTAAGCGGCCCTCCGTCCCCCTGTCCTCTCGCTCAGCACACATCGCGCTGAGTGGGGGGAGAGATGTGTGCTGAGCAGTCTGTGATAGATCACTCAGCACACATCTCTAGGTGTGTGCTCCCCTATAGCATAAAGCAAAGAAACTGCGAAGAGATACATTCTTGCTTATACTCCAAATAAATTATAAAATTGCAGGTAGATTTGTTTGAAGCCCTTAGAAAGATAATAAATTACTTTCTTGAACTGGCGTCACGAGTCTTCAATCTTCTAATCAGTCATTCAGCCTATTTAAATGGAGATAAAAGTCACTCTGATGTGTGGTATCAACACCAAAGACCACAGAAAGCAAAAGGAGATCGAGGTCTTTGAAGATCAGAAAGAAGACAAGCTTATTAAACAAACAATCTCCAAGCAGCTTTGAAGTTCTAGCCACAAGAGGGAAAATTGACCCCCAGATTAAACAGAATGATAGTGGGGGTCAACGACCTGGACCTAAGGACCAGAATGATGCTTCTCAAGGACCATGCCACTATAATTACCATATAAATGACATACAATGGACTTTCTGAGCCTGAACCTTGGTGAGTGATTCCTTTACCTCAGTTGTTCTCAAACTAGGGGGGGTCATTCAGACCTGTTCGCAAGCTTCCGTTTTTCGCAGCGATCAGGTCACTACTGCGCATGCACCGCGCGTCGTACAGGTACAAAGCGGATTGTTGCTGAGCGATGGATTTAACAAAGAATCCATTCGCACAGCCGATCGCAAAGAGATTGACAGGAAGAAGGCGTTTATGGGTGTCAACTGACCGTTTTCTGGGAGAGTTTGGGAAAACGCAGGTGTGTCCAAACATTTGCAGGGCGGGTGTCTGACATCCGGGACCAGACAGGCTGAAGTGATCGCAAGGGTTGAGTAAGTTCAGACTTGCTCAGAAACTGCACAAAATGTTTTTGCAGAGCTCGGCTGCACAGGTGTTCACACATTTGCAAATGGAAAATACGCTCCCCTATAGGTGGTGACTATCTGATTGCAGCGCTGCAGAAAGTAGCTATTGAGCGATCAACTCTGAATGACCTCCAGTGATAGAAAAATAGCCAAGGAAGGTTTCCAAATAGATACAGGCTGAATGCCAAGGGCAAGGTACATCACTGTCTGATCACATCATCCAACAATTCTTGAGTGACTGTGCTCCATGGAAGAAGACTCAGGAGGACTCCACTTTCTTAAAGCCAGACTGGAATTTGCTAAAATGCATATTGACACAATGCTTCTGGGAGAATATACTTTGGACGGGTGGTCTTCAGGTTGCCGACTGTCGGGCATACCGACAGTTTTTCTCCCTCGTGGGGGTCCACGACCCCCCTGGAGGGAGAATAAATAGGGGGGCTCATTTGCGCTCGCCACGCTGTCGGTATGCCGGCGGTCGGGCTTCCGGCGCCGGTATGCTGGTCGCCGGGAGCCCGGCCGCCAGCATACCACACCCCCTTTGGACAGATGAGTCAAATCTGGGAGTTTATGGATGGCAATCACATTAGCTCCATGTTAAAAGACAAAAATAATGAAGCTTTCAAGGTAAAGAACACCATACATACTTGGACATATTGAGGAGGATTGGTTATGTTTTGGGGCTGGTTTTCCACACTTTATTGGGTCCCCGTGCAGAGTACAATGACATCTCAAGAATACCAAGGTATTCTGAAATGAAACATACTGCTTAGTGGCCCTCATTCCGAGTTGATCGCTCGCTAGCAGTTTTTAGCAGTCGTGCAAACGCTAAGCTGCCGCCCTATGGGAGTGTATTTTAGCTTAGCTGAAGTGCGAACGAAAGGATCGCAGAGCGGCTACAAAAAAAAATTGTGCAGTTTCAGAGCAGCACCAGACCTACTTCTAGCTTGCGATCACTTCAGACTATTCAGTTCCGGATTTGACGTCACATACCCGCCCAGCCATGCCTGCGTTTTTCCTGGCACGCCTGCATTTTTCCGAACACTCCCTGAAAATGGTCAGTTGCCACCCAGAAACGCCCACTTCATGTCAATCACTCTGCGGCAAGCAGTGCGACTGAAATGCATCGCTAGATCCTGTGCAAAACTACATAGTTCGTTGTGCCCGTATGTCACGCGTGCGCATTGCACCGCATACGCAGAACTGAAATTTTTTAGCCTGATCACTACGCTGCGAACAAATTCCGCTAGCGATCAACTCGGAAAGACCCCAGTGTCAGAAATCGCAGGTTGTGGGTCCTCCAACAGGAGGACCCAAAACACACACCTAAAATGGATAAGAACAAAACATTGGACTATTCTATGTAAAGAACTGAAACATGCAGTCTAGAGAAGTCATTACTCAGACAGGAGACCCATTGAGAGCTAGAAGAAGCTCCTTATTGCACAAGATTTAGAGACAACAAAAAATATTGGGTTAAGGATTCCATAATTTGTGTTCATGCCATTTTCATTTGGGCTATTTAAAATCTCAATCAAATGCAAAGTCTGATTTATATTAAATATGGAATAAACAATGATGGATGCAAATTACTTTTGTTACTTTCAAATTATTCCAGAGAAAAAAATAGGATTTTAATACCTACTGGTAAATCCTTTTCTCGTAGTCCATAAGGGATATTGGGGAGAACTAGTACGATGGGGTATAGACAGGGTCCAAAGGAGCCAATGCACTTTAAATTTCTTCAACTGGGTGTGTTGGCTCCTCCCCTCTATACCCCCTCCAACAGGCAGTTATAGGTAAAAACGTGCCCGAAGGAGAATATATACGTTATGGTAAAAACTTACCGTTGATAACGGTATTTCTCCTAAGTCCACAGGTTCCACAGGATAACAATGGGATATGATGAAGCATCAGCGGATTGGCACCAATCGATCAAAGCTTTCTGGTCTCCCAGGATGCAACGGGACCGTCCATATATCCCCGCCCACTGGCTCAAGCAAATCAGTTGTATTCCATAAGTCCTTTTACTCTAAGCAGTTAGATGCAATCTAGGTGGCTCTCCTAAAGAGCTGCTTAGAGTAAAAGTTTGTTAGGTTTTTTTTTTATTTTCAGTGAGTCCTGCTGGCAACAGGCTCACTGCTACGAGGGACTTAGGGGAGAGAAGTGAACTCACCTGCGTGCAGGATGGATTGGCTTCTTAGGCTACTGGACACCATTAGCTCCAGAGGGAGTCGGAACACAGGTCTCACCCTGGGGTTCGTCCCGGAGCCGCGCCGCCGACCCCCCTTGCAGATGCCGAAAAGTGAAGGTCCAGAAACGGCGGCAGAAGACTCTTCAGTCTTCATAAGGTAGCGCACAGCACTGCAGCTGTGCGCCATTGTTGTCAGCACACTTCATAGCAGCGGTCACTGAGGGTGCAGGGCGCTGGGGGGGGGCGCCCTGGGCAGCAATGATAGTACCTTATTCTGGCTAAAAATACATCACATATAGCCCCTGGGGGCTATATGGATGTATTTAACCCCTGCCAGGTCTCAGAAAAACGGGAGAAGAAGCCCGCCGAAAAGGGGGCGGGGCCTATTCTCCTCAGCACACAGCGCCATTTTCCCTCACAGAAATGCTGGTGGGAAGGCTCCCAGGCTCTCCCCTGCACTGCACTACAGAAACAGGGTTAAAACAGAGAGGGGGGGCACTTATTTGGCGATATGTATATATATATTAAAATGCTATAAGGGAAAAACACTTATATAAAGGTTGTCCCTGTATAATTATAGCGTTTTTGGTGTGTGCTGGCAAACTCTCCCTCTGTCTCCCCAAAGGGCTAGTGGGGTCCTGTCCTCTATCAGAGCATTCCCTGTGTGTGTGCTGTGTGTCGGTACGTGTGTGTCGACATGTATGAGGACGATGTTGGTGAGGAGGCGGAGCAATTGCCTGAAATGGTGATGTCACTCTCTAGGGAGTCGACACCGGAATGGATGGCTTATTTAAGGAATTACGTGATAATGTCAACACGCTGCAAGGTCGGTTGACGACATGAGACGGCCGGCAAACAAATTAGTACCTGTCCAGGCGTCTCAAACACCGTCAGGGGCTGTAAAACGCTCATTTACCTCAGTCGGTCGACACAGACACTGACACTGACTCCAGTGTCGACGGTGAAGAAACAAACGTATTTTCCTTTAGGGCCACACGTTACATGTTAAGGGCAATGAAGGAGGTGTTACATATTTCTGATACTACAAGTACCACAAGAAGGGTATTATGTGGGGTGTGAAAAAACTACCTGTAGTTTTTCCTGAATCAGATAAATTAAATGAAGTGTGTGATGATGCGTGGGTTTCCCCCGATAGAAAATTATTGGCGGTATACCCTTTCCCGCCAGAAGTTAGGGCGCGTTGGGAAACACCCTTTAGGGTGGATAAGGCGCTCACACGCTTATCAAAACAAGTGGCGGTACCGTCTCCAGATAGGGCCGCCCTCAAGGAGCCAGCTGAGAGGCTGGAAAATATCCTAAAAAGGTATATACACACATACTGGTGTTATACTGCGACCAGCGATCGCCTCAGCCTGGATGTGCAGCGCTGGGGTGGCTTGGTCGGATTCCCTGACTGAAAATATTGATACCCTTGACAGGGACAGTATTTTATTGACTATAGAGCATTTAAAGGATGCATTTCTATATATGCGAGATGCACAGAGGGATATTTGCACTCTGGCATCAAGAGTAAGTGCGATGTCCATATCTGCCAGAAGATGTTTATGGACACGACAGTGGTCAGGTGATGCAGATTCCAAACGGCACATGGAAGTATTGGAAGTATAAAGGAAAATCCACCTTTTTTACCCCAAATCACATCTCAGCAGAAAAAGACACCGTCTTTTCAGCCTCAGTCCTTTCGTCCCCATAAGGGCAAGCGGGCAAAAGGCCAGTCATATCTACCCAGGGATAGAGGAAAGGGAAGAAGACTGCAGCAGGCAGCCCATTCCCAGGAACAGAAGCCCTCCACAGCTTCTGCCAAGTCCTCAGCATGACGCTGGGGCCGTACAAGCGGACTCAAGTGCGGTGGGGGGTCGTCTCAAGAGTTCAGCGCGTAGTGGGCTCACTCGCAAGTGGACCCCTGGATCCTACAAGTAGTATCCCAGGGGTACAGACTGGAGA
Organism: Pseudophryne corroboree; assembly: GCF_028390025.1. Taxonomy (NCBI): domain Eukaryota; kingdom Metazoa; phylum Chordata; class Amphibia; order Anura; family Myobatrachidae; genus Pseudophryne; species Pseudophryne corroboree. The sequence goes on along the minus strand of NC_086447.1, from coordinate 205,865,842 downwards.
TTCGAGACGTCTCCCCCTCGCAGGCTCCTGATGTCTGCTTTACCAACGTCTTCCTCCGACAGGGAGGCAGTATTGGAAACAATTCACAAGCTGTATTCCCAGCAGGTGATAATCAAAGTACCCCTCCTACAACAAGGAAAGGGGTATTATTCCACACTATATTGTGGTACTGAAGCCAGACGGCTCGGTGAGACCTATTCTAAATGGGAAATCTTTGAACACTTACATACAAAGGTTCAAATCAAGATGGAGTCACTCAGAGCAGTGATAGCGAACCAGGAAGAAGGGGACTATATGGTGTCCCTGGACATCAAGGATGCTTACCTCCATGTCCCAAATTGCCCTTCTCACCAAGGGTACCTCAGGTTCGTGGTACGGAACTGTCACTATCAGTTTCAGACGCTGCCGTTTGGATTGTCCACGGCACCCCGGGTCTTTACCAAAGTAATGGCCGAAATGATGATTCTTCTTCAAAGAAAAGGCGTCTTAATTATCCCTTACTTGGACGATCTCCTGATAAGGGCAAGGTCCAGAGAACAGTTGGAAGTCGGAGTAGCACTATCTCAAGTAGTTCTACGACAGCACGGGTGGATTCTAAATATCCAAAATCGCAGCCGTTTCCGACGACACGTCTGCTGTTCCTAGGGATGGTTCTGGACACAGTCCAGAAAAAGGTGTTTCTCCCGGAGGAGAAAGCCAGGGAGTTATCCGAGCTAGTCAGGAACCTCCTAAAACCAGGAAAAGTGTCAGTGCATCATTGCACAAGAGTCCTGGGAAAAATGGTGGCTTATTACGAAGCGATTCCATTCGGCAGATTCCACGCAAGAACTTTTCAGTGGGATCTGCTGGACAAATGGTCCGGATCGCATTTTCAGATGCATCAGCGGATAACCCTATCTCCAAGGACAAGGGTGTCTCTCCTGTGGTGGTTACAGAGTGCTCATCTTCTAGAGGGCCGCAGATTCAGCATTCAGGATTGGATGCTGGTGACCACGAAGGCCAGCCTGAGAGGCTGGGGAGCAGTCACACAGGGAAAAAATTTCCAGGGAGTGTGATCAAGTCTGGAGATTTTTCTCCACATAAATATACTGGAGCTAAGGGCAATTTACAATGCTCTAAGCTTAGCAAGACCTCTGCTTCAAGGTCAGCCGGTATTGATCCAGTGGGACAACATCACGGCAGTCGCCCACGTAAACAGACAGGGAGGCACAAGAAGCAGGAGGGCAATGGCAGAAACTGCAAGGATTTTTCGCTGGGCGGAAAATCATGTGATAGCACTGTCAGCAGTGTTCATTCCGGGAGTGGACAACTGGGAAGCAGACTTCCTCAGCAGGCACAACCTCCACCCGGGAGAGTGGGGACTTCATCGGGAAGTCTTCCACATGATTGTGAACCGTTGGAAAAGACCAAAGGTGGACATGATGGCATCCCGCCTGAACAAAAAACTGGACAAGTATTGCGCCAGGTCAAAAGACCCTCAGGCAATAGCTGTGGACGTTCTGGTAACACCGTGGGTGTACCAGTCGGTGTATGTCTTCCCTCCTCTGCTTCTCATACCCAAGGTATTGAGAATTATAAGACGTAGAGGAGTAAGAACTATACTCGTGGCTCCGGATTGGCCAAGAAGGACTTGGTACCCGGAACTTCAAGAGATGCTCACAGAGGACTCATGGCCTCTGCCGCTAAGAAGGGACTTGCTTCAGCAAGTACCATGTCTGTTCCAAGACTTACCGCGGCTGCGTTTGACGGCATGGCGGTTGAACGCCGGATCCTAAGGGAAAAAGGCATTCCGGAAGAGGTCATTCCTACCCTGGTCAAAGCCAGGAAGGAGGTGACCGCACAACATTATCACCACAGGTGGCGAAAATATGTTGCGTGGTGTGAGGCCAGGAAGGCCCCATGAAGAAATTTCAACTCGGTCGTTTCCTGCATTTCCTGCAAACAGGAGTGTCTATGGGCCTCAAATTGGGGTCCATTAAGGTTCAAATTTCGGCCCTGTCGATTTTCTTCCAGAAAGAATTGGCTTCAGTTCCTGAAGTCCAGAAGTTTGTCAAGGGAGTACTGCATATACAACCCCCTTTTGTGCCTCCAGTGGCACTGTGGGATCTCAACGTAGTTCTGGGATTCCTAAAATCACATTGGTTTAAACCGCTCAAATCTGTGGATTTGAAATATCTCACAGGGAAAGTGACCATGCTGTTGGCCCTGGCCTCGGCCAGGCGAGTGTCAGAATTGGCGGCGTTTGTCTCAAAAAAGCCCATATCTGATTGTCCATTCGGACAGGGCAGAGCTGCGGACTCGTCCCCAGTTTCTCCCTAAGGTGGTGTCAGTGTTTCACCCGAACCAGCTTATTGTGGTACCTGCGGCTACTAGGGACTTGGAGGACTCCAAGTTGCTAGATGTTGTCAGGGCCCTGAAAATATAGTTTCCAGGACGGCTGGAGTCAGGAAAACTGACTTGCTGTTATCCTGTATGCACCCAAAAAACTGGGTGCTCTTGCTTCTAAGCAGACGTTTGCTAGTTGGATGTGTAGTACAATTCAGCTTGCACATTCTGTGGCAGGCCTGCCACAGCCAAAATATGTAAATGCCCATTCCACAAGGAAGGTGGGCTCATCTTGGGCGGCTGCCCGAGGGGTCTCGGCTTTACAACTTTGCCGAGCTGATACTTGGTCAGGGGCACACCCTGACTGAGGAGGACCTGGAGTTCTCTCATTCGGTGCTGCAGAGTCATCCGCACTCTCCCGCCCGTTTGGGAGCTTTGGTATAATCCCCATGGTCCTGACGGAGTCCCCAGCATCCACTTAGGACGTCAGAGAAAATAAGAATTTACTTACCGATAATTCTATTTCTCGTAGTCCGTAGTGGATGCTGGGCGCCCATCCCAAGTGCGGATTGTCTGCAATACTTGTACATAGTTATTGTTACAAAAATCGGGTTATTATTGTTGTGAGCCATCTTTTTTTAGAGGCTACTTCTGTGTTATCATACTGTTAACTGGGTTCAGATCACAAGTTGTACGGTGTGATTGGTGTGGCTGGTATGAGTCTTACCCGGGATTCAAGATCCTTCCTTATTGTGTACGCTCGTCCGGGCACAGTACCTAACTGAGGCTTGGAGGAGGGTCATAGGGGGAGGAGCCAGTACACACCATGTGATCCTAAAAGCTTGCTTTTGTGCCCTGTCTCCTGCGGAGCCGCTATTCCCCATGGTCCTGACGGAGTCCCCAGCATCCACTAGGACGTTAGAGAAAATAAGATTTTACTTACCGATAAATCTATTTCTCATAGTCCGTAGTGGATGCTGGGCGCCCATCCCAAGTGCGGATTGTCTGCATTACTTGTACATAATTATTGTTACAAAAATCGGGTTATTATTGTTGTGGGCCATCTTTTCAGAGGCTCCTTCGTTGTTATCATACTGTTAACTGGGTTCAAATCACAAGTTGTACGGTGTGATTGGTGTGGCTGGTATGAGTCTTACCCGGGATTCAAGATCCTTCCTTATTGTGTACGCTCGTCCGGGCACAGTACCTAACTGAGGCTTGGAGGAGGGTCATAGGGGGAGGAGCCAGTACACACCATGTGATCCTAAAAGCTTACTTTTTGTGCCCTGTCTCCTGCGGAGCCGCTATTCCCCAAAAGCTTTTAGGATCACATGGTGTGTACTGGCTCCTCCCCCTATGACCCTCCTCCAAGCCTCAGTTAGGTTTTTGTGCCCGTCCGAGCAGGGTGCAATCTAGGTGGCTCTCTTAAAGAGTTGCTTAGAAAAAGTTTTTAGGTTCTTTATTTTCAGTGAGTCCTGCTGGCAACAGGCTCACTGCATCGAGGGACTTAGGGGAGAGAAGTGAACTCACCTGCGTGCAGGATGGATTGGCTTCTTAGGCTACTGGACACCATTAGCTCCAGAGGGAGTCGGAACACAGGTCTCGCCCTGGGGTTCGTCCCGGAGCCGCGCCGCCGACCCCCCTTGCAGATGCTGAAGATTGAAGAGGTCCGGAACCAGGCGGCAGAAGACTTTCAGTCTTCATCAGGTAGCGCACAGCACTGCAGCTGTGCGCCATTGTTGTCAGCACACTTCACACAGCGGTCACGGAGGGTGCAGGGCGCGGGGGGGGGGGGGCGCCCTGGGCAGCAATGTATAATACCTGTATGGCGAAAAATACATCACATATAGCCCTTGAGGCTATATGGATGTATTTAACCCCTGCCAGATATCACAAACTCCGGAGAAGAAGCCCGCCGAAAAGGGGGCGGGGCCTATTCTCCTCAGCACACAGCGCCATTTTCCCTCACAGAAATGCTGGTGGAAGGCTCCCATGCTCTCCCCTGCACTGCACTACAGAAACAGGGTTAAAACAGAGAGGGGGAGCACTGATTTGGCGATATGAATATATATTAAATGCTATAAGGGAGGAACACTTATATAAAGGTTGTCCCTATATAATTATAGCGTTTTGGTGTGTGCTGGCAAACTCTCCCTCTGTCTCCCCAAAGGGCTAGTGGGTCCTGTCCTCTATCAGAGCATTCCCTATGTGTGTGCTGTATGTCGGTACGTGTGTGTCGACATGTATGAGGAAAATGTTGGTGAGGAGGCGGAGCAAATTGCCTGTAATGGTGATGTCACTCTCTAGGGAGTCGACACCGGAATGGATGGCTTATTTATGGAATTACGTGATAATGTCAACACGCTGCAAGCCGGTTGACGACATGAGACGGCCGGCGAACAAATTAGTACCTGTCCAGGCGTCTCAAACACCGCCAGGGGCTGTAAAACGCCCATTTACCTCAGTCGGTCGACACAGACCCAGACACGGACACTGATTTCAGTGTCGACGGTGAAGAAACAAACGTATTTTCCTTTAGGGCCACACGTTAAGGGCAATGAAGGAGGTGTTACATATTTCTGATACTACAAGTACCACAAAAAAGGGTATTATGTGGGATGTGAAAAAACTACCTGTAGTTTTTCCTGAATCAGATAAATTAAATGAAGTGTGTGATGATGCATGGGTTTCCCCCGATAGAAAATTATTGGCGGTATACCCTTTCCCGCCAGAAGTTAGGGCGCGTTGGGAAACACCCCTTAGGGTGGATAAGGCGCTCACATGCTTATCAGAACAAGTGGCGGTACCATCTACAGATAGGGCCGTACTTAAGGAGCCAGCTGATAGGAGGCTGGAAAATATCCTAAAAAGTATACACACACATGCTGGTGTTATACTGCGACCAGCGATCGCCTCAGCCTGGATGTGCAGAGCTGAGGTGGCTTGGTCGGATTCCCTGACTAAAAATATTGATACCCTTGACAGGGACAGTATTTTATTGACTATAGAGCATTTAAAGGATGCATTTCTATATATGCGAGATGCGCAGAGGGATATTTGCACTCTGGCATCAAGAGTAAATGCGATGTCCATATCTGCAAGAAGATGTTTATGGACACGACAGTGGTCAGGTGATGCAGATTCCAAACGGCACAAAGATGTATTGCCGTATAAAGGGGAGGAGTTATTTGGGGTCGGTCCATGGGACCTGGTGGTCACGGCAACTGCTGGAAAATCCACCGTTTTTTACCCTAAGTCACATCTCTGCAGAAAAAGACACCGTCTTTTCAGCCTCAGTCCTTTCGTCCCTATAAGAGTCATATCTGCCCAGGGATAGAGGAAAGGGAAGAAGACTGCAGCAGGCAGCCCATTCCCAGGAACAGAAGCCCTCCAACGCTTCTACCAAGTTCTCAGCATGACGCTGGGACCGTACAGGACCCCTGGATCCTACAAGTAGTATCCAAGGGGTACAGATTGGAATATCGAGACGTTTCCCCCTCGCAGGTTCCTGTAGTCTGCTGTACCAATGTCTCCCTCCGACAGGGAGGCAGTATTGAAAACAATTCACAAGCTGTATTCCCAGCAGGTGATAATCAAAGTACCCCTCCTACAACAAGGAAAGGGGTATTATTCCACACTATATGGTGGTACTGAAGCCAGAAGGCTAGGTGAGACCTATTCTAAATCTGAAATATTTGAACACTTACAAAAGTTCAAATCCAGATGGAGTCACTCAGAGCAGTGATAGCGAACCGGGAAGAAGGGGACTATATGGTGTCCCGGGACATCAGGGATGCTTACCTCCATGTCCCAAAAAATTTGCCTTTCTCACCGAGGGTACCTCAGGTTCGTGGTACAGAACTGTCACTATCAGTTTCAGACGATGCCGTTGGATTGTCCAAGGCACCCCGGGTCCTTACCAAGGTAATGACCGAAATGAGGATTCGTCTTCAAAGAAAATGGACGACTTCCTGATAAGAACAAGGTCCAGAGAACAGTTGGAGGTCGGAGTAGCACTATCTCAAGTAGTTCTACGACAACACGGGTGGATTCTAAATATTCCAAAACCGCAGTTGTTCCGACGACACGTCTGCTGGTCCTAGGGATGATTCTGGACACAGTCCAGAAAAAGGTGTTTCTCCCAGAGGAGAAAGCCAGGGAGTTATCCGAGCTAATCGGGATCCTCCTAAAACCAGGAAAAGTGTCAGTGCATCATTGCACAAGAGTCCTGGTAAAAATGGTGGCTTATTACGAAGCGATTCCATTCGGCAGATTTCACGCAAGAACTCTTCAGTGGGATCTGCTGGACAAATGGTCCGGATCGCATCTTCAGATGCATCAGCGGATAACCCTATATCCAAGGACAAGGGTGTCTCTCCTGTGGTGATTACAGAGTGCTCATCTTCTAGAGGGCCGCAGATTCGGCATTCAGGATTGGGTGCTGGTGACCACGGAGGCCAGCCTGAGAGGCTGGAGAGCAGTCACACAGGGAAAAAAATTCCAGGGAGTGTGATCAAGTCTGGAGAATTCTCTCCACATAAATATACTGGAGCTAAGAGCAAATTTATAATGCTCTAAACTTAGCAAGACCTCTGCTTCAAGGTCAGCCGGTATTGATCCAGTGGGATAACATCACGGCAGTCGCCCACGTAAACAGAAAGGGCGGCACAAGAAGCAGGAGGGCAGTGGCAAAACTGCAAGGATTTTTCGCTAGGCGGAAAATCATGTGATAGCACTGTCAGCAGTGTTCATTCCGGGAGTGGACGACTGGGAAGCAGACTTCCTCAGCAGGCACGACCTCCACCCGGGAGAGTGGGAACTTCATCGGGAAGTTTTCCGCATGATTGTGAACCGTTGGGAAAGACCAAAGGTGGACATGATGGCATCCCGCCCGAACAAAAAACGGGACAGGTATTGCGCCAGGTCACGAGACCTTCAGGCGATAGCTGTGGATGTCCTGGTAACACCGTGGGTGTAACAGTCGGTGTATGTGTTCCCTCCTCTGCTTCTCATAACCAAGGTATTGAGAATTATAAGACGTAGAGGAGTAAGAACTATACTCGTGGCTCCGGATTGGCCAAGAGGGACTTGGTACCCGGAATTTCAAGAGATGCTCACAGAGGACTAATGGCCTCAGGAGCTAAGAAGGGACTTGCTTCAGCAAGTACCATGTCTGTTCCAAGACTTACCGCGGCTGCGTTTGACGGCATGGCGGTTGAACGCCGGATCCTAAGGGAAAAGGCATTCCGGAAGAGGTCATACCTACCCTGGTCAAAGCCAGGAAGGAGGTGACCGCACAACGTTATCACCACATGTGGTGAAAATATGTTGCGTGGGTGAGGCCAGGAAGGCCCCACGAAGAAATTTCAACTAGGGCGATTTCTGCACTTCCTGCAAACAGGAGTGTCTATGAGCCTCAAATTGGGGTCCATTAAGGTTCAAGTTTCGGCCCTGTAGATTTTCTTCCAGAAAGAATTGGCTTCAGTTCCTGAAGTCCAGACATTTGTCAAGGGAGTATTGCATATACAGCCCCTTTTGTGCCTCCAGTGGCACCGTGGGATCTCAACGTAGTGTTGGGATTCCTCAAATCATATTGGTTTGAACCGCTCAAATCTGTGGATTTGAAATATCTCACATGGAAAGTGACCATGCTGTTGGCCCTGGCCTCGGCCAGGCGAGTGTTAGAATTGGCGGCTTTGTCTTACAAAAGCCCATATTTGATTTTCCATTCGGACAGGGCAGAACTGCGGACTCGTCCCCAGTTTCTTCCTAAGGTGGTGTCAGCGTTTCACCTGAAACAACCTATTGTGGTGCCTGCGGCTACTAGGGACTTGGAGGACTCCAAGTTGCTAGACGTTGTCAGGGCCCTGAAAATATATATATATATATAATTCCAGGACGGCTGGAGTCAGAAAGTCTGACTTGCTGTTTATATTGTATGCACCCAAAAAGCTGGGTGCTCCTGCTTCTAAGCAGACTATTGCTCGTTGGATTTGTAGTACAATTCAGCTTGCACATTCTGTGGCAGGCCTGCCACAGCCAAAATCTGTAAATGCCCATTCCACAAGGAAGGTGGGCTCATCTTGGGCGGCTGCCCGAGGGGTCTCGGCTTTACAACTTTGCCGAGCAGCTACGTGGTCAGGGGGGAACACGTTTGTAAAATTCTACAAATTTGATACCCTGGCTGAGGAGGACCTAGAGTTCTCTCATTCGGTGCTGCAGAGTCATCCGCACTCTCCCGCCCGTTTGGGAGCTTTGGTATAATCCCCATGGTCCTGACGGAGTCCCCAGCATCCACTAGGACGTTAGAGAAAATAAGATTTTACTTACCGATAAATCTATTTCTCATAGTCCGTAGTGGATGCTGGGCGCCCATCCCAAGTGCGGATTGTCTGCATTACTTGTACATAATTATTGTTACAAAAATCGGGTTATTATTGTTGTGGGCCATCTTTTCAGAGGCTCCTTCGTTGTTATCATACTGTTAACTGGGTTCAAATCACAAGTTGTACGGTGTGATTGGTGTGGCTGGTATGAGTCTTACCCGGGATTCAAGATCCTTCCTTATTGTGTACGCTCGTCCGGGCACAGTACCTAACTGAGGCTTGGAGGAGGGTCATAGGGGGAGGAGCCAGTACACACCATGTGATCCTAAAAGCTTACTTTTTGTGCCCTGTCTCCTGCGGAGCCGCTAATCCCGATGGGGATCAGCGGCTCCGCAGGAGACAGGGCACAAAACTAAAGCTTTAGGATCAGGTGGTGTGTACTGGCTCCTCCCCCTATGACCCTCCTCCAAGCCTCAGTTAGGATACTGTGCCCGGACGAGCGTACACAATAAGGAAGGATATTGAATCCCGGGTAAGACCCATACCAGCCACACCAATCACACCGTATAACTTGTGATCTAAACCCAGTTAACAGTATGACAAACGTAGGAGCCTCTGAACAGACGGCTCACAACAATAACAACCCGATTTTTTTGTAACAATAACTATGTACAAGTATTGCAGACAATCCGCACTTGGGATGGGCGCCCAGCATCCACTACGGACTACGAGAAATAGATTTATCGGTAAGTAAAATCTTATTTTCTCTGACGTCCTAAGTGGATGCTGGGGACTCCGTCAGGACCATGGGGATTATACCAAAGCTCCCAAACGGGCGGGAGAGTGCGGATGACTCTGCAGCACCGAGTGAGAGAACTCCAGGTCCTCCTCAGCCAGGGTATCAAATTTGTAGAATTTTACAAACGTATTTGCTCCTGACCAAGTAGCAGCTCGGCAAAGTTGTAAAGCCGAGACCCCTCGGGCAGTCGCCCAAGATGAGCCCACCTTCCTTGTGGAATGGGCATTTATATATTTTGGCTGTGGCAGTCCTGCCACAGAATGTGCAAGCTGAATTGTACTACACATTCAACTAGCAATCGTCTGCTTAGAAGCAAGAGCACCCAGTTTTTTGGGTGCATACAGGATAACAGCAAGTCAGTTTTCCTGACTCCAGCCGTCCTGGAAATCTATATTTTCAGGGCCCTGACAACATCTAGCAACTTGGAGTCCTCCAAGTCTCTAATAGCCGCAGGTACCACAATAAGCTGGTTCAGATGAAACGCTGACACCAACTTAGGGAGAAACTGGGGACGAGTCCGCAGTTCTGCCCTGTCCGAATGGAAAATCAAATATGGGCTTTTGTAAGACAAAGCCGCCAATTCTAACACTCGCCTGGCCGAGGCCAGGGCCAACAGCATGGTCACTTTCCATGTGAGATATTTCAAATCCACAGATTTGAGCGGTTCAAACCAATATGATTTGAGGAATCCCAACACTACGTTGAGATCCCACGGTGCCACTGGAGGCACAAAAGGGGCTGTATATGCAATACTCCCTTGACAAATGTCTGGACTTCAGGAACTGAAGCCAATTCTTTCTGGAAGAAAATCTACAGGGCCGAAACTTGAACCTTAATGGACCCCCATTTTGAGGCTCATAGACACTCCTGTTTGCAGGAAGTGCAGAAATCGACCTAGTTGAAATTTCTTCGTGGGGCCTTCCTGGCCTCACCCACGCAACATATTTTCACCACATGTGGTGATAACGTTGTGCGGTCACCTCCTTCCTGGCTTTGACCAGGGTAGGTATGACCTCTTCCGGAATGCCTTTTCCCTTAGGATCCGGCGTTCAACCGCCATGCCGTCAAACGCAGCCGCGGTAAGTCTTGGAACAGACATGGTACTTAGAAACATAGAAACATAGAATTTGTCGGCAGATAAGAACCACTTGGCCCATCTAGTCTGCCCCTTTTTTTTTTTTATATATTATTTTTTTTAATCACTAACCTTATTTGATCCTTATTTCTTTGTAAGGATATCCTTATGTCTATCCCATGCATGTTTAAATTGCTCTACTGTCTTAGCCTCTACCACCTCTGATGGGAGGCTATTCCACTTGTCCACTACCCTTTCTGTGAAATAATTTTTCCGCAAATTTCCCCTGAACCTCCCCCCCTCCAGTCTCAGTGCATGTCCTCGTGTCCTATTGCTTCTCTTCATTTGGAGAATGTTTCCCTCCTGGACTTTGTTAAAACCCTTCATATATTTGAAAGTTTCTATCATGTCCCCCCTTTCTCTTCTCTGCTCCAAACTATACATATTGAGATTTCTTAGTCTTTCTGGGTATGTTTTGTGATGTAGGCCATGCACCATTTTAGTTGCCCTCCTTTGTACAGTTTCTAATGTATTAATATCCTTTTGAAGATATGGCCTCCAGAACTGAATACAGTATTCTAGATGAGGCCGTACCAATGACCTATACAGTGGCATTATTACTTCTTTCTTTCTGCTGCTGATTCCTCTCCCAATGCAGCCAAGCATCTGACTAGCCTTCCTCATTGCCTTGTTACATTGCTTACCTGCCTTTAAGTCATCTGAAATAGTGACTCCTAGATCCCTTTCCTCCTCAGTAGTTTCCAGTATAGTGCCATTAATACTGTATTTAGCTTTAGGATTTTTGAGACCCAAGTGCATGATTTTGCATTTTTTGGCATTAAACTGTAATTGCCAGACTCTTGACCATTCCTCTAGTCTACCTAGATCCTCAATCATTTGTTTTACCCCACCTGGTGTGTCTACCCTGTTGCATACCTTTGTGTCATCTGCAAAAAGGCATACTTTCCCTTTAATCCCATTTGCAATGTCACCAATAAAGATATTGAAAAGCACTGGTCCAAGTACAGATCCCTGGGGTACTCCACTGGTAACATTTCCCTCCTGTGAATGCACTCCATTTACCACAACTCTCTGTTTTCTATCCTTCAACCAAGATCTTATCCATTCAATAATCCTAATATCCAATCCCAAACTTTCAAGTTTATTTAGCAGTCTGCGATGTGGAACTGTGTCAAAAGCCTTACTAAAGTCAAGATAAGCTATATCCATGGCTCCACCTTTATCCATCACTTTAGTCACACAATCAAAAAAGTCAATAAGATTTGTTTGACATGATCTTCCCCCAGTGAATCCATGCTGTTTGGGATCCAGTAAATTGCCGGATTTGAGATGATCTACAACTCTTTCTTTTAAGAGTGTTTCCATCAATTTCCCTACTACTGATGTAAGACTCACTGGTCTGTAGTTGTTTGCCTCTTCCTTGCTTCCACTTTTGTGCAGTGGGACTACGTTTGCTCTTTTCCAGTCCCCTGGAATTTCTCCTGTAGCTAATGACTGGTTGAATAATTCTGTCAATGGTGCTACCAGCACCTCTTTAAGTTCTTTTAGTATCCTTGGATGTATCCCATCTGGCCCCATAGATTTGTCCACTTTCAGCTTTGAGAGTTCTGTTAGGACCTTCTCCTCTGTAAATGTACTTGTTTCATTTTCCTGAATATCCCTGCAACTTAACTGTGGCCCCTTCCCCTCTCTTTCAGTAGTAAATACTGAGCAAAAATAATCATTAAGATGATCTGCTATTAAATTGTCTCCCTCAACAAGATTCCCAGTGTCCGTCTTTAGTTTTATAATTCCGCCTTTTGTTTTTCTTTTTTCGCTTATATACCTAAAAAAAGTTTTGCCTCCTTTACCCACTGACTGGGCCATTTTCTCCTCAGCTTGTGCCTTTGCACATCGGATTACCTTCTTTGTCTCCTTCTGTCTAACAAGATATATCTTTTTGTCTTCATTATTTTGTGTCTGCTTATATTTCCTAAAAGCCATCTTTTTTGCTCTCACAATATTTGCTGAAGCAAGTCCCTTCTTAGCTCCTGAGGCCATTAGTCCTCTGTGAGCATCTCTTGAAATTCCGGGTACCAAGTCCCTCTTGGCCAATCCGGAGCCACGAGTATAGTTCTTACTCCTCTACGTCTTATAATTCTCAATACCTTGGTTATGAGAAGCAGAGGAGGGAACACATACACCGACTGTTACACCCACGGTGTTACCAGGACATCCACAGCTATCGCCTGAAGGTCTCGTGACCTGGCGCAATACCTGTCCCGTTTTTTGTTCGGGCGGGATGCCATCATGTCCACCTTTGGTCTTTCCCAACGGTTCACAATCATGCGGAAAACTTCCCGATGAAGTTCCCACTCTCCCGGGTGGAGGTCGTGCCTGCTGAGGAAGTCTGCTTCCCAGTCGTCCACTCCCGGAATGAACACTGCTGACAGTGCTATCACATGATTTTCCGCCTAGCGAAAAATCCTTGCAGTTTTGCCACTGCCCTCCTGCTTCTTGTGCCGCCCTTTCTGTTTACGTGGGCGACTGCCGTGATGTTATCCCACTGGATCAATACCGGCTGACCTTGAAGCAGAGGTCTTGCTAAGTTTAGAGCATTATAAATTTGCTCTTAGCTCCAGTATATTTATGTGGAGAGAATTCTCCAGACTTGATCACACTCCCTGGAAATTTTTTCCCTGTGTGACTGCTCTCCAGCCTCTCAGGCTGGCCTCCGTGGTCACCAGCACCCAATCCTGAATGCCGAATCTGCGGCCCTCTAGAAGATGAGCACTCTGTAATCACCACAGGAGAGACACCCTTGTCCTTGGATATAGGGTTATCCGCTGATGCATCTGAAGATGCAATCCGGACCATTTGTCCAGCAGATCCCACTGAAGAGTTCTTGCGTGAAATCTGCCGAATGGAATCGCTTCGTAATAAGCCACCATTTTTACCAGGACTCTTGTGCAATGATGCACTGACACTTTTCCTGGTTTTAGGAGGATCCCGATTAGCTCGGATAACTCCCTGGCTTTCTCCTCTGGGAGAAACACCTTTTTCTGGACTGTGTCCAGAATCATCCCTAGGACCAGCAGACGTGTCGTCGGAACAACTGCGGTTTTGGAATATTTAGAATCCACCCGTGTTGTCGTAGAACTACTTGAGATAGTGCTACTCCGACCTCCAACTGTTCTCTGGACCTTGTTCTTATCAGGAAGTCGTCCATTTTCTTTGAAGACGAATCCTCATTTCGGTCATTACCTTGGTAAGGACCCGGGGTGCCTTGGACAATCCAACGGCATCGTCTGAAACTGATAGTGACAGTTCTGTACCACGAACCTGAGGTACCCTCGGTGAGAAAAGCAAATTTTTGGGACATGGAGGATCGCATCCCTGATGTCCCGGGACACCATATAGTCCCCTTCTTCCCGGTTCGCTATCACTGCTCTGAGTGACTCCATCTGGATTTGAACTTTTGTAAGTGTTCAAATATTTCAGATTTAGAATAGGTCTCACCTAGCCTTCTGGCTTCAGTACCACCATATAGTGTGGAATAATACCCCTTTCCTTGTTGTAGGAGGGGTACTTTGATTATCACCTGCTGGGAATACAGCTTGTGAATTGTTTTCAATACTGCCTCCCTGTCGGAGGGAGACATTGGTACAGCAGACTACAGGAACCTGCGAGGGGGAAACGTCTCGACATTCCAATCTGTACCCCTTGGATACTACTTGTAGGATCCAGGGGTCCTGTACGGTCCCAGCGTCATGCTGAGAACTTGGTAGAAGCGTTGGAGGGCTTCTGTTCCTGGGAATGGGCTGCCTGCTGCAGTCTTCTTCCCTTTCCTCTATCCCTGGGCAGATATGACTCTTATAGGGACGAAAGGACTGAGGCTGAAAAGACGGTGTCTTTTTCTGCAGAGATGTGACTTAGGGTAAAAAACGGTGGATTTTCCAGCAGTTGCCGTGACTACCAGGTCCCATGGACCGACCCCAAATAACTCCTCCCCTTTATACGGCAATACATCTTTGTGCCGTTTGGAATCTGCATCACCTGACCACTGTCGTGTCCATAAACATCTTCTTGCAGATATGGACATCGCATTTACTCTTGATGCCAGAGTGCAAATATCCCTCTGCGCATCTCGCATATATAGAAATGCATCCTTTAAATGCTCTATAGTCAATAAAATACTGTCCCTGTCAAGGGTATCAATATTTTTAGTCAGGGAATCCGACCAAGCCACCTCAGCTCTGCACATCCAGGCTGAGGCGATCGCTGGTCGCAGTATAACACCTGCATGTGTGTGTATACTTTTTAGGATATTTTCCAGCCTCCTATCAGCTGGCTCCTTAAGTACGGCCCTATCTGTAGATGGTACCGCCACTTGTTCTGATAAGCATGTGAGCGCCTTATCCACCCTAAGGGGTGTTTCCCAACGCGCCCTAACTTCTGGCGGGAAAGGGTATACCGCCAATAATTTTCTATCGGGGGAAACCCACGCATCATCACACACTTCATTTAATTTATCTGATTCAGGAAAAACTACAGGTAGTTTTTTCACATCCCACATAATACCCTTTTTTGTGGTACTTGTAGTATCAGAAATATGTAACACCTCCTTCATTGCCCTTAACGTGTGGCCCTAAAGGAAAATACGTTTGTTTCTTCACCGTCGACACTGAAATCAGTGTCCGTGTCTGGGTCTGTGTCGACCGACTGAGGTAAATGGGCGTTTTACAGCCCCTGACGGTGTTTGAGACGCCTGGACAGGTACTAATTTGTTCGCCGGCCGTCTCATGTCGTCAACCGGCTTGCAGCGTGTTGACATTATCACGTAATTCCATAAATAAGCCATCCATTCCGGTGTCGACTCCCTAGAGAGTGACATCACCATTACAGGCAATTTGCTCCGCCTCCTCACCAACATTTTCCTCATACATGTCGACACACACGTACCGACATACAGCACACACATAGGGAATGCTCTGATAGAGGACAGGACCCACTAGCCCTTTGGGGAGACAGAGGGAGAGTTTGCCAGCACACACCAAAACGCTATAATTATATAGGGACAACCTTTATATAAGTGTTCCTCCCTTATAGCATTTAATATATATTCATATCGCCAAATCAGTGCCCCCCCCTCTCTGTTTTAACCCTGTTTCTGTAGTGCAGTGCAGGGGAGAGCATGGGAGCCTTCCCACCAGCATTTCTGTGAGGGAAAATGGCGCTGTGTGCTGAGGAGAATAGGCCCCGCCCCCTTTTCGGCGGGCTTCTTCTCCGGAGTTTGTGATATCTGGCAGGGGTTAAATACATCCATATAGCCTCAAGGGCTATATGTGATGTATTTTTCGCCATACAGGTATTATACATTGCTGCCCAGGGCGCCCCCCCCCCCCCCCCCGCGCCCTGCACCCTCCGTGACCGCTGTGTGAAGTGTGCTGACAACAATGGCGCACAGCTGCAGTGCTGTGCGCTACCTGATGAAGACTGAAAGTCTTCTGCCGCCTGGTTCCGGACCTCTTCAATCTTCAGCATCTGCAAGGGGGGTCGGCGGCGCGGCTCCGGGACGAACCCCAGGGCGAGACCTGTGTTCCGACTCCCTCTGGAGCTAATGGTGTCCAGTAGCCTAAGAAGCCAATCCATCCTGCACGCAGGTGAGTTCACTTCTCTCCCCTAAGTCCCTCGATGCAGTGAGCCTGTTGCCAGCAGGACTCACTGAAAATAAAGAACCTAAAAACTTTTTCTAAGCAACTCTTTAAGAGAGCCACCTAGATTGCACCCTGCTCGGACGGGCACAAAAACCTAACTGAGGCTTGGAGGAGGGTCATAGGGGGAGGAGCCAGTACACACCATGTGATCCTAAAAGCTTACTTTTTGTGCCCTGTCTCCTGCGGAGCCGCTAATCCCATGGTCCTGACGGAGTCCCCAGCATCCACTACGGACTATGAGAAATAGATTTATCGGTAAGTAAAATCTTATTTTCCCCGGCAGGGTCCACAGGTTATCCACAGGATAACAATGGGATTTCCCAAAGCAATTTAGTGGTGGGGACGCTCCTGATTGGACAGGAGAACCCCCCGCCCGAATTCAGCGTCATGAGAGGCAAAGGTATCCAAGGCATAATGTCTAATGAATGTGTTAATGGAAGACCATGTGGCTGCCTTACAAATCTGTTCTGTTGAAGCACCACGCTGTGCTGCCCATGAGGGACCTACCTTATGAGTAAAGTGAGCAGAGACATTAGCTGGAACAGGGAGATCAGCCTGAGAATATGCTTCTGAAATCGTCATCTGAAGCCATCTTGACAGCTTCTGCTTACTAGCAGGCCATCCTCTCTTGTGAAATCCTTAGAGACTGAAAAGAGAATCTGTCTGATGGCACTGGTACGATCCATGTAGATCCTTAATGAACGGACCACATCCAGCGATGCATCTCCCGCAAAAAGTCCCGATACCTGAAAAGCCAGGACTACAATTTCTACATTAAGGTGGAATTTAGACACCACCTTAGGAAGATACCCAGATCTAGTTCTGAGAACTGCTTTATCTGGATAGAAAATAAGAAATGGGGAACAACATGATAGCGCTCCTAAATCTGATACTCTTCTAGCTGATGCCATAGTCATCAGAAAGAGTACTTTAGCTGTCAACAATTTAAGATCCACTTTCTCAAGTGGTTCAAACGGAGCAACTTGAAGGGCTTTCAGGACTACACATAAGTCCCACAGCACTGTAGGCGGAACAAACGGAGGTTGAATGCGCAGCATTCTTTGGAAGAAAGTACGGTACATCCTGTAAATTGGCAATTTTCTTTTGGAACCATACAGTCAATGTCAATACTTGCACTCTCAAGGAAGCCACCTTCAAACCCTTATCCATTCCTGCCTGAAGGAATGCTAAGACCCTGGCAACTCTGAAAGATTTAAGGTCCACATTTCTTTCACTGCACCAATGAATATAGGCTTGCCATATTCGGTGATAAATACGAGCTGAGGAAGGTTTCCTTGCTCTGAGCATTGTTTGAATTACCTGTTGTGAGAATCCTCTTGACTTCAGAATAGAGGTTTCAAGAGCCACGTCGTCAAAGACAGTCGGTCCAGATGTCTGTGATAACAAGGACCCTGCATCAATAGATCTGGATGTTGAGTGGAACCTCCATTGACATTCTCTGCAGATCTGTGTACCAATGTCTTCTGGGCCAAGCCGGAGCTATTAGTATCACAGCACCCTTTCCTCGCTTTATTTTCCTCACCACCCTGGGTAATAGGGTGATTGGAGGAAACACATAAGCTAGATGAAAGTCCCATCTTACCGACAAGGCATCCACAAAGATTGCTCTGGGGTCCTTTGTTCTTGACCCCTATGCGGCCACTTTGTTGTTCAGACGGGACGCCATGAGAGCTATCTCTGACAACCCCCAGTTTTCTACTAGGGTCTGGAAGACCTCCGGGTGTAGAGCCCATTCGTTTGCTTGAATGGTGTGTTGACTGAGAAAGTCCGCTTCCCAGTTTAGGACTCCCGGAATGAATACTGCGGACAAGGCTGGATGATGAAGTTCTGCCCACTTTAGTATGTGACTTACCTCCTTCATTGCTTTTTGGCTGCGAGTTCCTCCCTGATGGTTGAGGTACGCTACTGCCGTTGCATTATCCGAGCGGATCTGGACTGGTTTTCCCTGAAGAATGTCTTTTGCCTGAATCAATGCCATGCAGATGGACCAAAGTTCCAACACATTTTTGGCAGGCAATTTTCTTCTTTGGTCCATAGTCCCTGGAGGCACAATCTTACGGACACTACTCCCCAGCCCTGAAGACTGGCGTCTGTTTGAATCTCCCAATCCGATATCCAAAAGGGTCTCCCCTTGTCCAGATGGGATGTCTGTAGCCACCAGGCTAATGACCTTGTTACTTTTACTGAAAGTAGCATAGTCTGTTTCTTTATTGTCTGATGCAATCCATTCCATTTGGCAAGAATCAGACGCTGCAGAGGCCTCGAGTGGAATTGTGCATACTCCACCATGTTGAATGTTGACACCATCAAACCCATCACTCGCGTCGCTGCGTGAATGGATACCGTTTGACTGTGTAGCAAGTCTTGAATCCTTGACAACCTTGGATATCTTGTTCTCAGGTAAAATTACTCTCTGCAGACCTGAATACAGTACAGCCCCCAAGTGAGTCATCCGCTGTGACGGAACTAGAGACAATTTTGCCCAATTTATGAGCCACCCATGTCTCTGCAGACAAGTTATTGTCTGTTGGAGATGACCTAAGCGCAACTCCTGTGACTGTGCCAGGATAAAAGATCGTCGAGATATGGGAAAATTCTTATCCCCTGCTGGCGGAGATATGCTGCCATAACCACCATAATCTTGGCTGTGGCTAAGCCAAAGGGTAGAGCCTGGAACTGAAAATGCTGTTCGTGGATAGCAAACCTGAGATAACACTGATGGGACAGTGCTATGGGAAGATGCAGGTAAGCATCCTGTATATCCAGGGATACCACATATTCTCCTGGCTCCATGGCCAAGATTATGGAACGTAACGTCTCCATTTGAAACCGAGGTACCCAAATGTATTTGTTCAGCATTTTGAGATTGAGAATGGGCTGAAAGGATCCATTTGGCTTCTGAACCAAAAATAGGTTGGAGTAAAACCCCTGTCCTCGCTGTGCAAGGGGAACTGGAATAATTACTCCTGACTGAAGCAATTTCTGAACTGCTTCTTGCAGAGCCCTGGCCTTCGCCTCGACCAGAGACGGGCTGTACAGAAAAACCTTTGAGGAGGATGCTTCTTGAAGGTGAAAAGCATAACCTAGAGACACCACTTCCTGCACCCAGGCATCTGTTGTAGACTGTTGCCAAATCTGTGCAAACTGAAGAAGTCAGCCCCCTACCCTGGGGTCCCCCAGGTGGAGGCTCGCACCATCAGGCTGATGGCTTACCCTCTGATTTGGAAGCCGGGCCTCTGGTAGCCCAATGTTTTTTAGTCTTATCAGACCTGTTGTATTGGGGCTTGCAATCACTTTTTCCCTTACCCTTTCTTTGAGACTGAAAGGGCCGAAAAACTGGAGCATTAGGTTTGTATTTGAATGTGGAAGGAAACTTTACCTTTTTGGAGTCTGCTTCTGCCTCCAGAATATCTGTCAATTCTTTACCAAAAAGAATATTTCCAGAAAAAGGCGAAGATTCCAAAACCTTCTTGGACTCTGAATCAGCTTTCCATGTACGTATCCAAAGTGCTCTGCGAGCAGCTATTGTTGAAGCTGAAGCACTGGAGGCAATAGTACCCATATCTAATGCTGCTTCTTCCAAGAATATTGTAGCCTGTTTTATATGTGCTACATAGGATTTTTGCTCTCTAGAGGATACTGGCCACTGCCTTTGCCATCCAAGCTGAAGCCATGGCTGGCCTTATGACTGCCTCAGACAGGGAAAAAATGGTTTTAAGAAACCCATCCACTCTCCTATCCGTGATATCATTTAATGATGTTGACGGCAAAGCTAAAATAGATTTCCGCACTAATCGAATCACATGCAAATCTACTTTAGGAGCCGCCTCCCTTTTTAAACATTCCCCAGGTGGAAGAGGATAGTTGGAATCCTATTTCTTTGGAATTCTAAACCTGTTATTGGGCATTGCCCAAGCCTCTTCCATGATTTCCGTCAGTTGATCTGACCCTGGAAACTCAGTCTTAATTGTTTTAGGACGTTTAAACACAGGTGCCTTAGTTTTTAACACAGGCTCTGCTGAATCCTCTAAGGAAAGGATGGCTTTCATAGCTCTAATTTATTCATCTATATCAACTGAGCTGAGACCTTCCTCCTCTTCTTCGTATGCCGAAGTAGCATTACCTGAGCTTTCATCTTCCGGTAAATCTTCCTATGCCTCATGTGTAGCCTGTGAAGGTAAAGATTTACTTACCCTTGGTTTATCCATCTGTTTCTTTTGAGAAGGTGGACACAATATACAGTAGGTAGGGAGCTGCACTTAAGGGTTAATAGTGTAACCTATACCTGGTACAAATGGGGTAGGAATTATCCATTCAGCTATACTGGATAAGGTCTGTGCAAACATAACCCAAGGTGGATCCATTTGTACCGGGATCTGCCTTGTATTTTGCTGAAAACTAAAGCAATTTGTACACTGATAATGTCGATATTATCTTAAACCATTAAGCTATACCTCTAGATACACTTATCTCGTGGGGCCGCTATGGCCGTTAAGCTGAATACACACGCTACGCACTTTGTACGCTATTTGCGTACAGAGTCCCGTATGTGGTACGTACTTGGCGTACACACGCCGCGCTGATTGTACAGAGTACGCACAGCGCACACACACACATTTGATAACCTTGACAATGTTAAATTCCTTTGTCGTATAAACAACCCTTAATGAAGTCTAAGAACACAGTACGCTGTTTACTTAAGAAGTACCGTATGGGTACGCTAGTTGCGTAACGATCGCTTAGCCGTAGGCGAGACGCTCAAGCGTCACGTTCGCTCACGGCCCAGTGATCACAGGACAGCACGTTATTGGTGATGACTAGAGTAATGATTCGCTATGGCGTAGCGGACGCTCGAGACCACGAGGAGATCACCAGCGGCGCAGACGCTCACAACGCTATACCTTTATGTCTAAACCTATTATCAATGAAATACACAGAATACCTTCATGTGAATACAGGGTGTAAGTGCAACCTTGTGTAACCTGACTAACTACAAAGCTGCTTGAGCGTCACCGACGCTCAAGTGAACACTTAAAACTATAGGAAATACACAGATACTGGTTTAGGGTCCAAAGCCTATTAACTGTATTATAACTAATATACTTGTAAAAAGGAATCACAGTACAAATGATACACTACAATATAACAGAGACTTCCTAACCAAATAACTATACAAGAAATACAATACAATACTATGCTGATCTAATACAATACAATACTAGTCAATGGGAGATACAAGAGAAACAGAAGGGAGAGAGAGAGAGAGAGACGGAGAGAGAAAGATTGGCTCACAGTAAGACAATATGATTACGGAGAGAAACTTACGCACAAAGGGTATGATCGCATGCGCCTCTGGACATCCAGCTTCCCGATTATCAGCAATGAGAACCGTTTGATGAGAAGTGAAAGCTGGATGCCACAGGCCTGTCTTTTATGCTACTCACACAATGCAATCTAATGGTCCCTACAACCTCATTGTCCATTGGACGCAGGAATTCGGCTTCGCATTATAACAAAAGGTCATAGGGTGATTCATACAGGTGGGCTGTGACGATTTCAAACAGCTCAGGTGGGTGGGAAACTAGGTTTCCCGCCGCATACCTGAGTATGAGTAAATAATAGTAATGGACATAAACTTCTTATGTCCATAACTATTCGCACGAGCGATTAATACGCTCCAAACCAACACCGGAATATTGCTAATTAAATACTCTTCCGATGGGTACCAAACACTGCTGTATGATTTCTGTTAGACCCTTCGCACAATACAAAGAGGGATTCCTCCATTCAGGGACATTCTATATTAACCAAACTTTCAGAATCTATCAAAGGGACCATGATCTACAAACTACATTAATTGTGGAAATGTGTAACGATTGGGTCGCACGCTACGACTACATACTCTTTACCGTAAATACGCATACCGATGCGAGCGGGTGCACGCATCAGCGGGTATGCGCTATCACGGGAAAGCGCACGCATGCGCAGCGCGGACCAGCGTGAGGTGCAAATATGGCAGCGTGTATAGGGATATTTTTCTGACTTTGACAGTCCACCCTTTGGCAGTCAATAATAACTGCCACCTTCTAAAACATTTCAAAAGGAGAAAAATATAAGTCAGGGGTTAATTCATTTCCATGGTTGGGTAAGGAAGAAGAGAGGAGTAGGTGTGAAAAGGGTATGACCTAGTGAGAAAGCAGAAGCATGTGTGTATGAGTCCATGTTTGGAGGGTCATGTATCATCGTGCCGTACGTGTGGTAAATCAAGCTTCGAGGCATTGCGAAGTATACATTTGAATTCCTTCTTATCCCGTGGTACAGGTCTGTGGATGGGCTGTCAAACTTTACCGAGCTCTTTTCGGCTTTTGAACAAAATGGGGAGCACATTTTAGTTGATGATACATGAATGGGGGAATATGTGATTGCTGATATCTGTGCCTGTATTCCCTATACTATGTGTGTTATTACCTGAGGGTTGTAGAGATGAAGATAAAGAACACTTATGTGAAATGCAATGATATTCTATGTCAGGGAAATGTACATCTGTTGTTGAAGTTTTGTTCGGTATCTGTTGAGAGTCGTCTTCTTTGCGCTGTATTGCTCCTTGGGCATGAGCAAATAGCTTTGTCAGTGCCATCAGATTTACAAAAAATGTTGGGCTAGCGTGAGTTTAAGAATACTAGGGAAACTGGGGATCCATGGCAAAGTTCATCAAATGTCCATTTCTCAAGTGGTCAAAACTTCATCTTTGGTGCTTGTCTGTTGTCTGTATAGCGTCTCGTCAGCTTCCTCGTCCAAGGGGGTCTTTGTATCTTGGAGAAAAGCAGAAAAACAGGTGAAAGAAACGGACCGTATAATCGCATTTTTCATCACATCCTGGTTTCTATCATTGGGTCATAAATCAAATCCAGGTTAATTACAGTTTCCTCACTCCTCAAGCTCATCACTCTTGTACTTTGTTTGCACCTCATTAAAGCCTGCCCGCATCTAAATATCAATCCAATAGATATAACAACACCTAAAATACATAGGAGAAACTTTCCAACATCCATTATGACTCCTTGAGCCCAGTCTCCTAAACCGGAGAACCAATTTCGCGGGTTCAACCATGACACCCAACCAGTCAGCTCATTACCTACAGCAGCAAGGGTGAGATTGTGTTTTCGACGAAATTCCCACTTCAATTGGAGAATATCGTCCATCTTTTGGTCTATGACCTCTACCGGATCCTCGGTGCTATTTGTGATATACGTGCAACACTTTATACCGTACTGTGTTGCCAATGTAACACAATATCCGCCTGTCACTGCTGTGAGGTAATTAAGAACCATCCTATGCTGAACTAGTTCTGTTTTATAAGCTTGAAGTTCTCTTCCAGTGTATCTGAACGTGTCATCATACATTTCAGTGATATTATCTAACAAATTGGCGAGTGCGGAAATGTATCTATAATTCATCACTCCTCGAGCGGTGCGAGTGAAATCTAACGCTACCAGAACCTGAATCCCGGTGGATTCATGGATAAGATCAGAGGCCGGATGCTCTAACCTTTCTGACAGTTGTCTTTTAACTCGGTGCTCGTAATGAGTGTGAGTATAAGGAGCTTGGGCACCACGGTGTATGTCCTTCATTTTGTCATGTGTAACAGTCATCACTTCAGGCAATACTTTTCCAATATAACACAATCCTTCAGAGTTTGGGGCAAGCCACTTGTACGCCTTTCTCCCGCATATGAAATATGCATCATCGGGGAGAACATATGGGACAGAGAAGGACATTACCATATTACACACCTTCCAGGTGAACTCTCCTGACCCTAATTCTTCCATCTGCTTAATGCACGTATCGGTTTGTACGATATGTGCACAGTATCCTGGTGATACTTCTCCAACTCTAGTAATCCTATTTCCTAAGGTATATCGATACCGGAAAGATTTTCCTCTACTGGCTATGTGGCGTACAAGCTCTGTATCTGTAGGCATTCTATCTGCTCTGTGTGAAAAGGTCATGGTAAGGTTGCTCCATGACACTTCCCAATTTCCCGGCTTACGGGGATTGGAGATATTAAAACATAAGAGGGACCTATCCACATGGTATTGGTGGAGCTTCAAACTAGGAGGGCTGGAGATGTTAAACCTCCGGTCCACCGGTCTCCCACCACTTAGCTCAAGTACCTCCCCTAACGTTAAAGGAAATGGTACTAGCCCTGATTTGCTATGACCCTGAGGTACTTGAGAGCATACCCAACAATCTGTTTGGTTTAATACGTTACCCACTAAGGAGTGATAGTCACTCAATGGATGCCGGTCCATATGGATATTAAAACTGGATTGGCATTTCTTTATGCACCCATCCTCAATCAAATTGTCACAGAGCCTACAGATACAGTTTTCTTCAGCTAATAATCCATCACAATTTCTTCTATCGGATCGTTTTCTGATACTCGCCTTTGCTTGTTGGTTTGGTTGATCTTGGAAAACTGCGCCTCCATCATCATAATCGGAACCCATTCCAGAACCTCTCTCGACCTCTATGGTACTCTCGCCGGAACAGACTGCTCTGGTCAACATCATGGTTAACATCAAAATCCGGATCACAGTCTCTTGGGGCAAGTCCATCTTTGAGGAGGAAATAGAGAAGAATGAGAAGGGGGAAAAAGAAATTTTTAAGGGAGAGGGGATGGGAAGTGGAGAAAAACAATAAAAGGGAGAAGGGAGTCAACAACTGCTTTCGGTCTTCAAGGCTCAGGTGCCGCCTCAGTCCTCCTGGAACAGACACTCCAGTGATACAACCTCTACCGTCTGTTCCTTATCACGGGACTTCTCTGGATCAGCAACCTTTTTGCAGTGGGATGAATGGACCCAAGTCTCTCTCTCAGCAACCTTCAATGCTGTGGTGCTAGTCAATAAGACCTGGTATGGTCCTTCCCATCTATCAATAAGACAACCTGAGCGTAGAAAATTTCGTATCATTACATAATCCCCAGGTTCAATGTCATGACAATTACTATCTGGTAAATCAGGAATCACCAACTTCAGATTATCATTTTGATTCCTCAACTGCTTACTCATGTTAATCAAGTATTTTACAGTCACTTCATTGTTACATTTCAAATCATCCTGAGGGTTAATCATGACATGCGGTTGTCGACCAAACAGAATTTCAAAAGGGGACAGGTTAAGAGGGGACCTGGGAGTGGTTCTGATGCTATACAAAACAATGGGTAAAGCTTCTGGCCACGTCAATCCTGTCTCTGCCATTACTTTACTCAATTTATTTTTAATAGTGCTGTTCACTCTTTCGACCTTCGCACTCGCCTGTGGACGGTACGGAGTGTGCAGCTTGCTATCAATTCCCATCAACTTACACATTCCTTGAAAGACATCACCTGTAAAATGGGTACCCCTATCACTTTCAATGATTCTAGGGATACCATATCTACATACAAATTCCTGCACAATTTTCTTAGCTGTAAACATAGCGGTATTTGTAGCTGCTGGAAATGCTTCGACCCAATTCGAGAAAACATCTATACAAACAAGTACATATTTCAAATTTCGACATGGGGGTAATTGAATGAAGTCAATTTGTATTACCTGGAAAGGGCCGCCGGCAGGTGGGACATGGGATGGTTCTGTAGGTATTGCTTTTCCAATATTCTTTCTCAGACAGGTAAGGCATGACATTGCTCTTTTACCCGCATGAGAGGAGAATCCTGGGGCGCACCAGTATGCTCTTACCAATTTGCACATCCCCTCCTTGCCTAGATGAGTCAGCCCGTGAGCTGCTTCAGCCAGACATGGAAGGTATGTCCTGGGGGCCACTGGTTTACCATGTCCATCCGTCCAGAGCCCTGAGGACTCCTGGCCATATCCCTTTGCCTTCCAGACTGCCTTTTCCTGTGTGGAACACAAATTCTGCATCTCACACAACTTCTGTGTGTTGATGGTATTAAATACCATCAGTTGTGTGGTGTCTGTCTGTATGGGGGTAGCAGCTGCAAGCTTTGCGGCTTCGTCTGCTCGGCTGTTACCAAGGGATACTGGGTCTTGGCTATATGTATGTGCTTTACATTTGATAACAGCCACTCTGTCGGGTTCCTGTATCGCTGTTAGAAGCCTTTTTATATAAGCTGCATGCGCTATCGGTGTACCAGCTGCCGTCATGAAATTTCTGAGGCGCCATAGGGCTCCGAAATCATGTACTACCCCGAAGGCGTATCTAGAATCGGTGTAGATATTGGCTGACTTACCCTTAGCCAATTCACATGCTCTGGTTAGGGCGACCAGTTCAGCAACCTGGGCTGAGTGAGGTGGACCTAGCGGTTCCGCTTCTATGGTGTCTTGGTCATCTACGACTGCGTATCCAGTACACAAGTCTCCCGAGTCTGACTGTCTGTGACAACTACCGTCCGTGTAGAACGTGAGTTCTGCATCTTCCAGTGGATTGTCACTGATGTCAGGCCTTGCGGTAAAATTTTGGGTCAAATATTCCATACAATCATGGGTATCTTCCTTTGTATTAAATCCTCCTTCCCCATCACTCTCACCTTCCACCCTTTGTGTCTGACCAGGCACACCTGGGAGAAATGTTGCAGGATTTAATGCGCTGCATCTCCTTATGGTGATGTTTACTGGGGCCATTAGTGCCAATTCCCATCTTGTAAACCTTGCTGATGAGACGTGTCTGGTTTGGGCAGAATTTAATAAGGCAGATACCGCATGTGGTGTATGGATTGTGAGGTTGTGGCCTAGCACGACATCTTCGCTTTTTGTCACTAGCAATGCTATCGCCGCAACGCTACGCAAGCATGTGGGGAGGGATCGCGCTACCGTGTCTAGCTGAGCGCTGTAGTATGCAACTGGCCTGCTGGCATCACCGTGTTTTTGGGTTAGTACACCTGCTGCGCAACCAGCACTTTCTGTTCCGTATAGTTCAAAGGGTTTCCCATAGTCTGGCATACCTAGTGCTGGCGCCTGCGTTAGGCACTGTTTGAGTCTCTCAAGTGCTGTTTCGGATTCGTCTGTATGCGAGATCCTATCAGGTTTGTTTGAAGAGACCATTTCCTGCAAAGGTAACGCCAATATGGAAAACCCTGGGATCCAATTACGGCAATACCCACACATTCCTAAAAACGTCCTGATCTGTTGCTGGGTTTGTGGCAGTGTCTTGTCTCTAATGGCTTGGATTCTATCAGCGGTCAGGTGTCTCAGTCCTTGTGTTAGACAGTGTCCCAAATATTTTACCTTAGCTTGGCATAATTGCAACTTGTCTTTGGAAACCTTATGTCCTGTGTCTGAAAGATGAAACAGGAGCTGTTTCGTATCCTTCAGGGAAGCTTCCAGCGAATCTGAACACAGTAGTAAATCATCTACATACTGTATCAATACTGATCCACTCTCCGGTTGGAAAGACTGTAAACAATCATGCAAAGCCTGAGAAAATATACTTGGACTATCTATGAAACCTTGGGGTAACCGAGTCCACGTGTATTGGACTCCTCTGTATGTGAATGCAAACAAATATTGGCTGTCAGGGTGCAGAGGTACCGAAAAGAATGCGGAGCAGAGGTCAATAACAGTGAAAAATTTGGCAGTGGGAGGAATTTGCATTAGGATGACAGCTGGATTTGGCACTACGGGGAACTGACTCTCAACTATTTTGTTAATCCCCTTAGATCCTGCACTAGCCTGTAACCCCTCCCCCCACTCTTTTTAACAGGGAAGATGGGACTATTTGCTGTGCTGGACGTTCTTACTAGAATGCCCTGTTGTAGCAAGCGCTCTATTACTGGGAAAACTCCTAACTCCACCTCTGGCTTCAGAGGATACTGTGGGATTTTTGGAGCTATCCTACCATCTTTTACTTGTACAACTACTGGAGCTACGTTTGCCATTAATCCAGTGTCCTGTCCATCTTTTGTCCAAAGTGACTCTGGTATCTGAGATGTCATCTCTTCTATTTGGGATGGATTCCTATTTGTCATAATGGGATGTGACATTAATTTTGATGGGGAGTCTAACATGTCTCGTACTTCCTGAGCGTGATTCTCAGGGATGTCCAAGAATACACCCTCAGGAGTACAATAAATGACGCAACCCATTTTACATAGTAAGTCTCTTCCCAGGAGATTGGTTGGTGCCGATGCAGCTAGCAAAAATGAATGCTTGGTATGCAAAGGCCCTATTGTAATCTCGGCTGGTTTGCTAACAGGGTAGTGCTGGACTACTCCTGTTACTCCCATGGCTGGAACTGTCCTACCAGTGGTTCTCATGCCCACTGTCGAATTTATCACTGACTTGGCCGCCCCTGTGTCTACAAGAAAGTTTAAGGTTTTACCAGCTATATTGATTGCAATCTCTGGTTCACTTCCAAGACTGGCAATCAATTTAACTGGCTGCAGATTACAGGTATGGCCACACCCCTATTGGGTATGCTGACCTCCCTGAATCCCGCTGGCAGCGACTACTTGTGAGGGAGTTAGCTGGGAACTACCAGAGGCATGCCAATCTCTGTTCGGGGGGTATCTTTTTGTTTCCCCTGTATGTGGCTCAAAACTCCGCCTCTGTGGACCCTGCTCCCAATGTCGTGTGTCGTGTCGTTGTCTAGGGGGTTGAAAAGATCTTTGTACACTCTTTGTTCTACAGTCTCGTGCATAGTGTCCCTGTTTGTTACAAGAAAAACATGTTATTACACTTGACTTACCCACAGGATTCGGTGGTACATACGCAGGCTGCCTTGTGGTCAGCGCCTGTATACTTACTGACATCAACTTATCACTTTGCGACTCCCTGTGTCTAGTGATGTTTCTGTCGTGATCAATAGCAGCCTCTCTCAATGTGGACACCGACAGACCTCGCCAACATGGTTGCGTGGTCTGAACCCTAGTCTTTAATGTTTCCTTTAAACCATCCATCAGTACAGATACTGCTACTTCTTGGTGGTTTGGGTTGGTCCTAATGTCTTCTATTCCAGTGTACTTTGCCATTTCTAATAGTGCCCGGTGGAAATATTCTGCTGCCGTTTCGGACTCTTTTTGTCTAATGGAGAATATCTTGTTCCATTTAACAACGGCTGGGAAATACTCCTTTAGCTGTAGATTTATCCTTTTTACATTATCTTTGTTGTACACATCTGAAAGTGGTACATCTTTATCTAGTCCACAATCAGCTAAGAATTGAACTGAGTCGACATTTGAAGGTAAACAAGCTCTTAGCAGTATCTGCCAATCCTTGTTGTTGGGTTCTACAGTGTTACCTAGATCCCTGATGTATTTTTGGCTAGCAACTAAGTCTTTCCTGGGGTCAGGAAATTCGGACACTATTGTTCTTAATTCCATTCGGGAAAATGGAGTGTACATGGCAATGTTCCTTATGGGAGTGGCTCCTGATACATCTGTTTTCCCATTGGGAACTGCTATTACTCTAACAGGGTTAACTCTAACAACCTCATTCTGTGTAGATTCTACAACTTGTGGTGAAATTGTTTCAGTATAATGCATGGTGCCGTACTTACCCGTTGACACGACCTCACCTATCCCTCCGCTAGGGGCCTTCGCTAATCTCGTGGGTGTTGCTGTGCCTACTGTGGTCTCTGCTATGGTGGCTGCGAGAGAGAGAGCTGAAATTGTTGCCGGATCGTCTTCTTGATCACACTCCTGAGGAAAGTTCAAAACAGGGTACAACTTGCACGGGTTAATAATTGTATGGGTTACTTGGTTAACATCATTAACATTTACAGGGTTACTAAGTGTTTGTGTTTTACAACCCAGTGCGTTTCTCTCCGTAATCAACTTTTCTTCTGCTATGTATGGTGGTGGCGGGGCTGTGGCGATCAGTTTCCTGACTGCCCCAGATCCCGCCGCCAGAGCCAAACCTCTCTGTATCTCACCTTCCTGTTGCCACAACTGTAAATAATCATGATGCTGAATTCGTCTCTTTGTTGATTTTATGAGACATATCCTCCTCCTTAAATTTTGTAACACTTCTGGACTGAAGCTACCTATTCTTGGGAATTTCTCCCTGTCTTGTACAGTCATTCTCTCCCATTCATCACATAAAACCTCTGTGTGACTTCCGTATTTTTCACACATGATGTACCTTGCCGACCCGACTGGTCGGTTCTCTGAATCAACCCGAACCGAGGTTGATCGCCCCCTACCTGAACAATTGGCCCCCATAATCTGCAGGTGTTGCTTACTACTCCTTTGATCTTTATATCACGGTCTTCAGCGAACCCTTACAGCAAACCAAATTATTCAAAATAGGCCGGCGGTGGCGGTTTACCGAGTACCCCACTCACTCGCCCACCTCGACCAATACGACCTGATCACACCGATATGGTGCTGGCGTACTCGATACAGGGCCCTACCAGAAAACCTTCTGTTTACTGGAACATATGAGGGTTACCCGCAGGACACTTACTCTTTCCAGTAAAGGTGGGGTTGTTAGATAGTTCCTGAGTGACCAGCGAACTTCCCTTTAAAAATAAAAAATTACACAAATCACGTCAGAATGTACAAATAGCGTTTGTGACCACTTTACTCTAATGGTATTAGGTCAGATTACTAACTACTGCACACAATTACGTGCGGTACAATCGTTCAGTACATAAGCACTACCTGTTATGTACTGAGAGATCAGTGGAATCGAAAATTGCGGCTGCGAATTCCTTCAGCCAGAGCTTCCAATGGCCTATATGGGTTTTAGCACCAACCCCCGGGGTTGTGCTTCTTGTACCTTTATAGCGGACCTTCTTGTACCTTGTGACCTCCTGGCCTTGTCCTTGTGACCTCCTGGTCTTGTTACCTTGTGGTCCGCTATACTCTAATGCTCATATTTTATTTAACCAAGGATGCCTCCTTAGCCACCGTATATGTCACTTACACGTATGTCCTACCCGATTTCTTTTTGGTTCAACCTCTAAGTTATATAAACTTATAAAAACACACTCACTCAACACATGTACACTTTCGTTTCTATATCTATTTCTGCGCAGAAATTTTCTTTAGCCCAGCTGTGTTACCAATTAGGAGCAGGATCTGTTAAACTAAATTTCAAATTTTCCAAAAATAGATTTGCGTTATTTACCGCGTCGCGTTATCTACCGCTGTGCGTTACTTATCGCCTTTGCGTTACTTATCGCCTTATCACAACTTGAGCTACGTGGGCGTAACCGGACGCTACGTTGCGTAATGTACGCTGCGTGCGTCTGCCTTTGGATTGCGTACGCTAGTCTTTGTTAGAGACACGTGTACGCAAAACAAAGATCCACCGTAACACAATATATTTTTATCAATGTAAACGATCCCTGATCATCTACCGCACACCACACTGACTGCCTTATCTCCCAGACAAGCCGTGTGTTGGTCTATACTTTAACTATTA
Organism: Pseudophryne corroboree; assembly: GCF_028390025.1. NCBI lineage: Eukaryota > Metazoa > Chordata > Amphibia > Anura > Myobatrachidae > Pseudophryne > Pseudophryne corroboree. Next base: position 205,834,193 of record NC_086447.1, on the reverse strand, counting down.
CCTCTACTATGAAATAACAGCAAATCTCTTTTAGCACTTTCTATCAACTATAAAAATTGGCAAACAGGAATAGTGATATACAAAATTGAAAAAGAAATGCAGATATGTATGTATGCGTGCGTGTATACGCAAGACAGAAAAGAAATAAACAGTTTTAAAAGACACAAGCGTTTTGTTCTTACTTCCGGTTCCCGGATTCCTTCAGCACTCTTTATCTAAGTGAAGCAGACGCTTATCCCGTCAGCACTGTGAGACAACCTCCCACCCTTTGCTGGGGGATAATGTCTGCTGATCTACCTAGTGCAGATATGAGAAGGACAGGACGAGTCCCCAATTGACAATGTTAAATTCCTTTGTCGTATAAACAACCCTTAATGAAGTCTAAGAACACAGTACGCTGTTTACTTAAGAAGTACCGTATGGGTACGCTAGTTGCGTAACGATCGCTTAGCCGTAGGCGAGACGCTCAAGCGTCACGTTCGCTCACGGCCCAGTGATCACAGGACAGCACGTTATTGGTGATGACTAGAGTAATGATTCGCTATGGCGTAGCGGACGCTCGAGACCACGAGGAGATCACCAGCGGCGCAGACGCTCACAACGCTATACCTTTATGTCTAAACCTATTATCAATGAAATACACAGAATACCTTCATGTGAATACAGGGTGTAAGTGCAACCTTGTGTAACCTGACTAACTACAAAGCTGCTTGAGCATCACCGACGCTCAAGTGAACACTTAAAACTATAGGAAATACACAGATACTGGTTTAGGGTCCAAAGCCTATTAACTGTATTATAACTAATATACTTGTAAAAAGGAATCACAGTACAAATGATACACTACAATATAACAGAGACTTCCTAACCAAATAACTATACAAGAAATACAATACAATACTATGCTGATCTAATACAATACAATACTAGTCAATGGGAGATACAAGAGAAAGAGAAGGGAGAGAGAGAGAGAGAGAGAGAGAGACGGAGAGAGAGAGATTGGCTCACAGTAAGACAATATGATTACGGAGAGAAACTTACGCACAAAGGGTATGATCGCATGCGCCTCTGGACATCCAGCTTCCCGATTATCAGCAATGAGAACCGTTTGATGAGAAGTGAAAGCTGGATGCCACAGGCCTGTCTTTTATGCTACTCACACAATGCAATCTAATGGTCCCTACAACCTCATTGTCCATTGGACGCAGGAATTCGGCTTCGCATTATAACAAAAGGTCATAGGGTGATTCATACAGGTGGGCTGTGACGATTTCAAACAGCTCAGGTGGGTGGGAAACTAGGTTTCCCGCCGCATACCTGAGTATGAGTAAATAATAGTAATGGACATAAACTTCTTATGTCCATAACTATTCGCACGAGCGATTAATACGCTCCAAACCAACACCGGAATATTGCTAATTAAATACTCTTCCGATGGGTACCAAACACTGCTGTATGATTTCTGTTAGACCCTTCGCACAATACAAAGAGGGATTCCTCCATTCAGGGACATTCTATATTAACCAAACTTTCAGAATCTATCAAAGGGACCATGATCTACAAACTACATTAATTGTGGAAATGTGTAACGATTGGGTCGCACGCTACGACTACATACTCTTTACCGTAAATACGCATACCGATGCGAGCGGGTGCACGCATCAGCGGGTATGCGCTATCACGGGAAAGCGCACGCATGCGCAGCGCGGACCAGCGTGAGGTGCAAATATGGCAGCGTGTATAGGGATATTTTTCTGACTTTGACAACCTTTAAACCTTGGCACTCTACTATATATCCCGCACCAGACTAAATGATTCAAATACAATAATAATAATAGTATATTCAAAGAAACCAGCTAGTTATACCTTTCTTTACTAAATTACACCTTACAAGTGCTGGAGGTGCTCCTGCAATCAAAATATACAAAACATTAAAAGTTGTGTTTGTTGCAAAGAGGCAACAAAGAGAATGGATTGCTTTTTGGAGCACTCTTTTTTAACAATTTTTATGCAATTCAATTTGATATGATTATAAGAGTTAAAACGTAACCTTTAATCAATACTCCTAAAATAAAAGGGGGTTATTAGTCAGTAACATATATTTCCAATGAAGGTATCAATCCATAGTTATATCAATATATCTGCATCCCCTTATAGACAAAAAAATTTTTTTATAACATTGTTTATTTTATATTCATCAATGATCCTATTTTATTTTGAATCAATAATTCATGTGTGGTGAGATATTGTTTTATATTCAAGCTTTGGTTTATAAATCTCAATTCATACATGGATTGCAGTCAAAAGAAAAAGTGAGTTTAAGTTTATATACTTTGTGTAGTTGATGTTAGAAACCAACCATGGTAAATTTATTCAAATAGATGTCTATTATACCATTCTTACTTCGGTCAAATTCTCTGCCATCTGCACCTGTGAACTTAGAGTCTATGTGACAAATAGTATCTCTTTACTGATCTATTTCATTATCTGCCAGGTTCTTGGATACAAGTATAAATTATGTTGCCTTTCTGGCTCTTGTCGTTCTCTCTGCAGTTTTTCAAGCCTGTGTGTCATGCAATACATTATGTTTTAGGTAGCCCTGGATTGCATTTCTCATAAGGACATAAAAAATTCCTCTCTATCTTTATGCGTGATTGCACGTAACAATACGGTTGAGCCTAAACACAGATTCCTGCTATTTGATCTTCATAGGTATATACAAGCACTATGGATTAATTGGACTGGTGTTAATGTATCCCTTGTGTGACAGACTGTCACTTCAATGGTATATGTTCATTATCCAGAATATGTCAAGCATACCATATGGAAGAACAAGATGTGACACACTGATTTCCATAATAATTATATTTATAAAGAAAAGTACAATCCAAGATGCCGTCTTCCTCATCTGCTGCCCATTATCTTCATAGAGCGGATAATGAGTGAGAGTAAGGGTTGTTGCCAGATTGATAGAATAGATAGATTCGGCGTTACTCTGTTACTCTGTACCTGGTGTTAGGTGGACCCTGATACCTTTTGGCATTGCAAGATCCAGATTCGCCAGCAGAAAACAGGTAAACGCTAGAAATAGCAGATGGATAGTGCAGGATATCTGGTGTGGTTAGAATAAAAACCATTAGTTAAATGTCTGTGTAAAACATCAAGCACATAGCTCCCGTGCTGTCTACATGATCAGTGCATTTCTGGTTGGCCTTCTATTGTATGGTTATGACACACGGCTGCTGCAATTTATTTAGAGAGCTAAATTAGAATAAATGTGAACCACAACCTAAGCTCTTTATGGTCCTAATTGACCGTGAATTTGCAAGTTATTCACACATTGCAAAATTTGCAAATTATTCACACATTGCTATTGCGATTGAGAACTATATCTAGGTACAGATGGACATTGTGGAGATATCAAATGCCCCCCTACTGATTGACCGTTAATTGCTGGTTATTCACAAATAGCTGTTGCGGCTAAAACTATGATTAAGTACATGTAAATATTCCAGGGATATTACGTATCTCACTGCTCTATAAACATTCAGCTGATTCTGCCGCACGTGCAATTAGCGGTAAACATACAGATTGCTTAATAAAATTAGCGGATATTCAAATACCTGTGTTGTCCATGCCAGTTATTTAATCCACTTAGCTAATTTCTGCCCCACGTGTCATACATCCCAAAATGGGTTCTCAAGGGATGGTGTATAGGCAGCACTTTTCTAAACTATTTAATATTAGTCAGAAGTTGGAACAGGATTTTATGTTAATTATGCCTATAAGGTATAGCAAAACTATCCCAAGACACGTGTCCGAAACACACAGCCTATATTCCTAATGACGTTTAGAATTAACCATTAATTGCAGAGTATTTAACTCACAGAGACTGCGGTTAAGGTCCTGCTCAATAGTTGCAATGGATACAGGTATGGGTATATCAAATGTGTTACCACTCTGTTGCTACAGCCACCTGACAGTCGGCGGTCACCGTCCTCCCACTATAGGGCGCCGGGACCACACACGGCTGCGGCGGTTGCGATCCTCCGACTCTGGTAACACATTTGATATACCCATACCTGTATCCATTGCAACTATTGAGCAGGACCTTAACCGCAGTCTCTGTGAGTTAAATACTCTGCAATTAATGGTTAATTCTAAACGTCATTAGGAATATAGGCTGTGTGTTTCGGACACGTGTCTTGGGATAGTTTTGCTATACCTTATAGGCATAATTAACATAAAATCCTGTTCCAACTTCTGACTAATATTAAATAGTTTAGAAAAGTGCTGCCTATACACCATCCCTTGAGAACCCATTTTGGGATGTATGACACGTGGGGCAGAAATTAGCTAAGTGGATTAAATAACTGGCATGGACAACACAGGTATTTGAATATCCGCTAATTTTATTAAGCAATCTGTATGTTTACCGCTAATTGCACGTGCGGCAGAATCAGCTGAATGTTTATAGAGCAGTGAGATACGTAATATCCCTGGAATATTTACATGTACTTAATCATAGTTTTAGCCGCAACAGCTATTTGTGAATAACCAGCAATTAACGGTCAATCAGTAGGGGGGCATTTGATATCTCCACAATGTCCATCTGTACCTAGATATAGTTCTCAATCGCAATAGCAATGTGTGAATAATTTGCAAATTTTGCAATGTGTGAATAACTTGCAAATTCACGGTCAATTAGGACCATAAAGAGCTTAGGTTGTGGTTCACATTTATTCTAATTTAGCTCTCTAAATAAATTGCAGCAGCCGTGTGTCATAACCATACAATAGAAGGCCAACCAGAAATGCACTGATCATGTAGACAGCACGGGAGCTATGTGCTTGATGTTTTACACAGACATTTAACTAATGGTTTTTATTCTAACCACACCAGATATCCTGCACTATCCATCTGCTATTTCTAGCGTTTACCTGTTTTCTGCTGGCGAATCTGGATCTTGCAATGCCAAAAGGTATCAGGGTCCACCTAACACCAGGTACAGAGTAACAGAGTAACGCCGAATCTATCTATTCTATCAATCTGGCAACAACCCTTACTCTCACTCATTATCCGCTCTATGAAGATAATGGGCAGCAGATGAGGAAGACGGCATCTTGGATTGTACTTTTCTTTATAAATATAATTATTATGGAAATCAGTGTGTCACATCTTGTTCTTCCATATGGTATGCTTGACATATTCTGGATAATGAACATATACCATTGAAGTGACAGTCTGTCACACAAGGGATACATTAACACCAGTCCAATTAATCCATAGTGCTTGTATATACCTATGAAGATCAAATAGCAGGAATCTGTGTTTAGGCTCAACCGTATTGTTACGTGCAATCACGCATAAAGATAGAGAGGAATTTTTTATGTCCTTATGAGAAATGCAATCCAGGGCTACCTAAAACATAATGTAGATTGCATGACACACAGGCTTGAAAAACTGCAGAGAGAACGACAAGAGCCAGAAAGGCAACATAATTTATACTTGTATCCAAGAACCTGGCAGATAATGAAATAGATCAGTAAAGAGATACTATTTGTCACATAGACTCTAAGTTCACAGGTGCAGATGGCAGAGAATTTGACCGAAGTAAGAATGGTATAATAGACATCTATTTGAATAAATTTACCATGGTTGGTTTCTAACATCAACTACACAAAGTATATAAACTTAAACTCACTTTTTCTTTTGACTGCAATCCATGTATGAATTGAGATTTATAAACCAAAGCTTGAATATAAAACAATATCTCACCACACATGAATTATTGATTCAAAATAAAATAGGATCATTGATGAATATAAAATAAACAATGTTATAAAAAAAATTTTTTGTCTATAAGGGGATGCAGATATATTGATATAACTATGGATTGATACCTTCATTGGAAATATATGTTACTGACTAATAACCCCCTTTTATTTTAGGAGTATTGATTAAAGGTTACGTTTTAACTCTTATAATCATATCAAATTGAATTGCATAAAAATTGTTAAAAAAGAGTGCTCCAAAAAGCAATCCATTCTCTTTGTTGCCTCTTTGCAACAAACACAACTTTTAACCTTTAAACCTTGTTAGTGATACAATGCAATGATATGATTACACTTTAAACCCTTAGCAGCAAAGTACTGCAACGATGTTATACCTTAAACCTCAAGTAGCGCTGACGGTATAAAGTACCCGCAGTGCGTACACCTTATCAATACTTATAAACCTTATACAGATAAATATGCTTTTAAACCCTTGCAGGAAAGTGAGGACACAACACTGATTTGTAGTTGAAACCACAGGGTTCTAAGGCCACCGTGGATTATTTCAAAAGGTAAAACAGTACAAATCATACACTACAGGCTAACAAGATAAATCTAAAACAGAGTAATGGCTACAGAGAATGTACATACGTGAGAATGTTCGCAAGCGCAACCCGGTCCCGGTCCTCCGCTAATCAGGTTGAAAGCGTTAAGAGTCTGTGACCGGCCAGGCAACAATGGGCTTTTTATACACAACTTACATACACAATACAATGGTCACTGTAATCTCATTGTCCATTGGACACAGAGATGTGTCTTTTCATTACAGGAGAGGTCATAGGTTGATTTGAAAAGATGGGCGATGTCTTTCCCCAACTGCTCTTGTGGGTGGTATCCTCTGGATTCCCGCCGCATACATAATATACAGTAAATACAGTTAATATCTATATTCTACTTCTGCACATAACTATACGCTGGAACATGCGATCTTTCTCTAACCAATACCGGAATGTTACCCTTAAAATACCCTACAGCTGGATACTAGACATCACCTTCCAACCTTTATCTGACCCTTCCTATCATGCAAAGGTGAATCCCTTAGTCCTGGAACTGTTTCAACTATTAATACTCGCTGGTGTGGTGTAGGGGAACTATGTGTACAAAATGCACTATTTGGGTTAAATATGTAATGTTCTAATAACCCTCTACGCGCTCACAAACTCCGCCGTAAATACCCATACCACGCGCATGATCGCAGGAGCGATCCTACGCAAATTGCGGATATGTGCACGCACGGCGGACTGAGTGCCCGCGCAGCGGGCATGTGCATGGGGTTAGTACAGGGTATATGCATTACAATATTTTTCGACTTTGACAGTCCACCCTTTGACAGTCAACAATAACTGCCACTATCTAAATATTAAACAGAAAAATATACAATATCTACAGATGATTGGATAAAAATATACAATACATTATCCATAGATGGTTGGATGGTAGGAGGAGAGGTGTAGGCGGGAAATGTATGACCTAGTGGGATAGTAAAAGCATGTATGTATGAAATCCATGTCTGAGGGGCATGTATCATCGTGCCGTATATGTTCTAGATAAGCTGCGAGGTATTGCGAAGTATACATTAAATCCTTCTCATCCCATATTAAGGGTCTGTAAGTGGGCCAACAAACACTACCGAGCTCTTTTCGGCTTCTTGTTCCAACAAATGGGGTGCACATTTAGTTGATGATACATGGAGGGGGAACACATGTGAATGCTAATATGTGGATATCACCTGTCGACTATGTGTGTCACTACCTGAAGGTTGTAGAGATGAAGATAAGAAACATATCAAAAGTACATTCACATAACATTTGCGTAATCATTCTTGGGTGTTGATTGAAGTCTTCTCCGGATGGGTGTATTTTTGCTGAGGGAAAACAAAGGAGAAACGGGTGAAAGAAACGGAAAGTGGAATCACGTCTTATCACAACATTGTCTCTATTGATGGGTCATAAATTAAATCAGTTGCTATACCAATGCCCCGCTCCTTAAACTCATCACTTTGGTACCGCGCTTGCACCGCGTTAAAGTTCGAACACACCTAAATATCAAACCAATCATTATGACAACTCCCAGGATACAAAGGAGAAACTTTCCTACACTCACGATAACATTTTGAGCCCATTCGCCTAAACCTGAGTACCAATTTTGTGGGTTCAACCAGGAGACCCAGCCGGTCAGTTCATTACTCACAACAGTAAGGGTAAGGTTGTCTCTCCTCCGGAACTCCCACTTCAATTGCAAGATATCGTCCATCTTTTGATCTATGACCTCGGTTAGGTCATCAGTGCTGTTTGTAATGTACGTGCAGCACTTCACACCATACTGAGTTACCAAGTTGTACCCAGTACCCGCCTGTCACCGCTGTGATATAATTGAGGACCATCCTGTGCTGGATCAGTTCCGTTTTGTAAGCTTGCAACTCCCTCCCTGTATACTTGAAGGTGTCATCATACATCTCGGTGATATTATCTATTAGGTTCGCTAGCGCGTGGATATACCTATAATTTATAATTCCTCTGGCGGTACGGGTAATGTCTAACGCGAGTAGGAATTGAATCCCGGTGGATTCGTGGATCAAATCAGAGGTTGCGTGCTCTGTCCTATCTATAAGGTGTCTCTTAACGATATGTTCATAGTGAGTATGAGTGTAAGGAGCTTGAGCATTGTGGTGAACGTCTTTCATCTTATCATGGGTTATTGTCATAACTTCTGGCAACACTCTTCCAATGTAACACAATCCCTCTGAGTTTGGGGCAAGCCACTTATACGCCTTCCTCCCGCATATGAAATAAGCATCATCGGGGAGAACATATGGGACTGAATATGACATTACCATATTGCAAACTTTCCAAGTGAAAAATCCTATCCCTATCTCTCTCATCTGTTCAGTACACGTATCAGGCTGTATGATATGCGCACAGTACCCTGGTGATACTTCTCCAACCCGCATGGCCCTACTTCCTAGAGTATACCTGTACCGAAAATACCTTCCACCGTCGCCTATTTGGCGTATAAGTTCAGTGTCTACGGGTATTCTGTCGGCTCTGTGTGAAAATGCCATGGTTTGGTTATTCCATGTCACTTCCCAATTTCCCGGCTTTCCGGAATTGGAAATGTTGAAACATACTAAGGATCTATCCACATGATATTGGTGGAGCTTCAAACTAGGGGGCCTAGAAATATTAAATTTCTTGTCCACCGGTCTACCACCCCGTAATTCAAGTACCTCATCTATTGGATACGGTACTAGTCCTGACTTGCTCTGACCTTGAGGTACTTGTGAGCACACCCAGCATTCTGTTTGGTTTAAAACCTTACCCACTAATGAGTGATAGTCACTCAATGGATGACGGTCTATGTTGATATTAAGGCTGGACTGACATCTCTGGATGCACCCATCCTCAACTATGTTTTCACAATTCCTACAAATGCATTCTTCCTCAGCCAATAACCCTTCACAGTGCCTCCTAGTTTCTTGACTACCAGATCGTTTTCTGATACTCGCCTTTGCTCGGTGGATGTGTTGCTCTTGGAATTCTACAAATCCGTCCTTGCCATCAGAACCCATTCCAGATCCTTTCTCGACCTCTCTGGTACTCTCACTGAAACAGACTGCTCTGGTCAACAACAGGGTCAACAGGAAAACCCGGAATGCAGTCTCTTGGGGTAAGTCCATCTTGTTAAGGGGAAAGAAAAAGGAACAAGAAGGGGGAGGAAAGGAGGGTAATGTAGAAAATAATAAAAAGGAAAAAGAAAAATTGGTTCGACAACCGCCTTTGGTCTTGTAGTTCTCCGTGCTCAGGTGCCGTGACAACAGTCCTGCCTCTCAACCTTCCTGGAACAGACACTCCAGTGATACGATGTTCTCTTCGAGTCAGCGACCTTTCTGTAGGGAACATAAATCTTGCATTACCATGTGTTTAACTGTTATGTGAAGTAAACCATCCGTGAAAAAATGAAAAAGAGAGAGAGAGAAAATAATAAAAAGAAAATTTGTCAGATTTGAGTTCACCATCAGGCTGTCACACCATCATGTCTATCGGTATCTATGCACAGTCTCCCTTCACCAGTATTTCCACTCTCCACCCTTTGTGCATGGCCAGGCACAGTGATGCTGGTGAGATATGCTGGGGTTGGGCAGACCTCTGAAAAGACCGAGTAGACATGTGACGTTTGAGCTGTAAATCTGTCGGTGAACGTCAGAGATGAAGAGGAGACTTTAAAGATAAATCACAGAGTTTACCTGGCCACCCCTGTATCTACAAGGAATGATCTACCAGCTACATCAACTGTGACCTCAGGTTCACTACCAAGGCTAGCAATCAACTTCACTGGCTGCAGACTACAGGTGTGGCCCAAAATTTTTCCTATGTGATCCCCGATCCCAATTACGTGCATCATAACTTTGCTCGTGTTCTTATGTAGGGGGTCTGAATTTATGTGTGCGGTTACAATTGCTGGCATAATGCCCTTCCCTTTTACACAGATAACAAACTCTTGGCTTCCTCCATGTGCCAGGGGCCTGGGCTTTTGGTCGAGTTGATGCTTCTTCCAGTGCTTGGATGCTCATCACCATCAACCGCTCTCCCTGTGCTTCCCTGGTTCTTTGGATATTACGGTCATGCTCGATAGCGGACTCTCTTAATGCAGCCACCGAGATACCTCTCCGGTTAGGTAGAGATGTTTGTACCCTGGTTCTTAGTGTGTCTTTTAACCCGTCCATTTATACTGACACAGCTACCTCCCTGTGATGTACATTGTCCTTAATGTCCTCGATCCCAGTGTATCTAGACATTTCCTGCAGTGCTCGATGGAAATATTCAGATGCCGTTTCACCTTCTTTTTTTCTTATGGAAAAGATTTTGTTCCATTTGACAACAGTAGGGAAATATACTCCTAATTGCAGATTGATTTGTCGTACATTCTCCTGAGTGTACTCTTCAGTGAGAGGTACTTCTGCGTCTAATTTACAATCAGTAATGAATTTCGCGGGGTCAATATTGGAAGGTAAACATACTCGTAGCACTGTTGGCCAATCTTTGTTTGTGGGTTCGGTGGCATTACCTAATTCTTTAATAAACCTCTGGCATGCGACTAGATCCTTTCTGGGATCGGGAAATTCAGACATAATTGTCCTCAATTCTGCCCGGGACCAAGGACAATGCATAGCAATGTTCCTGATGGGAGTGATTCCCTGAGCGTCAGTCCTCCCATTGGGGACTGCGATCACCCTGACAGGATTTAGTTCAATTACATCATTTTGAGTTGCTTCTACAATGTGAGGTGCAATGGTCTCTGCATAATGTACAGTACCGTACTTACCTGTGGACACGACCTCACTCATCCCTCCGCTAGGGGGCTTTACTACTGCTCTAACCGGTTGGGCCGTGCCCACCTGGGTGTCCTGTATGGTGGCTGCTAGAGAAAGTGCCGATATCGTGCTGGGTTCATCTTCTTGCTCGTATTCCTGAGGGAAGTTTAAGATGGGATACAACTTGCACGGGTTAGCATTAATATATTTATCAGCTTTACTTTTATCATCATTAATACATTTATCAACTTTACTCTTATCATATATCAGTATGCCATTGCCTGTAGCCACTTTCTCCCCTGTAATATACGGTGGTGGTGGTGGTGGTGCGGTTGCCATCAGTTTCCTGCTAGGGTTGGAACCGGCTGTGTAAGCTAGTTCCCTCTGCATATCGCCCTCTTGCTGCCATAAATTTAAACAGTTTGTGTGTCTAATCCTTTGTTTTCTGGATTTTATCAGACAGATCCTAACCCTTAGATTATGCAATACCTCTGAGTTAAAACTACCTATCCCAGGAAATGGTGCTTTATCCCCCACAGTCATTCGTGTCCATTCATCACAAATGGTCTCAGTGTGGGGACCATACTTCCCCCACATTACTAACCGAGCTGACCCCCTGGGTCTGAACTCTGCTGTCTGAACCCTGACTGCGGAACGTCCCTGTGTTGTGCACTTGGCTTCCATTGTGGACCTTTTTAACACGGGAAAACTTCCTAAAATGCACCAAACACAGTAGTCTACCGGTGGAAGTCCTCAAAGTTCTTCCACTAACTTCTTCTGCTCCGAGTATCACGGATCCACCTTTTTTAGCAGACACGTGTAGCCGCTGCAGGCCCTACTTCGGCCTATATCCCCTGGGCCTTTAGGTACCCAGTGAATATCTGCCTCTGGAGGGACCAGCGAAAACTCCCTAAACCTTTATTTTACACAAATCACACTTGCATGTGCTTCACACAACGCGTATGATGACGAGAATTACGCACAAATATGCAAAACTTCGTATCACATTGCGCCGCGTATTGCCCACACAACCGTGCGGTCCAATCGTACCGCTCATAGACACTTGCTATCTATAAGTGGTAGGATCACTGGAGCCTTCACACTGTGCTCCAAAACAGCCGGAGCGTAATACCACGAGAACTTTATCACACTCCGTTGCACGTATTCACCTAGACCGTGCTTCACCAAGTTTCACCAAGATCGTGTTTCACCAAGAGGGGTTCAATACATTCACACCTTTTCCAGCCCACACTAACATTCTATAGTTTTCTGATCAGAAAAATATCCTTTCCTGTTAACTGATAGCTTTCCCCAGAGGTAATACAGTAAAAAGGGGTTTTTTTTTGTTTTTTTTTAAACTAAATATTGGAAACTGAACAATTTGTGCTATTATTGCGTGGCTACCATTTCGCGCCTAAACTAGACCAATGCTATTGTGTGATTTATACTTAGCGGTCGTACTTTAACGCACGTTGCGTAAACACGCCACGTGTGTATGCCTTTACGTTGCGTACGCAGTCCCGTACTCTGTCCGAGACACGTGTACAAAGGCCGTACGTCTGCAGTACTACAAATCCCACACTTCTATAAATGTAAGCGATATTTAACTATAATCACTCACTTAACACAACACACAGTTTCTTCTGTATAAACCTTTACAACTAGGCCAGGCTGCGTGTGCGTCTTCCACTTACTTCCTTAAATATTAACTCTATATTTTAACTAAATAGCAACAAATTTTCTCAGTACAGGTCAAAATGAATCTAATAATCGCTACTTATGGCAATAATGCGGGCAGATATGCAAAGTACAAAATACGGGTGTATGTGTGTGTTGTGTGCGCATTTGGTGCCAAACAGAAATTTACAGATTTTAAAAATAGCTTTGCGTTCTTACCTTACGGATCCCTCCAGCATCCCTACAAACCATGCAGGGCAGACGCTTATCTAATCAGCACTAGTGTATCCACCAACCAAGAGAAGGCTTACGGGGGATACCTTTCCGCCCTTTGCTGATAGTCTGCGTAAACCTGCTAGGCTGCGGGTATGAGGGAAAACCGGACGATGCCCCCAATTGATAATGTCGATATTATCTTAAACCATAAAGCTATACCTCTAGATACACTTATCTCGTGGGGCCGCTATGACCGTTAAGCTGAATACACGCGCTACGCACTTTGTACGCTATTTGCGTACAGAGTCCCGTACGTGGTATGTACTTGGCGTACACACGCCGCGCTGATTGTACAGAGTACGCACAGCGCGCGCACACATATTTGATAACCTTTAAACCTTGTTAGTGATACAATGCAATGATATGATTACACTTTAAACCCTTAGCAGCAAAGTACTGCAACGATGTTATACCTTAAACCTCAAGTAGCGCTGACGGTATAAAGTACCCGCAGTGCGTACACCTTCTCAATACTTATAAACCTTATACAGATAAATATGCTTTTAAACCCTTGCAGGAAAGTGAGGACACAACACCGATTTGTAGTTGAAACCACAGGGTTCTAAGGCCACCGTGGATTATTTCAAAAGGTAAAACAGTACAAATCATACACTACAGGCTAACAAGATAAATCTAAAACAGAGTAATGGCTACAGAGAATGTACATACGTGAGAATGTTCACAAGCGCAACCCGGTCCCGGTCCTCCGCTTATCAGGTTGAAAGCGTTAAGAGTCTGTGACCGGCCAGGCAACAATGGGCTTTTTATACACAACTTACATACACAATACAATGGTCACTGTAATCTCATTGTCCATTGGACACAGAGATGTGTCTTTTCATTACAGGAGAGGTCATAGGTTGATTTGAAAAGATGGGCGATGTCTTTCCCCAACTGCTCTTGTGGGTGGTATCCTCTGGATTCCCGCCGCATACATAATATACAGTAGATACAGTTAATATCTATATTCTACTTCTGCACATAACTATACGCTGGAACATGCGATCTTTCTCTAACCAATACCGGAATGTTACCCTTAAAATACCCTACAGCTGGATACCAGACATCACCTTCCAACCTTTATCTGACCCTTCCTATCATGCAAAGGCGAATCCCTTAGTCCTGGAACTGTTTCAACTATTGATACTCGCTGGTGTGGTGTAGGGGAACTATGTGTACAAAATGCACTATTTGGGTTAAATATGTAATGTTCTAATAACCCTCTACGCGCTCACAAACTCCGCCGTAAATACCCATAATGTTTGAGAGTGGGGGCTGGCTCCTCCCTCTATGCCCCTCCTACCAGACTCAGTTTAGAAAATGTGCCCGGAGGAGCCGGTCACAGCTAGGAGAGCAACTAGAGCTTCTTTAGTTTGATTGTTTTCTAAGAGTTAATTTAGGCACAGGGAGGCTGCTGGCAACAGCCTCCCTGCTTTGTGGGACTAAGGGGGGGGAGCAGTAGTGTCCACCTTGCGGGGTCTGAGCCACTATCTCCGCTGACAGGACACTGAGCTCCTGAGGGTGCTGATCGTCAGCCGCTCCAGGCGACCGCTCACTCCCGCAGCATGCCGCCACCCCCTTACAGAGCCGGAAGACTTCGGTGGTGAGTCACCGGCCCTCCTGGCAAGCAGGGAGCTTGGCGGCAACAGGGTAGGGAGCGCAGTACTAACTGCACTCCGGGGCTCAGCGGTACATAGTGCGGCGCTGTGAGGGGCGCCCTGAGCCAGTGCCTATACCCTACACTGGTCAGCTAGCCTGTCAGGGTCCCCGGAACGCTGCCAGCAGAAATCCTCAGGCCAGTATAATATAATGAAGAGCGGGAAGCAGCACCATGTTCAGGGGCAGAGCTTCTCAGAGCGGACCTAGCAGCGTTCAGCGCCATTTTCCTACCTGCAGTTCCTGTACAGACACTGACAGAGAGAGCTGTCCCTCCAAGCAAAAGCGCTGTGTCCTGTATGATCCCAAGAAACTTGGGTGTCCTGCTTCTAAGCAGACGATCTCTCACTGGATCAGGTTCACTATCCAGCATGCGTATGCTACGGCAGGATTGCTGTGTCCTACTCCTGTTAAGGCCCACTCTACTCGTAAGGTGGGTTCTTCCTGGGCGGCTGCCCGGGGTGTCTCGGCTTTACAACTTTGCAGAGCATCTACTTGGTCTGGGTAGAACACGTTTGCAAAGTTCTACAAGTTCGCTACTTTGGCCTCTGAGGACCTGAAGTTTGGTCAATCAGTTCTGCAGGTGCCTCCGCGCTCTCCCTCCTGTTCTGGGAGCTTTGGTACATCCACATGGTACTAATGTGGACCCCAGCATCCTCTAGAACAGTGGTTCTCAAACTCGGTCCTCAGGACCCCTCACAGTGCATGTTTTGCAGGTAACCCAGCAAGTGCACAGGTGTATTAATTACTCACTGACACATTTTAAAAGGTCCACAGGTGGAGCTAATTATTTCACTTGTGATTCTGTGAGGAGACCTGCAAAACATGCACTGTGTGGGGTCCTGAGGACTGAGTTTGAGAACCTTTGCTCTAGGATGCAAGAGAAAATAGGATTTTAATTACCTACCGGTAAATCCTTTTCTCGTAGTCCGTAGAGGATGCTGGGCGCGCGCCCAGCGCTTTGTGATCCTGCAGTGATTGCTTAGTTCAGTACGGCTTATTTCTTGGTTAAGTACGGTTTGGTTACTTTGCTAAGTAATATTGTTCAGTCGTTGCCGATTTTTCAAGCTGGTTAGCCTTGTATGTGTGAGCTGGTGTGAATCTCGCAACTATCTGTGTAAAATCCTTCTCTCGAAGTTGTCTGTCTCCTCAGGCACAGGTTCTAGACGGAGTCCGGTAGGAGGGCATAGAGGGAGGAGCCAGCCCACACTCTCAAACTCTTAAAGTGCCAGTGGCCCCTAGTGGACCAGTCTATACCACATGGTACTAATGTGGACCCCGGCATCCTCTACGAACTACGAGAAAAGGATTTACCGGTAGGCAATTAAAATCCTATTTTCTCTGACGTCCTAGTGGATGCTGGGTACTCCGTCAGGACCATGGGGATTAGCGGCTCCGCAGGAGACAGGGCACAAAAGTAAAAGCTTTAGGATCAGGTGGTGTGCACTGGCTCCTCCCCCTATGACCCTCCTCCAAGCCTCAGTTAGATTTTTGTGCCCGGCCGAGAAGGGTGCAATCTAGGTGGCTCTCCTAAAGAGCTGCTTAGAGTAAAAGTTTTGTTAGGTTTTTTATTTTCAGTGAGTCCTGCTGGCAACAGGCTCACTGCATCGAGGGACTTAGGGGAGAGAAGTGAACTCACCTGCGTGCAGGATGGATTGGCTTCTTAGGCTACTGGACACCATTAGCTCCAGAGGGAGTCGGAACACAGGTCTCACCCTGGGGTTCGTCCCGGAGCCGCGCCGCCGACCCCCTTGCAGATGCCGAAAAGTGAAGAGGTCCAGAAACCGGCGGCAGAAGACTTTTCAGTCTTCATAAGGTAGCGAACAGCACTGCAGCTGTGCGCCATTGTTGTCAGCACACTTCATAGCAACGGTCACTGAGGGTACAGGGCGCTGGGGGGGGCGCCCTGGGCAGCAATGATAGTACCTTATTCTGGCTAAAAATACATCACATATAGCCCCTGGGGGCTATATGGATGTATTTAACCCCTGCCAGGTCTCAGAAAAACGGGAGAAGAAGCCCGCCGAAAAGGGGGCGGGGCCTATTCTCCTCAGCACACAGCGCCATTTTCCCTCACAGAAATGCTGGTGGGAAGGCTCCCAGGCTCTCCCCTGCACTGCACTACAGAAACAGGGTTAAAACAGAGAGGGGGGGCACTTATTTGGCGATATGACTATATATATTAAAATGCTATAAGGGAAAAACACTTATATAAAGGTTGTCCCTGTATAATTATAGCGTTTTTGGTGTGTGCTGGCAAACTCTCCCTCTGTCTCCCCAAAGGGCTAGTGGGGTCCTGTCCTCTATCAGAGCATTCCCTGTGTGTGTGCTGTGTGTCGGTACGTGTGTGTCGACATGTATGAGGACGATGTTGGTGAGGAGGCGGAGCAATTGCCTGTAATGGTGATGTCACTCTCTAGGGAGTCGACACCGGAATGGATGGCTTATTTAAGGAATTACGTGATAATGTCAACACGCTGCAAGGTCGGTTGACGACATGAGACGGCCGGCAAACCAATTAGTACCTGTCCAGGCGTCTCAAACACCGTCAGGGGCGTTAAAACGTCCTTTTACCTCAGTCGGTCGACACAGACACGGACACTGACTCCAGTGTCGACGGTGAAGAAACAAACGTATTTTCCTTTAGGGCCACACGTTACTTGTTAAGGGCAATGAAGGAGGTGTTACATATTTCTGATACTACAAGTACCACAAAAAAGGGTATTATGTGGAGTGTGAAAAAACTACCTGTAGTTTTTCCTGAATCAGATAAATTAAATGAAGTGTGTGATGATGCGTGGGTTTCCCCCGATAGAAAATTATTGGCGGTATACCCTTTCCCGCCAGAAGTTAGGGCTCGTTGGGAAACACCCCTTAGGGTGGATAAGGCGCTCACGCGCTTATCAAAACAAGTGGCGGTACCGTCTCCAGATAGGGCCGCCCTCAAGGAGCCAGCTGATAGGAGGTTGGAAAATATCCTAAAAAGTATATACACACATACTGGTGTTATACTGCGACCAGCGATCGCCTCAGCCTGGATGTGCAGCGCTGGGGTGGCTTGGTCGGATTCCCTGACTGAAAATATTGATACCCTTTACAGGGACAGTATTTTATTGACTATAGAGCATTTAAAGGATGCATTTCTATATATGCGAGATGCACAGAGGGATATTTGCACTCTGGCATCAAGAGTAAGTGCGATGTCCATATCTGCCAGAAGTTGTTTATGGACACGACAGTGGTTAGGTGATGCAGATTCCAAACGGCACATGGAAGTATTGCCGTATAAATGAGAAAAAGACAACGTCTTTTCAGCCTCAGTCCTTTCGTCCCCATAAGGGCAAGCGGGCAAAAGGCCAGTCATATCTGCCATGGGATAGAGGAAAGGGAAGAAGACTGCAGCAGGCAGCCCATTCCCAGAAACAGAAGCCCTCCACCGCTTCTGCCAAGTCCTCAGCATGACGCTGGGGCCGTACAAGCGGACTCGGGTGCGGTGGGGGGGGTCGTCTCAAGAGTTTCAGCACGCAGTGGGCTCACTCGCAAGTGGACCCCTGGATCCTACAAGTAGTATCCCAGGGGTACAGATTGGAAATTCGAGACGTCTCCCCCTCGCAGGTTCCTGAAGTCTGCTTTACCAACGTCTCCCTCCGACAGGGAGGCAGTAGTGGAAACAATTCACAAGCTGTATTCCCAGCAGGTGATAATCAAAGTACCCCTCCTACAACAAGGAAAGGGGTATTATTCCACACTATATTGTGGTACTGAAGCCAGACGGCTCGGTGAGACCTATTCTAAATCTGAAATAGTTGAACACTTACATACAAAGGTTCAAATCAAGATGGAGTCACTCAGAGCAGTGATAGCGAACCAGGAAGAAGGGGACTATATGGTGTCCCGGGACATCAGGGATGCTTACCTCCATGTCCCAATTTGCCCTTCTCACCAAGGGTACCTCAGGTTCGTGGTACAGAACTGTCACTATCAGTTTCAGACGCTGCCGGTTGGATTGTCCACGGCACCCCGGGTCCTTACCAAGGTAATGGCCGAAATGACGATTCTTCTTCAAAGAAAATGGACGATCTCCTGATAGGGGCAAGGTCCAGAGAACAGTTGGAGGTCGGAGTAGCACTATCTCAAGTAGTTCTACGACAGCACGGGTGGATTCTAAATATTCCAAAACCGCAGCTGTTTCCGACGACACGTCTGCTGTTCCTACGGATGATTCTGGACACAGTCCAGAAAAAGGTGTTTCTCCCGGAGAAGAAAGCCAGGGAGTTATCCGAGCTAGTCAGGAACCTCCTAAAACCAGGAAAAGTGTCAGTGCATCATTGCACAAGGGTCCTGGGAAAAATGGTGGCTTATTACGAAGCGATTCCATTCGGTAGATTTCACGCAAGAACTTTTCAGTGGGATCTGCTGGAAAAATGGTCCGGATCGCATCTTCAGATGCATCAGCGGATAACCCTGTCTCCAAGGACAAGGGTGTTTCTTCTGCGGTGGCTGCAGAGTGCTCATCTACTAAAGGGCCGCAGATTCGGCATTCAGGACTGGGTCCTGGTGACCACGGATGCCAGCCTGAGAGGCTGGGGAGCAGTCACACAGGGAAAAAATTTCCAGGGAGTGTGATCAAGTCTGGAGACTTCTCTCCACATAAATATACTGGAGCTAAGGGCAATTTACAATGTTCTAAGCTTAGCAAGACCTCTGCTTCAAGGTCAGCCGGTATTGATCCAGTGGGACAACATCACGGCAGTCGCCCACGTAAACAGACAAGGCGGCACAAGAAGCAGGAGGGCAATGGCAGAAACTGTAAGGATTCTTCGCTGGGCGAAAAATCATGTGATAACGCTGTCAGCAGTGTTCATTCCGGGAGTGGACAACTGGGAAGCAGACTTCCTCAGCAGGCACGACCTCCACCCGGGAGAGTGGGGACTTCATCGGGAAGTATTCCACATGATTGTGAACCGTTGGGAAAGACCAAAGGTGGACATGATGGCGTCCCGCCTGAACAAAAAAAACTGGACAGGTATTGCGCCAGGTCAAGAGACCCTCAAGCAATATCTGTGGACGTTCTGGTAACACCGTGGGTGTACCAGTTGGTGTATGTGTTCCCTCCTCTGCTTCTCATAACCAAGGTACTGAGAATTATAAGACGTAGAGGAGTAAGAACTATACTCGTGGCTCCGGATTGGCCAAGAAGGACGTGGCACCCGGAACTTCAAGAAATGCTCACAGAGGACTCATGGCCTCTGCCGCTAAGAAGGGACTTGCTTCAGCAAGTACCAGGTCTGTTCCAAGACTTACCGCGGCTGCGTTTGACGGCATGGCGGTGGAACGCCAGATCCTAAGGGAAAAAGGCATTCCGGAAGAGGTCATTCCTACCCTGGTCAAAGCCAGGAAGGAGGTGACCGCAAAACATTATCACCACATGTGGCGAAAATATGTTGCGTGGTGTGAGGCCAGGAAGGCCCCACGAAGAAATTTCAACTCGGTCGATTCCTGCATTTCCTGCAAACAGGAGTGTCTATGGGCCTCAAATTGGGGTCCATTAAGGTTCAAATTTCGGCCCTGTCAATTTTCTTCCAGAAAGAATTGGCTTCAGTTCCTGAAGTCCAGAAGTTTGTCAAGGGAGTATTGCATATACAACCCCCTTTTTGTGCCTCCAGTGGCACTGTGGGATCTCAACGTAGTTCTGGGATTCCTCAAATCACATTTTAAACCGCTCAAATCTGTGGATTTCAAATATCTCACATGAAAAGTGACCATGCTGTTGGCCCTGGCCTCGGCCAGGCGAGTGTCAGAATTGGCGGCTTTGTCTCACAAAAGCCATATCTGATTGTCCATTCGGACAGGGCAGAGCTGCGGACTCGTCCCCAGTTTCTTCCTAAGGTGGTGTCAGCGTTTCACCTGAACCAGCTTATTGTGGTACCTGCGGCTACTAGGGACTTGGAGGACTCCAAGTTGCTAGATGTTGTCAGGGCCCTGAAAAATAAGAATTTACTTACCGATAATTCTATTTCTCGTAGTCCGTAGTGGATGCTGGGGACTCCGTAAGGACCATGGGGAATAGCGGCTCCGCAGGAGACTGGGCACATCTAAAGAAAGCTTTAGGACTATCTGGTGTGCACTGGCTCCTCCCCCTATGACCCTCCTCCAAGCCTCAGTTAGGATACTGTGCCCGGACGAGCGTACACAATAAGGAAGGATTTTGAATCCCGGGTAAGACTCATACCAGCCACACCAATCACACTGTACAACTTGTGATCTGAACCCAGTTAACAGCATGATAACAGAGGAGCCTCTAGAAAAGATGGCTCACTACAGCAATAACCCGATTTTTTGGTAACAATAACTATGTACCAGTATTGCAGACAATCCGCACTTGGGATGGGCGCCCAGCATCCACTACGGACTACGAGAAATAGAATTATCGGTAAGTAAATTCTTATTTTCTCTAACGTCCTAAGTGGATGCTGGGGACTCCGTAAGGACCATGGGGATTATACCAAAGCTCCCAAACGGGCGGGAGAGTGCGGATGACTCTGCAGCACCAATTGAGAGAACTCCAGGTCCTCCTCAGCCAGGGTATCAATTTTGTAGAATTTTACAAACGTATTTGCTCCTGACCAAGTAGCTGCTCGGCAAAGTTGTAAAGCCGAGACCCCTCGGGCAGCCGCCCAAGATGAGCCCACCTTCCTTGTGGAGTGGGCATTTACAGATTTTTGGCTGTGGCAGGCCTGCCACAGAATGTGCAAGCTGAATTGTACTACAAATCCAACGAGCAATAGTCTGCTTAGAAGCAGGAGCACCCAGCTTGTTGGGTGCATACAGGATAAACAGCGAGTCAGATTTTCTGACTCCAGCCGTCCTGGAAACATATATTTTCAGGGCCCTGACAACGTCTAGCAACTTGGAGTCCTCCAAGTCCCTAGTAGCCGCAGGCACCACAATAGGTTGGTTCAGGTGAAACGCTGAAACCACCTTAGGGAGAAACTGAGGACGAGTCCTCAATTCCGCCCTGTCCGAATGGAAAATCAGATAAGGGCTTTTACAGGATAAAGCCGCCAATTCTGACACGCGCCTGGCCCAGGCCAGGGCCAACAGCATGACCACTTTCCATGTGAGATATTTTAACTCCACAGATTTAAGTGGTTCAAACCAATGTGACTTTTGGAACCCAAAAAACTACATTGAGATCCCAAAGTGCCACTGGAGGCACAAAAGGAGGCTGTATATGCAGTACCCCTTTTACAAACGTCTGAACTTCAGGGACTGAAGCTAGTTCTTTTTGGAAGAAAATTGACAGGGCCGAAATTTGAACCTTAATGGACCCCAATTTCAGGCCCATAGACACTCCTGTTTGCAGGAAATGTAGGAATCGACCCAGTTGAATTTCCTCCGTCGGGCCTTACTGGCCTCGCACCACGCAACATATTTTTGCCAAATGCGGTGATAATGTTTTGCGGTTACATCCTTCCTGGCTTTGATCAGGATAGGGATGACTTCATCCGGAATGCCTTTTTTCCTTCAGGATCCGGCGTTCAACCGCCATGCCGTCAAACGCAGCCGCGGTAAGTCTTGGAACAGACAGGGTCCTTGTTGGAGCAGGTCCCTTCTTAGAGGTAGAGGCCACGGATCCTCCGTGAGCATCTCTTGAAGTTCCGGTTACCAAGTCCTTCTTGGCCAATCCGGAGCCACGAATATAGTGCTTACTCCTCTCCATCTTATCAATCTCAGTACCTTGGGTATGAGAGGCAGAGGAGGGAACACATACACTGACTGGTACACCCACGGTGTTACCAGAGCGTCTACAGCTATTGCCTGAGGGTCCCTTGACCTGGCGCAATACCTGTCGAGTTTTTCCCAACGGTTTATAATCATGTGGAAGACTTCTGGGTGAAGTCCCCACTCTCCCGGGTGGAGGTCGTGCTGAGGAAGTCTGCTTCCCAGTTGTCCACTCCCGGAATGAATACTGCTGACAGTGCTATCACATGATTTTCCGCCCAGCGAAGAATCCTTGCAGCTTCTGCCATTGCCCTCCTGCTTCTTGTGCCACCCTGTCTGTTTACGTGGGTGACTGCCGTGATGTTGTCCGACTGGATCAACACCGGCTGACCTTGAAGCAGAGGTCTTGCTAAGCTTAGAGCATTGTAAATGGCCCTTAGCTTCAGGATATTTATGTGAAGTGATGTCTCCAGGCTTGAACATAAGCCCTGGATATTCCTTCCCTGTGTGACTGCTCCCCAGCCTCGCAGGCTGGCATCCGTGGTCACCAGGACCCAGTCCTGAATGCCGAATCTGCGGCCCTCTAGAAGATGAGCACTCTGCAACCACCACAGGAGGGACACCCTTGTCCTTGGTGACAGGGTTATCCGCTGATGCATCTGAAGATGCGACCCGGACCATTTGTCCAGCAGGTCCCACTGGAAAGTTCTTGCGTGGAATCTGCCGAGTGGGATTGCTTCGTAGGAAGCCACCATTTTACCCAGAACCCTTGTGCATTGATGCACTGAGACTTGGCTCGGTTTTAGGAGGTTCCTGACTAGCTCGGATAACTCCCTGTCTTTCCCCTCCGGGAGAAACACCTTTTTCTGGACTGTGTCCAGGATCATCCCTAGGAACCGAAGACAAGTCGTCGGAACCAGCTGCGATTTTGGAATATTGAGAATCCAATCGTGCTGCCGCAACACTACCTGAGATAGTGCTACACCGACCTCCAACTGTTCCCTGGATCTTACCCTTATCAGGGAATCGTCCAAGTAAGGGATAACTAAAATTCCCTTCCTTCGAAGGAATATCATCATTTCGGCCATTACCTTGGTAAAGACCCGGGGTGCCGTGGACCATCCATACGGCAGCGTCTGAACTGATAGTGACAGTTCTGTACCATAAACCTGAGGTACCCTTGGTGAGAAGGGTAAATTTTGACATGAAGGTAAGCATCCTTGATGTCCCGAGACATCATGTAGTCCCCTTCTTCCAGGTTCGCAATCACTGCTCTGAGTGACTCAATCTTGAATTTGAACCTCTGTATGTAAGTGTTCAAAGATTTTAGATTTAGAATCGGTCTCACCGAGCCGTCCGGCTTCGGTACCACAAC
Source organism: Pseudophryne corroboree (assembly GCF_028390025.1). Taxonomy (NCBI): domain Eukaryota; kingdom Metazoa; phylum Chordata; class Amphibia; order Anura; family Myobatrachidae; genus Pseudophryne; species Pseudophryne corroboree. Next base: position 205,810,339 of record NC_086447.1, on the reverse strand, counting down.
AGTGTGGAAAAATACCCCGTTCCCTGTTGCAGGAGGGGTACCTTGATTATCACCTGCTGGGAATACAGCTTGTGAATGGCTTCCAAAACTGTCTCCCTGTCAGAAGGAGACATCGGTAAAGCCGACTTTAGGAAAACGGCGAGGGGGAGACGTCTCGAATTCTAATTTGTACCCCTGAGATATCACCTGAAGGATCCAGGGGTCTACTTGCGAGTGAGCCCACTGCGCGCTGAAATTCATTGAGACGGGCCCCCCACCGTGCCTGATTCGGCTTGTAAAGCCCCAGCGTCATACTGAGGGCTTGGCAGAGGCGGGAGAGGGTTTCTGTTCCTGGGAACTGGCTGATTTCTGCAGCCTTTTTTCTCTCCCTCTGTCACGGGGCAGAAATGAGGAACATTTTGCCCGCTTGTCCACGAAAAGACTGCGCCTGATAATACGGCGTCTTCTCATGTTGAGAGGCGACCTGGGGTACAAACGTGGATTTCCCAGCTGTTGCCGTGGCCACCAGGTCTTAAAGACCGACCCCAAATAACTCCTCCCCTTATTAAGGCAATACTTCCAAATGCCGTTTGGAATACGCATCACCTGACCACTGACGTGTCCATAACCCTCTACTGGTAGAAATGGACAACGCACTTAGACTTGATGCCAGTCGGCAAATATTCCGCTGTGCATCACGCATATATAGAAATGCATCTTTTAAATGCTCTATAGGCAAAAATATACTGTCCCTATCTAGGGTATCAATATTTTCAGTCAGGGAATCCGACCACGCCAACCCAGCACTGCACATCCAGGCTGAGGCGATTGCTGGTCGCAGTATAACACCAGTATGTGTGTAAATACATTTTAGGATACCCTCCTGCTTTCTATCAGCAGGATCCTTAAGGGCGGCCATCTCAGGAGAGGGTAGAGCCCTTACAAGCGTGTGAGCGCTTTATTCACCCTAGGGGGTGTTTCCCAACGCACCCTAACCTCTGGCGGGAAAGGATATAATGCCAATAACATTTTAGAAATTATCAGTTGTTATCGGGGGAAAACCACGCATCATCACACACCTCATTTAATTTCTCAGATTCAGGAAAACTACAGGTAGTTTTTCCTCACCGAACATAATACCCCTTTTTGGTGGTACTCGTATTATCAGAAATGTGTAAAACATTTTTCATTGCCTCAATCATGTAACGTGTGGCCCTACTGGAAGTCACATTTGTCTCTTCACCGTCGACACTGGAGTCAGTATCCGTGTCGGCGTCTATATCTGCCATCTGAGGTAACGGGCGCTTTAGAGCCCCTGACGGCCTATGAGACGTCTGGACAGGCACAAGCTGAGTAGCCGGCTGTCTCATGTCAACCACTGTCTTTTATACAGAGCTGACACTGTCACGTAATTCCTTCCAACAGTTCATCCACTCAGGTGTCGACCCCCTAGGGGGTGACATCACTATTACAGGCAATCTGCTCCGTCTCCACATCATTTTTCTCCTCATACATGTCGACACAAACGTACCGACATACAGCACACACACAGGGAATGCTCTGATAGAGGACAGGACCCCACTAGCCCTTTGGGGAGACAGAGGGAGAGTTTGCCAGCACACACCAAAGCGCTATATATATACAGGGATAACCTTATATAAGTGTTTTTCCCCTTATAGCTGCTGTATTGTTAATACTGTGCCTAATTAGTGCCCCCCTCTCTTTTTTAACCCTTTCTGTAGTGTAGTGACTGCAGGGGAGAGCCAGGGGAGCTTCCCTCCAACTGAGCTGTGAGGGAAAATGGCGCCAGTGTGCTGAGGAGATAGGCTCCGCCCCTTTTTCGCTGACTTTTCTCCTGCTTTTTTATGGATTCTGGCAGGGGTTAAAATTCATCCATATAGCCCTGGGGGCTATATGTGATGTATTTTCGCCAGCCAAGGTGTTTTTATTGCTGCTCAGGGCGCCCCCCCCTAGCACCCTGCACCCTCAGTGACCGAAGTGTGAAGTGTGCTGAGGAGCAATGGCGCACAGCTGCAGTGCTGTGCGCTACCTTGGTGAAGACAGGATGTCTTCTGCCGCCGATTTTCCGGACCTCTTCTGTCTTCTGGCTCTGTAAGGGGGCCGGCGGCGCGGCTCTGGGACCCATCCATGGCTGGGCCTGTGATCGTCCCTCTGGAGCTAATGTCCAGTAGCCTAAGAAGCCCAATCCACTCTGCACGCAGGTGAGTTCGCTTCTTCTCCCCTTAGTCCCTCGATGCAGTGAGCCTGTTGCCAGCAGGTCTCACTGAAAATAACAAACCTAAACTAAAACTTTCACTAAGAAGCTCAGGAGAGCCCCTAGTGTGCACCCTTCTCGTCGGGCACAGAAATCTAACTGAGGCTTGGAGGAGGGTCATAGGGGGAGGAGCCAGTGCACACCAGATAGTCCTAAAGCTTTCTTTAGATGTGCCCAGTCTCCTGCGGAGCCGCTATTCCCCATGGTCCTTACGGAGTCCCCAGCATCCACTTAGGACGTTAGAGAAATATAGGTTTCCAGGACGGCTGGAGTCAGGAAAACTGACTCGCTGTTATCCTGTATGCACCCAACAAACTGGGTGCTCTTGCTTCTAAGCAGACGATTGCTCGTTGGATTTGTAGCACATTTCAACTTGCACATTCTGTGGCAGGCCTGCCACAGCCTAAATCTGTCAAGGCCCATTCCACAAGGAAGGTGGGCTCATCCTGGGCGGCTGCCCGAGGGGTCTCGGCATTACAACTCTGCCGAGCAGCTACGTGGTCGGGGGAGAACACGTTTGTAAAATTCTACAAATTTGATACCCTGGCTAAAGAGGACCTGGAGTTCTCTCATTCGGTGCTGCAGAGTCATCCGCACTCTCCCGCCCGTTTGGGAGCTTTGGTATAATCCCCATGGTCCTGACGGAGTACCCAGCATCCACTAGGACGTCAGAGAAAATAAGATTTTACTTACCGATAAATCTATTTCTCGTAGTCCGTAGTGGATGCTGGGCGCCCATCCCAAGTGCGGATTGTCTGCAATACTTGTACATAGTTATTGTTACAAAAATCGGGTTATTATTGTTGTGAGCCATCTTTTCAGAGGCTCCGCTGTTATCATGCTGTTAACTGGGTTCAGATCACAGGTTGTACAGTGTGATTGGTGTGGCTGGTATGAGTCTTACCCGGGATTCAAAATCCTTCCTTATTGTGTACGCTCGTCCGGGCACAGTATCCTAACTGAGGCTTGGAGGAGGGTCATAGGGGGAGGAGCCAGTGCACACCACCTGATCCTAAAGCTTTTACTTTTGTGCCCTGTCTCCTGCGGAGCCGCTAATCCCCATGGTCCTGACGGAGTACCCAGCATCCACTACGGACTACGAGAAATAGATTTATCGGTAAGTAAAATCTTATTTTTCCAGCCATAGACTTGAAAATCCAGGTATCCAACTCAACCCCAAATAGCCATTCCCCAGAAAAGGGGAGAGATTCCACACCAAGTTTCAATTCTACGTCCGCAATCCACTGACGCAACCACAAGGCCCTGCCTGCCGACACCTCCATGGCCAACGTCCTAGCATTAATATTCCCCATCTCCTTGAGGGAATCACAGAGGACCCGCGTAGTGTCCTGAATGTGCTTCAATAGGGTGACCATAGTAACTAAGGGTATATACGCCTAGAGACCCCCTGAATTTGAATGGCCCAAGAATGAATAGCATGGGTCATCCAGTAACCCGCAATAACCGATCTTTGTAAAAGGTCGGCCGCAGAGTATATAGACTTTAGGGTAGTTTCTATCTTCCGATCCCCAGGATCCTTCATGGAAAAGGAGCCCAGGGTAGGTAGCACCGCCTTCTTAGACAGGCAAGAGACTGAGACATCCACCCCAGGGGGTTCCTCCCAAAATGTTCTACCTTCAGGAGGAAAAGGGAAAGTGCGCCAAAACTTTTTGGACACCTGGAATTTTTTGCATGGATTTTTCAAGGCCTGTTTGAATAAGTCATCTAACTCTGGAGAATCAGGGAAAGTGACATTGGGCTTATTTTGCACAAAGAAAAACGACTGCTGTGATGCAGCGTCCTCTAGGGGGAGCTTTAACACCTCCCTTATAGCCAAAATGAGGGGTTCAATACCCTGGACAGAATCAGAATCCGGGTCATCCCCATGATCCGGTATATCATAATCTGTATCAGACAGCAGTGCAGATAAACCACGCTTCTGGGGACCTGCATATGGGGGGGGGGGGGGGGGGGGGGGGCTGTACATCAGCCCTAGCAGCTAAATCTCCCACAGCTTGTTGCAGTAGCTGAGTTTTCTGCACATTTGCAGCAAGTTGAGATGACATATCATACATAATGGTTTTAAGAGACCCCAACCAGTAAGGCTCTGTGCCCTCTCCCCTAACCTCTTCACTAAGTTGGAATGATTGACTACATTGCTCACAGGAGGCAGAGTCATTAGATATTGGAGAGAATCTGGTGTGACAGATACTGCACAGTTTGTGCTTACCCATATTTCACAGTAAACACAACATACACAGACAGTAATAATGCAAGCCTGCCCTACTGTATATGAGAGGAGACAGAGGAGAGAGGACCTCAGCACACCCAGAGCTGCACAGCCTCAGTGAGGCTGTCAGCTCTGTAATGCACAGTAAACACTATCAAATACAGTCCTAATGAGACACAGGACAGTGTACACAAGCGGCACTCCCCCTTTTGCTACACCCTGTACCAGTTTCCAGCGTGTCTGTGAGGCAGGAAGCGCTGAGTGTGTGCTGCTGATGGCTTCTGTAAGCAGAGGAAGGCGCCAAAAATGCCCTGGTCCCGCTCTGAGGAAGCTCCCCCCCAAAATGACGTCAGAACTAAGCATATTATTTATACCGGCAAAGTCTCCAAACAGTCTAAAATAGGCATGTCCAAACTGCGGCCCTCCAGCTGTTGTGAAACTACATATCCCAGCATGCCCTGACACAATTTTGCTGTAAGAGAACGCTAAAGCTGTGTCAGAGCATGCTGGGATGTGTAGTTTCTCAACAGCTGGAGGGCCGCAGTTTGGACATGCCTGGTCTAAAACCTCACACAAGTGCTCAGTTCTGCATTTTTGTGCCAGTGTACACACGGGAGATCTTAGCGGGACCCCCCAGGGAGGGTCCTGTGCACCGCTTTTAGAAACCGGGGGTCCCCCTAGCGGGGCCCCTGGTGTGTAATCCCGATGTCACCTTCAGGCAGTTAGGGGTGTGCAGCGTGCTGCGACTGCCAAGGTGCAGTGCCCTGCTGAAACAAGCAGCCCCTCAGGACGGTGATCCTGCAGCGGGGAAGCGGCTCTGCACCTTGTAAGGCCAGGAAACCCCCCTCCCCACCCAAATCCCACAGTGCAGCTATGCTGTTGCCCAGACAGCATACCGCAAAAAAATAAGAATTTACTTACCGATAATTCTATTTCTCATAGTCCGTAGTGGATGCTGGGGACTCCGTAAGGACCATGGGGAATAGCGGCTCCACAGGAGACTGGGCACATCTAAAGAAAGCTTTAGGACTAACTGGTGTGCACTGGCTCCTCCCCCTATGACCCTCCTCCAAGCCTCAGTTAGGATACTGTGCCCGGACGAGCGTACACAACAAGGAAGGATTTTGAATCCCGGGTAAGACTCATACCAGCCACACCAATCACACCGTATAACTTGTGATCTGAACCCAGTTAACAGTATGATAACAGAGGAGCCTCTGAAAAGATGGCTCCCAACAATAATAACCCGATTTTTGTAACAATAACTATGTACAAGTATTGCAGACAATCCGCACTTGGGATGGGCGCCCAGCATCCACTACGGACTATGAGAAATAGAATTATCGGTAAGTAAATTCTTGTTTTCTCTAACGTCCTAAGTGGATGCTGGGGACTCCGTAAGGACCATGGGGATTATACCAAAGCTCCCAAACGGGCGGGAGAGTGCGGATGACTCTGCAGCACCGAATGAGAGAACTCCAGGTCCTCCTCAGCCAGGGTATCAAATTTGTAGAATTTAGCAAACGTGTTTGCCCCTGACCCAGTAGCTGCTCGGCAAAGTTGTAAAGCCGAGACCCCTCGGGCAGCCGCCCAAGATGAGCCCACTTTCCTTGTGGAACGGGCTTTTAAAGATTTTAGCTGTGGCAGGCCTGCCACAGAATGTGCAAGCTGAATTGTACTACAAATCCAACGAGCAATAGTCTGCTTAGAAGCAGGAGCACCCAGCTTGTTGGGTGCATACAGGATAAACAGCGAGTCAGATTTCCTGACTCCAGCCGTCCTGGAAATATTTTCAGGGCCCTGACAACATCCAGCAACTTGGATTCCTCCAAGTCCCTAGTAGCCGCAGGCACCACAATAGGTTGGTTCAGGTGAAAACGCTGGAACCACCTTAGGGAGAAACTGAGGACGAGTCCTCAATTCCGCCCTGTCCGAATGGAAAATCAGATAAGGGCTTTTACAGGATAAAGCCGCCAATTCTGACACACGCCTGGCCCAGGCCAGGGCCAACAGCATGACCACTTTCCATGTGAGATATTTTAACTCCACAGATTTAAGTGGTTCAAACCAATGTGACTTTTGGAACCCAAACTACATTGAGATCCCAAATTGCCACTGGAGGCACAAAAGGAGGCTGTATATGCAGTACCCCTTTTACAAACGTCTAAACTTCAGGGACTGAAGCCAGCTCTTTTTTTTTTTTTTTTTGGAAGAAAATTGACAGGGCCGAAATCTGAACCTTAATGGACCCCAATTTCAGGCCCATAGACACTCCTGTTTGCAGGAAATGTAGGAATCGACCCAGTTGAATTTCCTCCGTCGGGCCTTACTGGCCTCGCACTACGCAACATATTTTCGCCAATTGCGGTGATAATGTTTTTGCGTTTACATCCTTCCTGGCTTTAGATCAGGATATGGATGACTTCATCCGGAATGCCTTTTTTCCTTCAGGATCCGGTGTTCAACCGGCATGCCGTCAAACGCAGCCGCGGTAAGTCTTGGAACAGACAGGGTCCTTGCTGGAGCAGGTCCCTTCTTAGAGGTAGAGGCCACGGATCCTCCGTGAGTATCTCTTGAAGTTCCGGTTACCAAGTCCTTCTTGGCCAATCCGGAGCCACGAATATAGTGCTTTCTCCTCTCCATTTTATCAATCTCAGTACCTTGGGTATGAGAGGCAGAGGAGGGAACACATACACTGACTGGTACACCCACGGTGTTACCAGAGCGTCTACAACGATTGCCTGAGGGTCTCTTGACCTGGCGCAATACCTGTCGAGTTTTTTAATCATGTGGACGACTTCTGGGTGAAGTCCCCACTCTCCCGGGTGGAGGTCGTGCTGAGGAAGTCTGCTTCCCAGTTGTCTACTCCCGGAATGAATACTGTTGACAGTGCTATCACATGATTTTCCGCCCAGCGAAGAATCCCTGCAGCTTCTGCCATTGCCCTCCTGCTTCTTGTGCCACCCTGTCTGTTTACGTGGGTGACTGCCATGATGTTGTCCGACTGGATCAACACCGGCTGACCTTGAAGCAAAGGTCTTGCTAAGCTTAGAGCATTGTAAATGGCCCTTAGCTTCAGGATATTTATGTGAAGTGATGTATCCAGGCTTGACCCTAAGCCCTGGATATTCCTTCCCTGTGTGACTGCTCCCCAGCCTCGCAGGCTGGCATCCGTGGTCACCAGGACCCAGTCCTGAATGCCGAATCTGCGGCCCTCTAGAAGATGAGCACTCTGCAACCACCACAGGATGGATACCCTTGTCCTTGGTGACAGGGTTATCCGCTGATGCATCTGAAAATGCGACCCGGACCATTTGTCCAGTAGGTTCCACTGGAAAGTTCTTGCGTGGAATCTAACGAATGGGATTGCTTCGTAGGAAGCCACCATTTTTTTTTCAGAACCCTTGTGCATTGATGCACTGAGAGTTGGTTCGGTTTTAGGAGGTTCCTGACTAGCTCGGATAACTCCCTGGCTTTCTCTTCCGGGAGAAACACCTTTTTTCTGGACTGTGTCCAGGAACATCCCTAGGAAACAGAAGACAAGTCGTTGGAACCAGCTGCGATTTTGGAATATTGAGAATCCAATCGTGCTGCCGCAACACTACCTGAGATAGTGCTACACCGACTTCCAACTGTTCCCTGGATCTTACCCTTATCAGGGAATCGTCCAAGTAAGGGATAACTAAAATTCCCTTCCTTCGAAGGGATATCATTTCGGCCATTACCTTGGTAAAGACCCAGGGTGCCGTGGACCATCCCTACGGCAGCGTCTGAACTGATAGTGACAGTTCTGTACCATAACCTGAGGTACCCTTGGTGAGAAGGGTAAATTTTGACATGAAGGTAAGCATCCTTGATGTCCCGAGACATCATGTAGTCCCCTTCTTCCAGGTTCGCAATCACTGCTCTGAGTGACTCAATCTTGAATTTGAACCTCTGTATGTAAGCGTTCAAAGATTTTAGATTTTAGATTCAGATTTAGAATCGGTCTCACCGAGCCGTCTGGCTTCGGTACCACAATAGTGTGGAATAATACCCCATTCCCTGTTGCAGGAGGGGTACCTTGATTATCACCTGCTGGGAATACAGCTTGTGAATGGCTTCCAAAACTGCCTCCCTGTCAGAGGGAGACGTCGGTAAAGCCGACTTTTGGAAAGGGCGAGGGGGAGACGTCTCGAATTCCAATATGTACCCTTGAGATATTACCTGAAGGATCCAGGGTTCTACTTGCGAGTGAGCTCACTGCGCACTGAAATTCATTGAGAACGGGCCCCCACCGTGCCTGAGCTTGTAAGGCCCTAGCGTCATACTGAGGGCTTGGCAGAGGCGGGAAAGGGTTTCTGTTCCTGGGAACTGGCTAATCTCTTCAGCCTTTTTCCTCTCCCTCTGTCACGAGCAGAAAAGAGGAACCTTTTGTCCGCTTGCCAACAAAGGACTGCGCCTGATAATACGGCGTCTTATTTTGAGAGGCGACCTGGGGTACAAACGTGGATTTCCCAGTTGTTGCCGTGGCCACCAGGTCTAAAAGACCGACCCCAAATGTCCCTTTTCAAAGGCAATACTTCCAAATGCCGTTTGGAATCCGCATCACCTGACCATTTTACTGGTAGAATTGGACAACGCACTTATACTTGATGCCAGTCGGCAAATATTCCGCTGTGCATCATGCATATATAGAAATGCATCTTTTAAATGCTCTATAGGCAATAATATACTATCCTTATCTAGGATATCAATATTTCCGGTCAGGGAATCCGACCATGCCAACCCAGCACTGCACCTCCAGGCTGAGGCGATTGCTGGTCGCAGTATAACACCAGTATGCGTGTGAATACATTTTTGGATACCCTCCTGCTTTCTATCAGCAGGATCCTTAAGGGCGGCCATCTCATGAGAGGGTAGAGCCCTTGTTCTTACAAGCGTGTGAGCGCCTTATCCCCCCTAGGGGGTGTTTCCCAACGCACCCTAACCTCTGGCGGGAAAGGGTATACACCAATACTTTTTAAGAAATTATCAATTGTTATCGGGGGGAAACCCACGCATCATCACACACCTGACAATGCTAAATTCCTTGTCGTATAAACAACCCTTTATGAAGCTAAGAACACTGTACGCTGTTTGCTCAAGAAGTACCGTAATGGTACGCTATTTGCGTAACGATCGCTCAGCGGTAAGCGAGACGCTCAAGCGTCACGTTCGCTCACGGCCTAGTGATCACAGGACACGTTATTGGTTATGTCTAGGGGAAAGATTCGCTGTAACGTAGCATACGCTAGAGACCACGAGGAGGTCACCAGCGGTGCAGACGCTCACGACACTATACCTTTATGTTAAAACCTTATACCAATGAAATACACTGAATACCTTAATGTGAGTACAGGGTGTAAGTGCAACCTTGTGTAACCTGACTATCTACAAAGCTGCATGAGCGTCACCGACGCTCAAATGAACACTTATCACTATAGAAAATACACTGATACTGGTTTAGGGTTCCAAAGCCTATTATCTGTATTATATCTAGTATACTTGTAAAAGAGTAACACAGTACAAATGATACACTACAATATAACAAAGACTTCCTAACCAAACACCTAACTAAGGGATAAACTACAATGCTATCCTGGTTTAACACAATACAATACAATACAATAAAGTTTAGTCTAGGGGAGATATGAGAGAAAAGAGAGAATAGAGAGAGAGAAATAGACACAGAGAGAGAGAGAGAGAGAGAGATTTGCTCACAGAAAGACAATGATTACGGAGAGAACTTACGCACAAAGGGTATGATCGCCTGCGCCTCGATATCCAGCTCCCGATTATCAGCAGATAACCGTTGATGAGAGAGTGAGAGCTGGATGTGGTCGGTCTGCCTATTTATGCCCCACACACAATGCAATCTCCTAGTCCCTACAATCCTACAGTTTATTGGACACAGGAATTCGGCCCTGTACTGTAACCAAAGGTCATAGGTTGATTCATACAGGTGGGCTGTGCTGATTTCCAACAGCTCAGGTGGGTGGGGAACTGGGTTTCCCGCCGCATACCTGAGTATGTGCAAATCATAGAAATGGACATAAACTTCTTATGTCCATAACTATTCGCACGAGCGATTAATACGCTCCAAACCAACACCGGAATATTGCTAATTAAATACTCTTCCGATGGGTATCAAACACTGCTGTATGACTCCTGTTAGACCCTTCGTGCAATACAAAGAGGGATTCCTCCGCTCAGGGACATTCTATCTAAACCAAACTTACAGAAACTATTGAGGGGAACATGATCTATAAACTACATTAATTGTGAACTTTTGTAACGAATGAGTCGCACGCTACGATCACATAAACTCTACCGTAAATGCGCATACTGCGCGTGCGAGTGCACGCTATTGCGGGTATGCGCTTCCACGGGAGAGCGTACGCATGCGCAGCACGGACCAGTGTGCGGTGCAAATATGGCAGTGTGCACTAAGACATTTTTCTGACTTTGACAGTCCACCCTTTGGCAGTCAATAATAACTGCCACAAAATATTTAAGGAGAAAAATGTAAGTCAGGGGTTAATTGATTTCCATGGTGGGGAAAGGAAGAAGAATGGAGTAGATGTGAAGAGGGTATGACCTAGTGAGAAAGTAGAAGCATGTGTGTATGAGTCCATGTTTGGAGGGTCATGTATCATCGTGCCGTACGTGTGGTAAATCAAGCTTCGAGGTATTGCGAAGTATACATTTGAATTCCTTCTTATCCTGTGGTACAGGTCTGTGGATGGGCTGTCAAACTCTACCGAGCTCATTTCGGCTGTGGTTGTAACACAATGGGGATGCACATTTTAGTTGATGATACATGAATTGGGGGGGGGTATGTGGTTGCTGCTATCTGTGCCTGTATTCCCTATCGACTATGTGTGTTATTGCCTGAGGGTTGCAGAGATGAAGATAAAGAACACTTACGAAAAATGCAATGATATTCTATGTCAGGTTAATGTACGTTCGTCGATTGAGGTCTTGATTGGTGTCGGTTGATTGGAGTCTTCTTCTTTGTGCTTTTGCTCATAAATCGTGAGTAAAGCATACAACGTCCATGGATTTACAAAAAATGTTGGGCTAGCGTGGTTTTAAAGTTCCTAGGGAAACTGGGGTACCCATGGCATTGTCCATCAAAATCTTGCTTATCAGGTCGTCTGCTCTTCTTCTTTCCATCTTTCCGTTGTCGGCCCCTTGGCTCATCAAATCCTTCGTCTACGTGGGTCTTTGTACCTCGGAGGAAAACATAGAAATGGGTGAAAGACGGACCGTATACTCATTACATCATTACGTCATGGTTTCTAGCATTGGGTCATAAATCAAATCCAGGTTAATTACAGTTTCCTCACTCCTTAAGCTCATCACTTTCGTACTTTGCTTGCACCTCATCAAAGCCTGCCCGCATCTAAATATCAATCCAATAGATATAACGACACCCAAAATACATAGGAGAAACTTTCCAACATCCATTATGACTCCTTGAGCCCAGTCTCCTAAACCGGAGAACCAATTTCGCGGGTTCAACCATGACACCCAACCAGTCAGCTCATTACCTACAGCAGCAAGGGTGAGATTGTGTTTTCGACGAAATTCCCACTTTAATTGCAGAATATCGTCCATCTTTTGGTCTATGACCTCTACCGGATCCTCGGTGCTATTTGTGATATACGTGCAACACTTTATGCCGTACTGTGTTGCCAATGTAACACAATATCCGCCTGTTACTGCTGTAAGGTAATTAAGAACCATCCTATGCTGAACTAGTTCTGTTTTATAAGCTTGGAGTTCCCTTCCAGTGTATCTAAACGTGTCATCATACATTTCAGTGATATTATCTAACAAATTGGCGAGTGCGGAAATGTATCTATAATTCATCACTCCCCGAGCGGTACGAGTGAAATCTAACGCTACCAGAACCTGAATCCCGGTGGATTCATGGATAAGATCAGAGGCCGGATGCTCTAACCTTTCTGACAGTTGTCTTTTAACAAGGTGCTCGTAGTGAGTGTGAGTATAAGGAGCTTGGGCACCACGGTGTATGTCCTTCATTTTGTCATGTGTAACAGTCATCACTTCGGGCAATACTTTTCCAATATAACACAATCCTTCAGAGTTTGGGGCAAGCCACTTGTACGCCTTTCTCCCGCATATGAAATATGCATCATCGGGGAGAACATAAGGGACGGAGAAGGACATGACCATGTTACAAACCTTCCAGGTGAAATCTCCTGACCCTAATTCTTCCATCTGCCTAATGCACGTATCAGTTTGTATGACATGTGCACAGTATCCTGGTGATACCTCTCCAACTCTAGTAATCCTATTTCCTAAGGTATATCGATACCGAAAAGATTTTCCTCTACTGGCTATGTGGCGTACGAGCTCTGTATCTGTAGGCATTCTATCTGCTCTGTGTGAAAAGGTCATGGTAAGGTTGCTCCATGACACTTCCCAATTTCCCGGTTTTCTGGGATTGGAGATGTTAAAACATAAGAGGGACCTATCCACATGGTATTGGTGGAGCTTCAAACTAGGAGGGCTGGAGATGTTAAACCTCCGGTCCACCGGTCTCCCACCACTTAGCTCAAGTACCTCCCCTAACGTTAAAGGAAATGGTACTAGCCCTGATTTGCTGTGACCCTGAGGTACTTGAGAACATACCCAACAATCGGTCTTGTTTAATACGTTACCCACTAGAGAGTGATAGTCACTCAATGGATGCCGGTCCATATGGATATTAAAACTAGATTGGCATTTCTTTATGCATCCATCTTCAACCAGATTATCACAGAGCCTACAGATACAATTTTCCTCAGCTAACAATCCATCACAATTTCTTCTATCGGATCGTTTTCTGATACTCGCCTTTGCTTGGTGATTGGGTTGCTATTGGAAATTTACACCTCCGTCTCAGTCATCAGGACCTTTCTGGATCCTTTCTCGACCTCACTGGTACTCTCACCGAAACAGACTGCTCTGGTCAACATCATGGTTAACGGGAAAAATCCATATCACAGTCTCTTGGGGCAAGTCCATCTTACAGGAGGAGAAAAGAAGAAATTTGTAAATGGGGTATAAGAAAATCAGTTTGAGGGGGAGAGAACTCGTTACGATAATAAGTTCTCTCGTTTTGTAATTGTGAACTTTTTGTTCTGCTGTCCTCTCAAAAGGTGCTGTCTCTTCAGTCTTCCGAATGAACCTTCTGGTGATGTAATCTTTCTTCCTAACTAGCGATCTTTCTGTGTGGAGCAAAATCTGGCATTACCATTGGTTAACACTTAGGGGTGGCATACCATCTTTAAATCATGGAAACATGAGTGAGGAGAGAGAGAAAATAAAAAACAAAAGAGATAGAGAACAATTCATGTGCATATATACATTACATAACCCGACAATAACCACCAATAAGAGAAGAGAAACAAAGCATTTTTAAACATTGTCAACATTAAGAAAACATTGTCAGACTATTTGGCTGTCGTATCTACGTGTCTAATGGTTTCCTTGAGCAGTCCCTCCCCACCAGCACTTGCATTATTCCACTGTCTGTATCTGGCCAGAATACATTGTGGTGGATAGGTCATGCTGGGGTTTGGTAGACTTCTGCAAGGACCAAGCGAATATGCAATGTTTGAATTCTTACCAATAATCGTCAGAGATGGGGATAGAGAGAGAAAGAAAAAACATTTTTCACAAATACATTTACAACGTTTAACCTGGTCATTCCTGTGTCTTCAGTGAATGACCTCCCAATTTATTAACCGTTACCTCAGGCTTGCCTCCATTCCTAATAATCACCTTTCCTGCCTATGTGATCCTTGATTATAATGGTGTGTCATAACTTTTGAAGTTCCTCCATGTGCCAATGGCCTGGGGTTTTGGTTGATTTGATGCCTCCTCAAACGCTTGGATGCTCATCACCATCAACCGCTTTCCCTGTACCTACCTGATTCCTTGGATACCATGATTATGTCGTTGTCTAGGGAGTTGATATGCCTTCTGTGAATCTTTGATCATACAGTTAGATCTTTCCTAGGATCTGGGTAGTCAGACATGATTGATCTCAATTCTGTCCGGGACCAGGGATGGCGCATTGCACTGTCCTTGACGGGAATGGTTCCCTGATCGTCAGTCTTCCCATTGGGGACTGTGATCACCCTGACAGGACTAAACTCAATTACATCATCTTGTTTTGGTCTTATAATATGGGGTACATTTGTTTGTGCGTGATATAAAATATTGTACGTACCTGTGGACACGACCTCACCTGACCCTCCGTTAGGGGGTCCGATTATTGCCTTTACCCATTTGGTCGTGTCCACCTGGATGGCTTCTGTGATGGTTGTTGGAAGAGGTGCTGACATCGTTCTGGGCTCACTGTCTTGTTTGTATTCCTGAGGGAGGTTTGACATGGGGTGCAACTGGCACAGGTTAATAGTTGTACATTCAACAGTATTACAATAATCATTGTTACATTTATTACACTTATTCTTATAATCTATATTACAGTTGCTAAGAGCGTTTTTATTGTTCCACCCTTGTGCTTTTCTCTCCGCAATCAACTCCTCTCCTGCTGCCATATCTCTCCTCTCAAGATAAGAGTCAGAAAAGTCAATAGACTCTCTTTGTAATTCACTTTCCTGTTGCCATAACTGTAAATATTCATAATGTTTATTTTGTCTCTTCGTTAGTTCAACGAGACTTATCCTCCTCCTTAAATTTTGTAACACCTCTGGACTGAAGCTACCTATTCTTGGGAACTTGTCCCTGTCTTGTACAGTCATTCTTTGCCATTCATCACATAAAACCTCTGTGTGACTACCGTATTTTTCACACATAATGTATCTTGCCGACCCAACTGGTCGGTCCTCCGAATCAACCTGAACCTGGGTTGATCGCCCCCTACCGGAACAAATGGCCCCCATAATCTGTAGGCGTTGCTTATTCCTCCTTGGATCTTTTATCTCAAGGTTTTCAGCGAACCCTTACAAACAAACCAAGATGTCCTTGGGCAGGCCGGCGGTGGTGGTTTATCAAGTACCCCACTTACTTCTCGCCCACGTTGGCCTGTGCCGCAATCACTGTAACCAGAGCTGTGGTACCCAACCCAGGGCCCCTGTGAACCTTTAGTTTACTGGAACATATGAGGGTTACCCGCAGGACACTTACTCTTTCCAGTAAAGTTGGGGTTGTTAGATAGTTCCTGAGTGACCAGCGAACTTCCCTTCCAAAAATAAAAAATTACACAAATCACGTCAGAATGTACAAATAGCGTTTGTGACCAGTTTACTCTAATGGTATTAGGTCAGGTTACTAACTACTGCACACAATTACGTGCGGTCCAATCGTTCAGTTCACGAACACTACTTGTCATGTACTGAAAGATTAATGGAATCGATGTTTCCGGCCGCGATTCCTTCAGCAAGAGCTTATATGGCCTATATGGGTTCTGCACCAACACCCCAGGCGTTGTGCCACTGGACTTTTATAGCGGACCTCTTTGTCTATTTACCTGTTACCTTACGACCTCCTGGTCTGTTTACCTTATGACCTCCTGGTCTTGTTACCTTATGACCTCCTGGTCTTGATACCTTATGGTCCGCTATACTCTAATGCTCAAATATTATTTTAACCAGGGATGCCTCCCTAGCCACCGTATATGTCACTTACACGTATGTTCCTCGACGAGTACCCGACTTTCCTTTTGGTTCCACCTTTAAAATTGTATAAACTTTTGTATACAAAACACACTCACTCAACACATGTACACTTTTGTTTCTATATCTATTTCTGCGCAGAAATTGTCTTCAGGCCAAAAGTGTTACCAATTAGGAGCAGGATCTGTTAAACTAAATTTCAGATTTTCCAAAAAATAGATTTGCGTTATTTACCGCGTCGCGTTATCTACCGCTGTGCGTTACTTATCGCTTTTGCGCTAATTATCGCTTTGCGCTAATTCAACTTTTCGTGACTTGGGCTACGTGGGCGTAACCAGACGCTACGTTGCGTAATGTACGCTGCGTGCGTCTACCTTTCGGATTGCGTACGCTAGTCTTTGTTAGTGACACGTGTACGCAATGCAAAAGGATCCACCGTAACACAATATATATTTTATCAATGTAGATGATCCCTGATCATCTACCGCAATCCACACTGCACACTGGCTGCCTCGTCTCTCGGACAAACCGTGTGTTGTTCTATACTTTAACTATCACCTCTATTATTAAATAACAGCAAATCTCTTTTTAGCCCTTTCTATCAACTATAAAAATTTGGCCCAGGAATAGTGATATACGAAAAATGAAACAGAAATGCAGATATATATGCGTGCGTGTATACGCAAGACAGAAGAGAAATAAAACAGTTTTAAAAAGACACAAGCGTTTTGTTCTTACTTCCGGTTACCGGATTCCTTCAGCACTCTTTACCTAAGCGAAGCAGACGCTTATCCCGTCAGCAACTGCGAGACAACCTCCCACCCTTTTGCTGGGGGATAACGTCTGCTGATCTACCTAGTGCAGATGTGAAAAGGACCGGACGAGCCCGCAATTGACAATGCTAAATTCCTTGTCGTATAAACAACCCTTTATGAAGCTAAGAACACTGTACGCTGTTTGCTCAAGAAGTACCGTAATGGTACGCTATTTGCGTAACGATCGCTCAGCGGTAAGCGAGACGCTCAAGCGTCACGTTCGCTCACGGCCTAGTGATCACAGGACACGTTATTGGTTATGTCTAGGGGAAAGATTCGCTGTAACGTAGCATACGCTAGAGACCACGAGGAGGTCACCAGCGGTGCAGACGCTCACGACACTATACCTTTATGTTAAAACCTTATACCAATGAAATACACTGAATACCTTAATGTGAGTACAGGGTGTAAGTGCAACCTTGTGTAACCTGACTATCTACAAAGCTGCATGAGCGTCACCGACGCTCAAATGAACACTTATCACTATAGAAAATACACTGATACTGGTTTAGGGTTCCAAAGCCTATTATCTGTATTATATCTAGTATACTTGTAAAAGAGTAACACAGTACAAATGATACACTACAATATAACAAAGACTTCCTAACCAAACACCTAACTAAGGGATAAACTACAATGCTATCCTGGTTTAACACAATACAATACAATACAATAAAGTTTAGTCTAGGGGAGATATGAGAGAAAAGAGAGAATAGAGAGAGAGAAATAGACACAGAGAGAGAGAGAGAGAGAGATTTGCTCACAGAAAGACAATGATTACGGAGAGAACTTACGCACAAAGGGTATGATCGCCTGCGCCTCGATATCCAGCTCCCGATTATCAGCAGATAACCGTTGATGAGAGAGTGAGAGCTGGATGTGGTCGGTCTGCCTATTTATGCCCCACACACAATGCAATCTCCTAGTCCCTACAATCCTACAGTTTATTGGACACAGGAATTCGGCCCTGTACTGTAACCAAAGGTCATAGGTTGATTCATACAGGTGGGCTGTGCTGATTTCCAACAGCTCAGGTGGGTGGGGAACTGGGTTTCCCGCCGCATACCTGAGTATGTGCAAATCATAGAAATGGACATAAACTTCTTATGTCCATAACTATTCGCACGAGCGATTAATACGCTCCAAACCAACACCGGAATATTGCTAATTAAATACTCTTCCGATGGGTATCAAACACTGCTGTATGACTCCTGTTAGACCCTTCGTGCAATACAAAGAGGGATTCCTCCGCTCAGGGACATTCTATCTAAACCAAACTTACAGAAACTATTGAGGGGAACATGATCTATAAACTACATTAATTGTGAACTTTTGTAACGAATGAGTCGCACGCTACGATCACATAAACTCTACCGTAAATGCGCATACTGCGCGTGCGAGTGCACGCTATTGCGGGTATGCGCTTCCACGGGAGAGCGTACGCATGCGCAGCACGGACCAGTGTGCGGTGCAAATATGGCAGTGTGCACTAAGACATTTTTCTGACTTTGACACACCTCATTTTATTTCTCAGATTCAGGAAAAATAAGATTTTACTTACCGATAAATCTATTTCTCGTAGTCCGTAGTGGATGCTGGGACTCCGTCAGGACCATGGGGAATAGCGGCTCCGCAGGAGACAGGGCACAAAATTTAAAAGTTTGACCACTAGGTGGTGTGTACTGGCTCCTCCCCCTATGACCCTCCTCCAAGCCTCAGTTAGGATACTGTGCCCGGACGAGCTTACACAATAAGGAAGGATTTTGAATCCCGGGTAAGACTCAAACCAGCCACACCAATCACACCGTACAACTTGTGATCTGAACCCAGTTAACAGTATGATAACGTAGGAGCCTCTGAAAAGATGGCTCACAACAATAAACAACCCGATTTTTTTGTAACAATAACTATGTACAAGTATTGCAGACAATCCGCACTTGGGATGGGCGCCCAGCATCCACTACGGACTACGAGAAATAGATTTATCGGTAAGTAAAATCTTATTTTTCCTAGTGGATGCTGGGACTCCGTCAGGACCATGGGGATTATACCAAAGCTCCCAAACGGGCGGGAGAGTGCGGATGACTCTGCAGCACCGAATGAGAGAACTCCAGGTCCTCCTTAGCCAGGGTATCAAATTTGTAGAATTTTACAAACGTGTTCTCCCCTGACCACGTAGCTGCTCGGCAGAGTTGTAATGCCGAGACCCCTCGGGCAGCCGCCCAAGATGAGCCCACCTTCCTTGTGGAGTGGGCCTTGACAGATTTAGGCTGTGGCAAGCCTGCCACAGAATGTGCCAGTTTGACTCCAGCCGTCCTTGAAATATATATTTTCAATGCTCTGACAACGTCCAGCAACTTGGAATCCTCCAAATCGCTAGTAGCCGCAGGCACCACAATAGGCTGGTTCAGGTGAAACGCTGATACCACCTTAGGCAGAAAATGAGGACGCGTCCTCAATTCTGCCCTGTCCGAATGGAAAATCAGATATGGGCTTTTATATGATAAAGCTGCCAATTCTGACACTCTCCTGGCTGAAGCCAGAGCCAGTAGCATGGTTACTTTCCATGTAAGATATTTCAAATCTACCGATTTGAGTGGCTCAAACCAATGGGATTTGAGAAAATCCAAAACTACATTGAGATCCCACGGTGCCACTGGGGGCACAACCGGGGGCTGTATATGTAGTACTCCTTTTACAAAAGTCTGAACTTCAGGAACTGAAGCCAATTCTTTCTGGAAGAATATCGACAGGGCCGAAATTTGAACCTTAATGGACCCTAATTTGAGGCCCATAGATAATCCTGTTTGCAGGAAATGTAGGAATCGACCCAGTTGAAATTCCTCTGTCGGGGCCTTCCTGGCCTCACACCATGCAACATATTTTCTCCAAATGCGGTGATAATGTTGTGCAGTCACCTCCTTCCTGGCTTTGACCAGGGTAGGGATGACCTCTTCCGGAATGCCTTTTTCCCTTAGGATCCGGTGTTCAACCGCCATGCCGTCAAATGCAGCCGCGGTAAGTCTTGGAATAGACACGGTCCCTGCTGAAGCAGGTCCCTTCTTAGAGGTAGAGGCCACGGATCTTCCGTGAGCATCTCCTGAAGTTCCGGGTACCAAGTCCTTCTTGGCCAGTCCGGAGCCACGAGTATCGTTCTTACTCCCCTTTGCCGTATAATTCTCAGTACCTTGGGTATGAGAGGCAGAGGAGGGAACACATACACTGACTGGTACACCCATGGTGTTACCAGAGCGTCCACAGCTATTGCCTGAGGGTCTCTTGACCTGGCGCAATACCTGTCCAGTTTTTTGTTGAGGCGGGACGCCATCATGTCCACCATTGGTCTTTCCCAATGGACCACAATCATGTGGAAGACTTCTGGATGAAGTCCCCACTCTCCCGGGTGAAGATCGTGTCTGCTGAGGAAGTCTGCTTCCCAGTTGTCCACTCCCGGAATGAACACTGCTGACAGTGCTATCACATGATTTTCCGCCCAGCGAAGAATCCTTGCAGCTTCTGCCATTGCCCTCCTGCTTCTTGTGCCGCCCTGTCTGTTTACGTGGGCGACTGCCGTGATGTTGTCCGACTGGATCAACACCGGCTGACCCTGAAGCAGAGGTTTTGCCAGGCTTAGAGCATTGTAGATTGCTCTTAGCTCCAGTATATTTATGTGAAGAGACGTTTCCAGGCTTGACCACACGCCCTGGAAGTTTCTTCCTCGTGTGACCGCTCCCCAGCCTCTCAGGCTGGCATCCGTGGTCACTAGGACCCAGTTCTGTATGCCGAATCTGCGGCCCTCTAACAGATGAGTACTCTGCAACCACCATAGCAGAGAGACCCTTGTCCTTGTCGACAATTTTATCCGCTGATGCATCTGCAGATGCGATCCGGACCATTTGTCTAGCAGATCCCACTGAAAAATTCGTGCATGGAATCTGCCGAATGGAATCGCTTCGTAAGAAGCCACCATTTTTCCCAGGACTCTTGTGCATTGATGCACAGACACTGTCCCTGGTTTTAGGAGGTTCCTGACTAGTTCGGATAACTCCCTGGCTTTCTCCTCCGGAAGAAATACCTTTTTCTGAACAGTGTCCAGAATCATCCCTAGGAACAGCAGACGTGTCGTCGGGATCAGTTGGGATTTTGGAAAATTCAGAATCCACCCGTGCTGTTGGAGCACTACTTGAGTTAGTGCTACTCCGACCTCCAGCTGTTCTCTGGATCTTGCCCTTATCAGGAGATCGTCCAAGTAAGGGATAATTAATACGCCTTCTCTTCGAAGAAGAATCATTTCGGCCATTACCTTGGTAAAGACCCTGGGTGCCGTGGACAATCCAAACGGCAGCGTCTGAAACTGATAATGACAGTTTTGTACCACGAACCTGAGGTACCCTTGGTGTGAAGGGCAAATTGGGACATGAAGGTAAGCATCCTTGATGTCCAAGGACACCATAAAATCCCCCTCTTTCAGATTCGCTATCACTGCTCTGAGTGACTCCATCTTGAACTTGAATTTTTGTATGTACAGGTTCAGAGATTTCAGATTTAGAATAGGTCTTACCGAGCCGTCCGGCTTCGGTACCACAAATAGCGTGGAGTAATACCCCTTTCCCTGTTGTAGAAGGGGTACCTTGACTATCACCTGCTGAGAATACAGCTTGTGAATGGCTTCCAATACCGTCGCCCTGTCGGAGGGAGACGTTGGCAAAGCAGACTTTTGGAACCGGCGAGGGGGAGACTTCTCGAATTCCAACCTGTAACCCTGAGATACTACCTGCAGGATCCAGGGGTCCACCTGCGAGTGAGCCCACTGTGCGCTGAAATTCTTGAGGCGACCCCCCACCGCCCCTGAGTCCGCTTGTAAGGTCCCAGCGTCATGCTGAGGCCTTTGCAGAAGCCGGGGAGGACTTCTGCTCCTGGGAAGGGGCTGCTTGGTGCAGTCTCTTACCCTTTCCTTTGCCTCGGGGCAAATATGAATGTCCTTTTGCTCGCTTGTTCTTATAGGAACGAAAGGACTGCGGCTGAAAAGACTGCGGCTTTTTCTGTTGGGAGGGGACTTGAGGTAAAAAGGTGGACTTCCCGGCTGTTGCCGTGGCTACCAAATCCGATAGACCGACCCCAAATAATTCCTCTCCTTTATACGGCAATACTTCCATATGCCGTTTGGAATCCGCATCGCCTGACCACTGTCGTGTCCATAGACTTCTTCTGGCAGATATGGACATCGCACTTACTCTTGATGCCAGAGTGCAGATATCTCTCTGTGCATCTCGCATATAAAGGAACGCATCCTTTAATTGCTCTATAGTCAATAAAATACTGTCCCTATCCAGGGTATCAATATTTTCAGTCAGGGAATCCGACCAAGCCACCCCAGCACTGCACATCCAGGCTGAGGCGATTGCTGGTCGCAGTATAACACCAGTATGTGTGTATATACTTTTTAGAGTATTTTCCAGCCTCCTATCAGCTGGATCCTTGAGGGCGGCCGTATCAGGAGACGGTAACGCCACTTGTTTGGATAAACGTGTGAGCGCCTTGTCCACCCTAGGGGGTGTTTCCCAGCGCGCCCTAACCTCTGGCGGGAAAGGGTATAATGCCAATAACTTCTTTGAAATTAGCAGTTTTTTATCAGGGGTAACCCACGCTTCATCACACACGTCATTCAATTCCTCTGATTCAGGAAAAACTACAGGTAGTTTTTTCAGACCCCACATAATACCCCTTTTTGTGGTACTTGCAGTATCAGAGATATGCAAAGCCTCCTTCATTGCCGTGATCATATAACGTGTGGCCCTACTGGAAAATACGTTTGTTTCTTCACCGTCGACACTGGATTCAGTGTCAGTGTCTGTGTCGACCGACTGAGGTAAAGGGCGTTTTACAGCCCCTGACGGTGTCTGAGACGCCTGGACAGGTACTAACTGGTTTGCCGGCTGTCTCATGTCGTCAACCGACTTTTGTAGCGTGCTGACACTATCCCGTAATTCCATAAACAAAGCCATCCATTCTGGTGTCGACTCCCTAGGGGGTGACATCACCATTACAGGCAATTGCTCCGCCTCCACGCCAACATCGTCCTCATACATGTCGACACACACGTACCGACACACAGGGAATGCTCTGATAGAAGACAGGACCCCACTAGCCCTTTGGGGAGACAGAGGGAGAGTTTGCCAGCACACACCCAAGCGCTATAAATATATATAGGGACAACCTTAATAAGTGTGTTCCCTTTATAGCAGCTCAAATATTATAAATATCGCCAATAAGTGCCCCCCCTCTCTGTTTTTACCCTGTTTCTGTAGTGCAGTGCAGGGGAGAGTCCTGGGAGCCTTCCTCGCAGCGGAGCTGGGCAGGAAAATGGCGCTGTGTGCTGAGGAGAATAGGCCCCGCCCCCTTTTCGGCGGGCTTCTCCCGTTTTTTTTGGAACCTGGCAGGGGTTAAATACATCCATATAGCCCCAGGGGCTATATGTGATATATTTTAGCCAGAATAGGTATATTACAGTGCTGCCCAGGGCGCCCCCCCCCCAGCGCCCTGCACCCTCAGTGACCGCTGGTGTGAAGTGTGCGGAGAGCAATGGCGCACAGCTGCAGTGCTGTGCGCTACCTCATGAAGACTGAGACGTCTTCTGCCGCCGGTTTCTGGACCTCTTCTCTATTCGGCATCTGCAAGGGGGTCGGCGGCGCGGCTCCGGTGACCCATCCAGGCTGTACCTGTGATCGTCCCTCTGGAGCTAGTGTCCAGTAGCCTAAGAAGCAAATCCATCCTGCACGCAGGTGAGTTCACTTCTTCTCCCCTAAGTCCCTCGTTGCAGTGAGCCTGTTGCCAGCAGGACTCACTGAAAATAAAAAACCTAACAAACTTTTTCTAAGCAGCTCTTTAGGAGAGCCACCTAGATTGCACCCTGCTCGGACGGGCACAAAAACCTAACTGAGGCTTGGAGGAGGGTCATAGGGGGAGGAGCCAGTACACACCACCTAGTGGTCAAACTTTTAAATTTTGTGCCCTGTCTCCTGCGGAGCCGCTATTCCCCATGGTCCTGACGGAGTCCCAGCATCCACTAGGACGTCAGAGAAACTACAGGTAGTTTTTCCCTCACCGAACATAATACCCCTTTTTGGTGGTACTCGTATTATGAGAAATGTATAAAACATTTTCCATTGTCTCAATCATGTAACGTGTGGCCCTACTGGAAATCACGGTTGTCTCTTCACCGTCGACACAGGAGTCAGTATCCGTGTCGGCGTCTGTATCTGCCATCTGAGGTAACGGGCGCTTTAGAGCCCCTGACGGCCTATGAGACGTCTGGATAGGCACAAGCTGAGTAGCCGGCTGTCTCATGTCAACCACTGTTTTTTTATACAGAGCTGACACTGTCACGTAATTTTCAACAGTACATCCACTCAGGTGTCGACCCCCTAGGTGGTGACATCACTGTTACAGACACTCTGCTCCGTCTCTTTTTCTCCTCATACATGTCGACACAAACGTACCGACACAGCACACACACAGGGAATGCTCTGATAGAGGACAGGACCCCACTAGCCCTTTGGGGAGACAGAGGGAGAGTATGCCAGCACACACCAGAGCGCTATATATATATATATATATATATATATATATATATATATATAGAGAAATAGAGACCTAGGCGCTATAGTACAGACGTGCGGTATAAGATGTAAGAAGGAAAAAGCTCATTTAAACTCTTTTAAGAGTAGCAGCTCGTAATACAAGATTAGTGCATGGTATACACATATAGTAAAATTAGGTAGTAGAGAGTACAAGCGCTAAAGAGTATAGTGATGGTTAAAATGGAATTAATTAGGTGGATCACAGGATTATTAAAATTGGCCTTAGGCACTTATCTGATAAAAACAAAACTTCAATCCGGTGTTCATCATTTTGGAAATCATGTAAAAGAAGAAACAACAAACATAGTGTGTATCGTTCACAAATAAAAATAGAGCAATTTTGCTATAAAAAGGTACCAATATTTTAGGGAATTTTTGCTATTCCCAATAAAATATAGTGTGTATCGTTCACAGATAAAAATAAAGCAATTTTGCTATAAAAAGGTACCAATATTTTAGGGAGTTTTTGCTATTCCCAATAAAATTATAATCTGTAGCTTCACGACATAAAATACAGATTTTAATGAACAATACAAAAACACGGCTAGACAACACACGTACAAGATTCTAAAATCTTAAAAGCTTATCTGTCCGTTCTATGTGCAAGGGAATCAGTAACCAATTGTTCCATGGACACAGGATAGCCAAAGTTTATGCGTACAGGATAAAAGTAGTTCAAATGCTTATCTGTCCATCAATAGGAGTTTCAGCAGCAAACGGTCCCAACGCGTTTCGTCCTTCAAGGTGTGGACTTCTTCAAGGGGATCAGCAGAGTGAGCTAGGACTGCTCCATTTATACCATAAAGCAGGAAGTTGCAATAACCTTACTTAGTGACATCACATCCTGTGGTGTCAATCTTATATTATGTTTAAAATACCCATAAATTTGCTAAAAAGCATACTGAAATAGTGAGTAGGGGATGATGCTAGAGTGCAGTGAGTGGCCTGTGCAATAAATTGCATGAAAAATGATGGTGAATGGTGTTTGGAACGAAAAGACGGCGGTGGAACGCACACGCCGTCCGGTGGAACGCACCGCCATCTTGTATTCGTCACTTCCGCCCATTTTGTGACGTCACTTCCGCCCGTTTTGTGACGGGAAAAAAGGACTTGAAGCAGAGAATAGCGGAACGCCTGGTGGAACGCATGTCCGCCTATGTGGTGGAACGCACCACCATCTTGTATGAACGGAATGCGGAAGTAAAGTAAACGTGCGGCGGTGAAGCGCATATTCAAGATACGGATGTAGTGAAGGGAGAGGAAGAATTTAGTTGCCATGGAGACTTTAGACAAAAAAGGGGGGTTTTTTTAAAAGAGAGACCAGAGTTTATTGTGACTTAAAGTGACAGTGCTTAATATTTATTAAAATATTGTTAATGACCGTGCAGTGATAGTACTGATATCTAAAAGGATTGTGCATATGATTAAAATTATTCAGCAAAAGATAGTGTGCAGGTGTGGTCATTTTTATATATAGAAACACTGATAAATTATATAAATATAGAGAAAACAATGTTTTTTTAAAATATAAAAAAAAAAATATAAAAAAATATACATAATATCCCATTTGGGGGAGAGGAATTATTTCCAGTTTATATTTTTGTGGAGTGCAGGGATGCTAGAGTAAAAAGACAGAGATAAAAGGTGTATCAGTATTATATAACATTAAATAATAAATATATATATATATATATAAAAAAAGGATATAAAATTACAAAAATGTGATTTTCGTGTTGATAATAATAAAACAGCATAAAAAAGGCATAAAGAAGAATTCATGTGATGGATAGGTGTATAACCCAGATCTTATTGAAGAAAGGGGGCGATTTCAAAGGCTTCGTTTAGTCCTTGTGGGGATAATGTTTGTAGTTCATGTATCCAAAACATTTCGCGCTTGGAGAGTTTATTTAGTATATCTCCACCTCTATCTCCGAGTTTTACCCATTCGATCGCTTTATAGGTGATTTCTTCTGGGTTGGATTTGTGTTTATCTATGAAATGTTTAGATACTGTGTGATTGTCCACTTTGTTTTTAATATTTCGGATGTGTTCTTGTAATCTAAACATTTCATAGATAAACACAAATCCAACCCAGAAGAAATCACCTATAAAGCGATCGAATGGGTAAAACTCGGAGATAGAGGTGGAGATATACTAAATAAACTCTCCAAGCGCGAAATGTTTTGGATACATGAACTACAAACATTATCCCCACAAGGACTAAACGAAGCCTTTGAAATCGCCCCCTTTCTTCAATAAGATCTGGGTTATACACCTATCCATCACATGAATTCTTCTTTATGCCTTTTTTATGCTGTTTTATTATTATCAACACGAAAATCACATTTTTGTAATTTTATATCCTTTTTATATATATATATATATATATATATATATATATATATATTTATTATTTAATGTTATATAATACTGATACACCTTTTATCTCTGTCTTTTTACTCTAGCATCCCTGCACTCCACAAAAATATAAACTGGAAATAATTCCTCTCCCCCAAATGGGATATTATGTATATTTTTTTATATTTTTTTTTTTTTTTTTTATATTTTAAAAAAACATTGTTTTCTCTATATTTATATAATTTATCAGTGTTTCTATATATAAAAATGACCACACCTGCACACTATCTTTTGCTGAATAATTTTAATCATATGCACAATCCTTTTAGATATCAGTACTATCACTGCACGGTCATTAACAATATTTTAATAAATATTAAGCACTGTCACTTTAAGTCACAATAAACTCTGGTCTCTCTTTTAAAAAAACCCCCCTTTTTTGTCTAAAGTCTCCATGGCAACTAAATTCTTCCTCTCCCTTCACTACATCCGTATCTTGAATATGCGCTTCACCGCCGCACGTTTACTTTACTTCCGCATTCCGTTCATACAAGATGGTGGTGCGTTCCACCACATAGGCGGACATGCGTTCCACCAGGCGTTCCGCTATTCTCTGCTTCAAGTCCTTTTTTCCCGTCACAAAACGGGCGGAAGTGACGTCACAAAATGGGCGGAAGTGACGAATACAAGATGGCGGTGCGTTCCACCGGACGGCGTGTGCGTTCCACCGCCGTCTTTTCGTTCCAAACACCATTCACCATCATTTTTCATGCAATTTATTGCACAGGCCACTCACTGCACTCTAGCATCATCCCCTACTCACTATTTCAGTATGCTTTTTAGCAAATTTATGGGTATTTTAAACATAATATAAGATTGACACCACAGGATGTGATGTCACTAAGTAAGGTTATTGCAACTTCCTGCTTTATGGTATAAATGGAGCAGTCCTAGCTCACTCTGCTGATCCCCTTGAAGAAGTCCACACCTTGAAGGACGAAACGCGTTGGGACCGTTTGCTGCTGAAACTCCTATTGATGGACAGATAAGCATTTGAACTACTTTTATCCTGTACGCATAAACTTTGGCTATCCTGTGTCCATGGAACAATTGGTTACTGATTCCCTTGCACATAGAACGGACAGATAAGCTTTTAAGATTTTAGAATCTTGTACGTGTGTTGTCTAGCCGTGTTTTTGTATTGTTCATTAAAATCTGTATTTTATGTCGTGAAGCTACAGATTATAATTTTATTGGGAATAGCAAAAACTCCCTAAAATATTGGTACCTTTTTATAGCAAAATTGCTTTATTTTTATCTGTGAACGATACACACTATATTTTATTGGGAATAGCAAAAATTCCCTAAAATATTGGTACCTTTTTATAGCAAAATTGCTCTATTTTTATTTGTGAACGATACACACTATGTTTGTTGTTTCTTCTTTTACATGATTTCCAAAATGATGAACACCGGATTGAAGTTTTGTTTTTATCAGATAAGTGCCTAAGGCCAATTTTAATAATCCTGTGATCCACCTAATTAATTCCATTTTAACCATCACTATACTCTTTAGCGCTTGTACTCTCTACTACCTAATTTTACTATATGTGTATACCATGCACTAATCTTGTATTACGAGCTGCTACTCTTAAAAGAGTTTAAATGAGCTTTTTCCTTCTTACATCTTATACCGCACGTCTGTACTATAGCGCCTAGGTCTCTATTTCTCTATCTTTCTTGTGGTGATTTTCCAAAGGCAGCTAGTACTTGTGCTAAAAAGAAACAATGTTTAAAAACAGAGGATATGATAAAAGAAATGACCTCTGCCATCAAATATTTGAAGAAGGAAACTCTAATAAAGTAAAAGATACAATAAATACATCAGATTTAGATTCCCAATTCTGGGAGGCGGAAAGACTTCTCACTAGGGAAATTAAAACGTGGTGGGAAATAAAAGGCCTGGAACAATATATCCAAGTAAACAGGATACCAAGAGGTTTAAGATTACTGAAAAGACCTACCTTTGGTCTAGAAAACCAAGAGTTCATTAAAAATTGGGACGAAATTTTACATAATTGTTCCAAAGAACTCATGAAACTCATCATTGTGGAAAAAAGGAAAGCCCTCACCAAGATCGAAGAAGATTTAACTACTCTAGAACAACAACTAGTGATCCATAAAGATAAAGAGGATTTTAAAGCTAACGACACAACATTAACAAAGAAAATTGAACGTATAGAGGAGGAAGTTATCAAAAGCAAACAAAAGAAATTCATCAGAGACAAGCAGGACTACCTCAACAATCGCATCCAAAACTGGAGCAGATTCAATGATAAAAAATACCAGAAAATTCCGGTCTTTCAAGATCCAAGAGTGCGCAAATGGAAAACTACCCCGTACTATCAAAAGAAGAATTTTGGCCAAAATCAACTGCAACAACAGAGACAACAAAATAGAGAAAAATTCAACTCTCCATATCCCAATTATGTCAACACCAATAACAGATTCTCGGCACTGCAAAGATTCGACTCCAATAGCGACTCGGATTTTTTATCTCCAGACCCCACAGCAGAAAATCAATTTTCCACAAGGAAATCCTTCTTCAGAGAGAGGTTCAAGGGAAAAAGAAGCCTACAAGAAGAAGAAGAAGAGGTACTCGGGGCGGACGCAGAAAGACTGAACAAAAGACGCCATCTATAATAAAAGATCCAGTCCAGCAAGGTATTTTCAACCTATCTAGCCATTCATTAAAAAATGATGAAATTGCCATTTTAAGTAAGGGACTAAAATTTGCTCCATCCAAACAGATGAATAAATTCGACACCTATATCGACATTAATAAATTCGCAAGATCGCTGACCCTCAAGCGACATTTCGCAAAAAAGGAACAAGATACACTACTCACAGAACCATCAAAATCAGGCCTTAAACGCAAATCGAAATTTTACCCTTTGGAGTCTAAAGGTAACTATATCAATACCTTTCAAGAACTAGTGAAAAAGGACTTATGCGATATGGATTTGACATCGCATCCGTATTCAAACTTGAGAAACAAAGAAAAAGAAGCATTAAAGAAGCTAAAAGAAAACAAAAACATCGTGATAAAACAGGCAGATAAGGGAGGGGGCATAGTCCTTCTCGACAGAGTAACTTATGAACAGGAAGCATATCGTTTACTTAACGACACCACATCATATAAGAAACTTGGAAAAGATCCTACGAACCTCTTCATTGAGGAATTGCGACCAATACTACTTCATTACTTTCATAACAACGTACTGGACAAAAATGAATTCCAGTTCCTAATGATTACAACACCGGTGATACCCACTTTTTACTATCTACCCAAGATTCATAAGTCTCTCATAAATCCACCCGGAAGACCCATAATCTCCGGCATTGACTCCCTTACCTGCCATCTATCACAATACATTGATATATTTTTACAAAAATATGTCATGTCCCTACCATCATACCTGAAAGATACAGGCAATGTGATTCAATTTTTGTCTGAAATTGAATGGAAAGAGGATTACATCTGGATTACAGTTGACGTACAAAGCTTGTATACATGCATTAAACACGAGAAAGGTATAGAATCCTGCAGAAAATTTATGGATAGAGATGCGGACATTACAACTATTCATAAAAATGCAATTTGTGACTTTATGAGATTTACTCTTACCCACAATTATTTCATTTTCCAAAAAACCTTTTTTCTACAAATTTGCGGGACCGCAATGGGCACTACCTTTGCGCCCAGTTTCGCCAATCTACTGATGGGAGCATGGGAAGAAGAACATATCTACAACAATAATCCACATCTTCCTAATCTGATTGTCTACAAGAGGTACATTGACGACATTTTGATAGTTTGGAAAGGAGATCTGGATACCTGCAACACCTTTTTATGTACATTAGAGTCCAACAGCTACAATCTTAAGTTCACACATGAAATAAACAAAAAACAAATTAACTTCTTGGACTTAACCTTGTCAAACAATGGAACTCAGATCGTCACCAGTAATCACATCAAAAGTGTCGACACCAACAGCTATCTCCATTTCAAAAGCTGCCACGCGAAGAATTGGAAGACAAACATCCCCTATTCCCAATTCTTTCGCATTAAGCGCAACTGCAGCGACCAACAAGACTGTACAAATCAACTAACCACTTATGCAAATAGATTCAAGGAGAGAGAATATCCTGACACAGTAATCAATAAAGCACTAGAGAAAACAGACAGCACATCCAGACAAGCTTTATTCAGCAAAAACAACAAAGAAAAAGACAAGAATTTCACCCCTTTCATCACCACTTTTTGTAATCAAGAAAAACAAATCAGACAGTCTATTAATAAACATTGGGATCTCCTTCTTCTGGATCCCATCCTGAAGGAAATACTCCCGTCTAAACCAGATATAGTTTTTCGCAAAACAAGCAATCTAAAGGACATCTTGGCTCCAAGCCACTTGCCAACCGAAATCACAAACACAAGAAATACCATTGGAACCTGCAAAGGCAGTTATAAATGTGGCAACTGTAATATTTGTAAATTTCTTCATCCCAACAGAAAAAAATTTTTCAATCACAACAACACAAAGGAATATCCAATCAAAGACTTCCTCAACTGCAATTCCACAATGATCATATATTTACTGGAATGCACGTGCGGCCTAAAATATGTGGGCAAAACCAAGAGAATTCTAAAACTTCGGATACAAGAACACATCCGAAATATTAAAAACAAAGTGGACAATCACACAGTATCTAAACATTTCATAGATAAACACAAATCCAACCCAGAAGAAATCACCTATAAAGCGATCGAATGGGTAAAACTCGGAGATAGAGGTGGAGATATACTAAATAAACTCTCCAAGCGCGAAATGTTTTGGATACATGAACTACAAACATTATCCCCACAAGGACTAAACGAAGCCTTTGAAATCGCCCCCTTTCTTCAATAAGATCTGGGTTATACACCTATCCATCACATGAATTCTTCTTTATGCCTTTTTTATGCTGTTTTATTATTATCAACACGAAAATCACATTTTTGTAATTTTATATCCTTTTTTTATATATATATATATATATATATATTTATTATTTAATGTTATATAATACTGATACACCTTTTATCTCTGTCTTTTTACTCTAGCATCCCTGCACTCCACAAAAATATAAACTGGAAATAATTCCTCTCCCCCAAATGGGATATTATGTATATTTTTTTATATTTTTTTT
Source organism: Pseudophryne corroboree (assembly GCF_028390025.1). Taxonomy (NCBI): domain Eukaryota; kingdom Metazoa; phylum Chordata; class Amphibia; order Anura; family Myobatrachidae; genus Pseudophryne; species Pseudophryne corroboree. The sequence goes on along the minus strand of NC_086447.1, from coordinate 205,778,114 downwards.
TTTTTTTTTTTATATTTTAAAAAAACATTGTTTTCTCTATATTTATATAATTTATCAGTGTTTCTATATATAAAAATGACCACACCTGCACACTATCTTTTGCTGAATAATTTTAATCATATGCACAATCCTTTTAGATATCAGTACTATCACTGCACGGTCATTAACAATATTTTAATAAATATTAAGCACTGTCACTTTAAGTCACAATAAACTCTGGTCTCTCTTTTAAAAAAAACCCCCTTTTTTGTCTAAAGTCTCCATGGCAACTAAATTCTTCCTCTCCCTTCACTACATCCGTATCTTGAATATGCGCTTCACCGCCGCACGTTTACTTTACTTCCGCATTCCGTTCATACAAGATGGTGGTGCGTTCCACCACATAGGCGGACATGCGTTCCACCAGGCGTTCCGCTATTCTCTGCTTCAAGTCCTTTTTTCCCGTCACAAAACGGGCGGAAGTGACGTCACAAAATGGGCGGAAGTGACGAATACAAGATGGCGGTGCGTTCCACCGGACGGCGTGTGCGTTCCACCGCCGTCTTTTCGTTCCAAACACCATTCACCATCATTTTTCATGCAATTTATTGCACAGGCCACTCACTGCACTCTAGCATCATCCCCTACTCACTATTTCAGTATGCTTTTTAGCAAATTTATGGGTATTTTAAACATAATATAAGATTGACACCACAGGATGTGATGTCACTAAGTAAGGTTATTGCAACTTCCTGCTTTATGGTATAAATGGAGCAGTCCTAGCTCACTCTGCTGATCCCCTTGAAGAAGTCCACACCTTGAAGGACGAAACGCGTTGGGACCGTTTGCTGCTGAAACTCCTATTGATGGACAGATAAGCATTTGAACTACTTTTATCCTGTACGCATAAACTTTGGCTATCCTGTGTCCATGGAACAATTGGTTACTGATTCCCTTGCACATAGAACGGACAGATAAGCTTTTAAGATTTTAGAATCTTGTACGTGTGTTGTCTAGCCGTGTTTTTGTATTGTTCATTAAAATCTGTATTTTATGTCGTGAAGCTACAGATTATAATTTTATTGGGAATAGCAAAAACTCCCTAAAATATTGGTACCTTTTTATAGCAAAATTGCTTTATTTTTATCTGTGAACGATACACACTATATTTTATTGGGAATAGCAAAAATTCCCTAAAATATTGGTACCTTTTTATAGCAAAATTGCTCTATTTTTATTTGTGAACGATACACACTATGTTTGTTGTTTCTTCTTTTACATGATTTCCAAAATGATGAACACCGGATTGAAGTTTTGTTTTTATCAGATAAGTGCCTAAGGCCAATTTTAATAATCCTGTGATCCACCTAATTAATTCCATTTTAACCATCACTATACTCTTTAGCGCTTGTACTCTCATATATATATATATATATATATATATATATATATACAGGGATAACCTTATATAAGTGTTTTTCCCCTTATAGCTGCTGTATGTTTTAATACTGCGCCTAATTAGTGCCCCCCTCTCTTTTTTTAACCCTTTCTGTAGTGTAGTGACTGCAGGGAAGAGCCAGGGAGCTTCCCTCCAACTGAGCTGTGAGGGAAAATGGCGCCAGTGTGCTGAGGAGATAGGCTCCGCCCCCTTTTCGGCGGCCTTATCTCCCGTTTTTCTGTATATTCTGGCAGGGGTTAAATGCATCCATATAGCCCAGGAGCTATATGTGATGTATTTTTTGCCATGTAAGGTATTTTTATCATGTTTTATTGCGTCTCAGGGCGCCCCCCCCCAGCACCCTGCACCCTCAGTGACCGGAGTATGAAGTGTGCTGAGAGCAATGGCGCACAGCTGCAGTGCTGTGCGCTACCTTAGTGAAGACAGGAACGTCTTCTGCCGCCGATTTTTCCGGACCGCTTCGCTCTTCTGGCTCTGTAAGGGGGCCGGCGGCGTGGCTCCGGGACCCATCCAGGCTGGGCCTGTGATCGTCCCTCTGGAGCTAATGTCCAGTAGCCAAGAAGCCCAATCCACTCTGCACTCAGGTGAGTTCGCTTCTTCTCCCCTTAGTCCCTCGATGCAGTGAGCCTGTTGCCAGCAGGTCTCACTGAAAATAACAAACCTAAACTAAAACTTTCACTAAGAAGCTCAGGAGAGCCCCTAGTGTGCACCCTTCTCGTCGGGCACAGAAATCTAACTGAGGCTTGGAGGAGGGTCATAGGGGGAGGAGCCAGTGCACACCAGTTAGTCCTAAAGCTTTCTTTAGATGTGCCCAGTCTCCTGCGGAGCCGCTATTCCCCATGGTCCTTACGGAGTCCCCAGCATCCACTTAGGACGTTAGAGAAATAAATGTTTTAAATGAAATTGAAGAAATCGCTCTGGAGCTGCAAAGATGCGCTTCCTCTCGTGAGGGCACTTTTTTCTAAACTGCCTGTGGGAGGGGGCATAGAGGGGAGGAGCCAGCACACCCGGTTGAAGAAATGTAAAGTCCACTGGTTCCTTTGGACCGAGTCTGTACCCCATCGTACTAGTTCTCCCCAATATCCCTTATGGATGCAGGAGAAATATGGGTACATCTTTTTATGGAAGGATAAACCAGAAAATGTGTCCATGAATGTATCGATAGTGTTCCTGCTAGGCAAAATTATCAGGGCACCACATTCTGCCAATTATGTGATTATAGTAACGCATGCTACCCTTTTAAGAAGCACTGCGCTGATCGGATAATCAGTGCTGGTCTGGACCCTCCTCCTTCACACAGGAGAACTGCAGCAACCTCATTAGTAACCAGACCAAGTCCCCCACGACACAAGAGACATGCAGAGAGAGGCCTGGGATCTGCCAGGTGCAGATGCTCCCACTCCAGGACACATCTCTAGCAGCAGCAGAGACCCCACCGCAGCTCCTGCATGATGCCTGCCACTTATTCTCTCTCCTTCTCTGCTGGGGTGCTGCACATAGGTCTGTCTAGTTACTCTGTGATGCATTTAACGTAAATTCAATGAATGGACCAAGGAGAATGATTTTACATATACCATGTCACACATTATTACCTACAATTATAATTCAGCTCACAGTTGTAGCGACTCCTCACATACAATATTCTGCCCTTAAAAATTAAAATGTGCCCTGCCTAGGGACCAATACCCTGGCCAAAAAATCCCAGAGAGAACACAACTGATATAGGGATATTTAACTCTACCGAGGAAAGACTTTCCTTTCAGGTGATTTAGCGGGAGATAGGAATCCCTGTTACACTATTCTCAGGAATCTCGTGGACATAACACAAACTGCTATCATAGGTAGCATAACCAATCTTTTACATTCATCGGCATTATATAGAGATTCCATAGTTTCAGAGGATATGGTTTTAATTAAACATTTATTGTGTAATGTACATTGGCTTTATGTATGCTATGTGTTAAATATTTTGCAACTCCAAACATAATTTATTTTTATTTTTTTAATCAAAGACTAAAAAAAGTTTACGTTTTAATGACCAATTTTGTCAAATTGAGTCAGTGCACCTATGACTATTTACCTCTTTCTTTGGGTATAATGATCAGTATTATATAAAGATATTTTATCCTTAATAAAAAAACATTTCTATCCAATACCATTGTGTATGGTTGCTTACCCCTACGGCTTAGATGATTTAGGATTTCCAAACTGGAATAGTTAAAATCTAGAGTCCTGAATGGACCACATACACTGGGCATGGTCATGCAGGAGTGTATCCCAACTGATTAATCAACATAGGTTTGGGGTTTTTGGGGCATGCATTGCAGAAAATAAATCAATGAAACAAAAAAACATATCCAGCAGCTAATTTAGGAATAATCACTGAACCCCTATCAATCTAATGAAAGTAAATACTTATACATTGTGTCTGTGTGTGGTACAGTCAGGGATTAATGATCACAAATGGGAAGCGTGACTGAAGGTACACTTAACAGGCAACCATACTTCAAGAGCTCAGATGTAAATGTTTTGAAATAGCTTAGTAATTATGGTACAATGGAGTTTTAGAAAGTGTTTATGCTGTACTACATATATTTTTTCAAACTAATCTATATAAACAAATATTAAAAAAAATTAAGTATGAAATTATAAGAAGAAACAACATATTTGATGTGTGCAAGCAGGTTTATATTTCATAATATTTAATAAATCCAAACTTTGTATTAACTTTCCAGGTGAACATGAGACGTTATTGGACTGAAACATTCAGCTTCATTTAAATAGAACATTTATATCAGTCAATAAGACTTATAAATTAAATAACTCCGTTATATAACATTCTCTGATCTGTTTCAAACATACATCAACAGTTTGCAACCACTTATAAAACCTGGAGAAGATAGAATACCAAAATACACATAATATACATTCTGCCAACAGGCCTATTAGAATCTGACATAAAATATCACACCAGTACTTTGGTCACACTTAATATGGGTTATACGTAGAACTTTACATAGAGGCTCACAATAATTGCTACATTCAGACTTCCAATATATTCAGGTTACAAAATATATGCAATATATTCATGTTGTGAAAGTCCGTTTCATAGGTTGTTTGTTAATGAGAATTGTGTTGCTAATTTAAAAAAAAAAAAAAAAAAAGCAAGCTTTCATAGAGCAAAATAATGTTTTCCCAATTTGGTCATTGCTATCTTTTCTTTACGCAATATCAAACGTTGGCTGAAAGTGCCTATTGTCACAGCAGCCTTCTCTGAATTCTTATGCAAGGTAACGGATTGCAGAAGCTTATACTAAACTGGTAACGCATCTCAGACATTACATAATTTATATTATACAGAAATATATAAAATCTTGCAATAGTAGTCCTTTGAAGAAACACCCTTTACACCTTTTAATAAAAAAAAATAAAAAAATCTTCACAAGTCACCCATTCTAGCTATGTGTCTAAATTAGGTCAATAACTAATTGACCTCTAGTCCGAAATTAAGAACTACGGGGCTTAGTACTTTAAAATGTGGATCCAATAGACCTCAAGAGCAATGCTTTTTGTATCACTGAAAAGGATTAGAACTCAATGACCTATTCACCTAAATCAAGCATGTCCAAACTGCAGCCCTCCAGCTGTTGTGAAACTACATATCCCAGCATGCCCTGACACAGTTTAGCGGTCAGATAATTCTAAAGCTGTGTCAGGGCATGCTGGGATGTGTAGTTTCTCAACACCTGGGAGGGCCGCAGTTTGGACATGCCTGACCTAAATCCTCAGTCTGCCGATGGCCCATCTGCTTCTCATGCATGCAAATGGAGTTTGATGTACAGATGAACTGTGCAACTAGTAGGGATTCAAGTAACCGGTGTAAAGTAACACAATTGGAAGAGAAAGGCAGGGGTTTCAAAAACATCCAGGAGTCTTACTATGTGCTAAACAGTGATCACCCCAGATGGCATCCAGCTGAAAGTAGTACGATATACAAGGAGCAATTGTCCACATTTATAGAATTTAAAGAGGTGGGGGGGTGGGGGGGGAAGGGAAGTGTTGGGTCTAAAAACAAACGAGAATGAATACGAGAATACAAATACATTTTACAATACCTATATTCATGCTTTGATAAGCGATTCAAGGTTTATAAAGATTTCCATGGCGACAGAAAACTTGCTGTGAACAGACATTAAGATTTATTCCTTTCAAGCAGTGATAGTATATGAATGGGTACAGCCATTTTAATTATCATGGCTTGGTAGATTTAAGAGGGTACAATGTAGTTACCTTCTTTGTAAAATCTGTCCTACTAATCAAATATATGCAAGTAGTAAGTAAAATTGCAATATTAAATCAATAATCATAAATATTTGCTTGCCTTCTCTATAAACACCAGAACAAGTTTGATGCTAGAAATGTGTTTTCTGTTTTCCATTTTTCAGATAATACTGCATAATATTGCAGTTTTATAGAGCTTTCCGTCAGCCACAAGACATACAAATGCAAATAACGCACACAAATTGAGGGCTATTTAATAGAAAACATACAAATATGGGTACTTGTAAACTAAATACCCTAAAAGTGGGCTGATCCACACAAATCATCATTGTCTGACAATTGTACATAAAAAAATAGAATTATAAATCCCGTTTTTTTGGCTTTTTTTTTTTTTTAAATCTGCCTTTTACTGGTGGTCCATCCCTTGCATATTACATACATGAAAACAGATCTATAAAGATTAAGAGCTGTAAAAAATAAAAATAAAAAAAAATGTGACAGCTCTATATCCATATAGTTACCTCTAAAAGCAGCAAGTGTCCCCTTCACAATATCCAGTGTTCTCCCCAGGGCCTTTTTGATGGGCCAGCCTGACTTAGAGCATGCTAGCGCCGTGAGACATGAAACTCACTGCACCCCCACCTGATGGAGGATCCCAGTCACCCCCTCCATTTCGACAGCGGCCCACACCACACCGGCAGCAAGCATTGCAGACTCACCACTTTCCCCTCTCCCACCCAGAACCCATCAAACAGTAAGTGAGAAGTCGGGTGGGGAGGGTGCACAATAGGCTGCAGCTTACTTTCTACAATAGGGTTTGGTGTATGTGTCCCTCGAATGTCTACGGTCCCCCCACCCCTGGCTACTTCATCATCACCTACACAATATGCCCCATATATGAAAGCAGTATGTAATAACTAGAAATGTTGTAGAATTCCAAAAGAAAGAATGAATAAGACATTTTTTTTAAACAACAATAATATGAAATCTATCTAAACCTCCCAATTACTTTGTGAGAGCAGGATCAGAGTGCTCTTGAGCAGCTGCAACTGTCAAAGTTATAAAAATGACCAGATCTGTGGCTGTACTGGAAAAACAATCAGACACATACACACACACAATGAATAAATGATTAAACATATTTTCATGAGTACTTCAAACTCAATATAATTCTGTCTTACCATAAATCTTTTATACATATAATCTAATCTCCATATAGATATACATCATTTATCTGTTTTGTATTTACATGTAAAAATAAGAACTGGCACTCTGATACAATGTAGAGCAGGGCTGGCCAAACCGGTCCTCGAGATCTACCAACAGTTCATGTTTTCCAGGGCTCCTGGAGATCTGTATAATTGTCAGTTAGGAATGAATGCAGCACATCTTAATTAGTAATGGCTACACCTGTGCACCAGCTAGGTGGTCTGGAATATGTGAACTGTTGGTAGATCTCGAGGACTGGTTTGGCCAGCCCTGATGTAGAGGAATTCATGATAAGAGGCAACCCTACATAGGTCCCCAGTGAAATAGATTCAGTGGGCTCTAGAATCAAATATATAATCCACATATTTAAGTTTTTCTATACATTTCTGTTTTATATATCTTAAATAAAAGAGGATTGATAATAGTTAATCTTTGGTGCTTTTTACTATACCTAGTCATGCCAGTTCACAGCAATGCTAGAACACAATAGAATTGTGGTGAAACCACTTCTGAAACTGCACCTGAAAGGACTCAAAATAGAGCACTATGCTCAGGATGGTAACTTAAGGAACTAACTTACAATAAACCTACTACGATTGTGCTCTGCAATCTTATAAATAAGACTGTACCGATTCACTCAGGTTTTATACTTTGCTTTTTCCTCCGGTCAAGTACAACTGCCACCACTAGACAGTGGAATTATCCATTCTGTGACCTGATCCAGTATGTCAGGGAGCTCTCCCTGAAACTCCCACTAGTGTAGACCAGCCTTCCAGACCCACCCACTTTCTTACAGAAGTAGGCAGTTTGGAGGCTTGCTGACAATTGGCATCATTGTGGTTCCACACGCCTCAGATGTTGCATCATACAGCGTGTCGCAGGCACAATGACAACTACACAATGCCATACACTTGCACTTCTCATCTGCCCTGCTCCCTCCAGCAGCTCCTGGGCAGTTTGTGTAAATAGTCACATACTGATGAATCAATATAGTCTACATTCTCATGAATATTAGCTTGGCCCACAAAATGGATTATTCCAGTAGGCATACTTGACAGGGCCACGTTACAAGGGGGGACACTCTCAATTTATACACAACAACTGCTTATATATCACCAATTATACACATTTAAGTGCAATTATAAATTGCTGATCATGTGACTTTAAAGCTGTAGCAAATAGTTACAGGGATATAGCCCATAATGACAGTGTTGAGGAGCATTACTACACTGTACCAAATGCTGGTTGCATGAAACCAGAGTTCTAGGCTGCTGTCTTAATGACCTTTAACACAGTCTTAATATACTCGCTGTAATAAGCATGCCCAATGCGTATGAGGTCAGAATGCCCCAATAAAAAGGATCTTACATACACATTTTTTAAAATTGAACATGACGTGTTAGAAGCATAAAACAGGAGTTTAAACGGCATACCACAGCACCAACAAAGGAAGTAAAAGGAAGATCTTGGTGCTTTGTCCTTCCCCATCTTGATGTAAAAACTTTGCAAGGGGGATATGGATTATGCGGTAGGTTTTTGAATATATATATATATATATATATATATATATATATATATATATATATATATATATATATATATATATATATATATATATATATAGATTAGCTCAGCACCAATCCAAAAGTGCAACAGTACTCTCCCTAGGGAGAGGAGTTGTACGCTTGGCACAACTAGATTTGCTGCTTCTGCCCTTCATTAGAAATCCATCCAGTAGCAAGACAAATGCCAGGGGTGATACAATGAACATAAGAACATGGAAGTAGTAAAGACGAATATGGTAATGGATGGTGCTGTGATCATTTCTTCCGCTCCTGAGTACAGCGGGGACAGAACCTAGGAGAAAGGAAAAGAAAAGGATTTAGTAGGAAGCAAATTATGACGTAGCACGATAGAAACTGTACGCTTACTGGTACTGAAAGTCAATTATTACTACTGTTTAAAGAGTGCAAAATGCAATTTTGGAAAAATGAATGGTTCAAGTGCATTTGCCATACCAAGGTACAAAGATTTCTTATGTATGCCTTTATGAATATTACGCATGTTTTTGTGGCAACAGGGTTTTATCATGTGCACTATTTCAGTCAATACGAACATTTCAGACTTACCATTTTCCTTTTGGTTTAGTGGTGAGATCTACACAGGCAAAATGGAACCACTCTATAGGGCACTGGAAAATGGAAAAGAAACAAAAAGTAGAAATGTATAACCTTTGTTCACTTTTTGGAAAGAAGACTTAGTTGGCCATACACCAGACTTAGGGGCAGATTTATTAAGCTCGGTGAAATGATAAAGTGGAAGGTGATAAAGTACCAGCCAGTCAGCTCCTGTCATTTTTCAAACCCAGCCTGTGACATGGCAGTTAAGGTGATAAAGGACCAGCCAATCAAATTTTACCACTTCACGGAGCTTAATAAATCTGCCCCTAACTTCCATCCAACTAAATGAAAATCTGGTGATGTATGGGAGCAAATGACAATCAGCCCCATACATTACCAGATTGTCATTCCTACAAGCCAGCTAGTTGGATGAAAGGTCAGTCTAGTGAGTGGGCAGGAATCCTGGCTTATAAAGACACTTGGATCATATACAGATGGCCAAATCATTGATACCCATTTGCTGAGCTCTTGGACAGAGCAGCAGGATCATTTTTGGCTTCATTACTGCCAGTAAATGGTAAGAGGACTAAGTATTCAGGCATATAATCCTACTCAGAGTGTAAATTCCACTAGGTCTAACATACGTTCCTATATATAGGATATCCTCTGAAGAAACAGTCAGTACATACCGAGACTGAAAAACGCGCAAGAATCCCAAAGATTCTCTCTGGCACTCTACTGTACAATTATACAACATCTGCTTCCTGGAGAATACAAACCTGGACTAAAGGAAAGTGCGTATATAAGTATTGATCACCCACGGGCAGCCAGTGGGTCACTTCCGGACGGGGACAATGGTAAAAACGGCTGTGTTTAAATTTACCATCGATGAGGCAGTCAGAAAGATGAGGACAGCGCAAAACACTGTACATCATTCATTTAGTGCCATCCCTCCTTCAGGTACCCCCACAAGCTGCTGGGTTGCTCAGTCAGCAATTGTAAATCAGGGTCGAGCCCAGCGCATACTGGTGAACCAGGTAGCAAACATGTTAGCAAACTGCACCAGCAATTCCCATTTAAAATTTAAAAAGAGACATGCTACTAAATTTACAGATGGAACCATAAATACGGATGGTTTCTTGAGAGCAAGGTTGCCTGGCACTGTTTAGAAAGAACTTTGCACTATTAAATAAACTTTCCACTGGCTGTGATTAACAAGGAACTGACGATTAATATTATCCGATACAGAGGGATATAAATAAGTGAATATTGTTGTACCCTGCCAGCAGTAACCTATGCAGTGCGCCCCACATGGCTGCCTCGGATGGTTCCCCTGTGGGCGGGGTGTGCTTCATTTGTATCTTTTCATGCAGGGTATAGCATACTTCTACACACGTGTCAGTTCTCACATACATGCATTTGGCCCCTGTATGGCTCATCTCCCACTGTGTAACCTTGTAGTGCGCCCAACATGGCTGCCTTATCTGGTGCGCTTGTGGATGGGATGAAAAATGCGTGGACCTGATGTTTTTATTGGAACCCTACTCTGAACTTAAGGACTCTGCAATCTCCCCATTTTGTGTTCTCTTCTAGGGGTGGACTATTCCACCGTGGGTAATCCTACGCAGTGCGCCTAAGATGGCTGCCGCACCTGGTGCCTTGTGATGGTGGAATACACAACCCCTGGAGGTTATTACTCAAAATGCCTACACCAATCATTCTGTGTCTTTGTCTGTGTGGTTTATCTTTTGATGTAATGCTTAAATCTTCTGTATTATGTGCATTGTGTGAGTTCTAGTTGGCGCCGCGGATGGCTGCCTCGGTGCTGCTCTGCCAAGCAGCCTTAGTTTTTAGTCTTAAATGTATAATATGTCTACTGTACAGTTGCATATGTGCAGTATGAACTCATATGTGTAATGTTTGTAATGTATGCTACGTTTTTTCCTCCATGTTGCTGCTTGGCGATGCATTGTACCACAAAGAATTCCTAGTGTACGTGAGTACACCTGGCCAATAAAGCTGATTCTGATTATGTACTTTTTGTGACTAAAATACAGAAATTCTTTTGAATGAATATTTTTCTTTTTCATCCACTAGGGGTCACTGGAGTACTCTTGGGATATGGACGGGCTTCCGTAGGAACAGCACTGAATATTTAAATTTAGTAACACTCCACCCCTCCATATCCCCGAGCACATCTCAGTGTTTTTTCTGTGCTGAACGTGGCAACACCTGAATAACTGAAGTCACGGTTTTTTGAAGAAACTTTTTATTTTTATTTTTTCTACTATTTGGACACATCCCTTTCCCCCTTCCAAAAGGCAGGGTCAGGGATAGTGCAGCTGCTGATAGCAGCACGGGCGTGTCGGGCCTCTCTGAAAGAGCTCCCTCACAGCCCACACATCCTCCTGCACAGGCTGGCCGGCGCTTGTTTAAGAAGCCCCGTCGGAGCCTCCGCACGTCTGCAGGAGTAAGGTATGTGAAACGGGGCGGTCAGCTCCCGCTGCCGCCCCGACGTGGGGGTACATAGTGCTTGGTGACGCCGCTGATCTCCCCTCTCAGGCGCCGCACGTTCGGCCACAGACCTCCGTGCAGGCACCGCGGCTCTCCCCTCTCAGGCGCCCGCACGTTCGGCCACAGACCTCCGTGCAGGCACCGCGGCTCTCCCCGCTCAGGCGCCCGCACGTTCGGCCACAGACCTCCGTGCAGGCACCGCGGCTCTCCCCGCTCAGGCGCCCGCACGTTCGGCCACAGACCTCCGTGCAGGCACCTCTGATCGACTCTCACAGGCCGCCGGCCGCCGCAGCGCTAGCTTGATTAGCTGACGCTATTATACAGGAGCCCACCGCTGGGAAACACGAGGCACATAGCGCTCTACGATACCCGCTGGGGGCCCACACGCTGCGCTGCCGCTGTACTAAGAGCAGGCAGCCATTACAGGGGGGACAAATAATAATGAAGCAGAGAAATACTGCAGCAGCAGATAAGAGGCTGCAGGGATTGTTACAGTATAATCAGTGAATGTAACCAGCACTAGGATTATATGTATAAGTTAGCAGGGCAGCCATTTTTAACCATGCTTCCTGTGTCTTCCTGCTGTGATTCCAGAACGTTCCAGTACTACATCTCTACTCCACCGGAGGCGCAGGGGTGTTAGTGGGAATTTGGGATCACATTTCATAGTACTGGCCACGTGTACTGCACTGGGCCAGATATATATACAGAGACACCTTATTGCTATTTTACTGAGTCGTGCAGGTGTCTGTTTTTTGTGTATTGTATTGTCTGTCGCCATAATGAGTAAGGCACCAGCAAAAACTAAAAAGCATATTTGCAAAGTATGTGGCAGTGTGTTACCGAATGCATCTACCACATGTAAAGTATGTTTTGTGGATTCCGTTCAGAATACCATTTCTGCTCCGGTTTTACAACCAATTTCCTCACCGGACCCTCCGTGGGGTATGTTAGTAAATGTACTGGAGAGATTTCAGACAGAAATGACCGCGGCTCGTCTGGAGCGAGAAACGTTAAGATCTGAGTCTAGGGTGAGCCCGCCAGATCTACCGGAGGCGTCTCAGCCTTGCGTAAGGTCCAAATCCATTTTGGGCAAACGGGATAATTTTCATATGTCTTATGATTTTCCAGTGTCTGCTATGTTGCATTCTGACGATTCCATGCCAGACCTCACGGAAAACGATGAGGGTGAGGAAGGCGAAGTGGAGTCAGATAACGAGGATGTTAACAGTTCCGGCATAGATGATCTCATCAGAGCGGTACGGCGGTCTCTAAGGTTTCCTGAAGCTGAGCAGCCTCTCACCAATGATCAGGTCGTATTTACTAAACGACGGAAGACGCCAGTAAGTTTTCCTGTGTCGGATTCTCTAAATCAGATGTTAGTAGAAACACGACAGAATCCAGATAAACGGTTTTCTATACCTCGCAGATTTAAGTCTAGTTATCCGTTTCCAGACTCGGTAACGTGTACATGGGAGAATCCACCAATAGTTGATTCTTCAGTGTCAAAGCTTACCAAGAAATTAACCATACCAGTGCCAGCAGCTACTACGCTTAAAAGATCCTTCAGATCGCAAGATAGAAACTATGCTAAAAACCATGTATGTAGCAGCAGGTGTGATGCTAAGACCTGGATTGGTTGGCATTTGGGTAACTAAGGCGCTCATAATATGGCTTACAGAACTCAAATCTGCTTTACAGGACGAAAACCTGATAGTTCTGGTAAATCAAATGATTGAGGCTGTAGAGTATCTCTGTACAGCGTCTACTGACGTCTGTCAGCTCACTTCTCGTATTTCATCTTCGCTAGTTACGGCACGAAGAGCACTCTACCTGCGTACTTATCAAGCGGAGGCAGAGGTCAAACGAAGTATAGAGGCGTTGCCTTACGATGGCAAGAAGTTGTTTGGTCCAGAATTGGACGCATGGATTAAGGAGGCTACGGGAGGTAAGTCTGTTTTCTTACCATTGCCTCCACCTGCGCCAAGAAGAAGGTACGCTGGACCTTCGTTCAAATCCTTTAGACCTCAGCCCTTTCGAGGACGTGGCAGAGGATCAGCCACGCCTGCTAGACGTGGTCGAGGACGTGGTTTCCATCAAACCAACACAACTCGCCAAGACGCTAAGGTTACCGACAAGCCAGTGGCATGACGGGTTACCAGCCCATCTCGGTTCTCCAATTGTGGGAGCACGCCTTCAGACGTTCCATGGGGCGTGGTTCCACACATCCGCGGAGGGCTGGATTCGCAATTTAGTGTTAAAAGGTTACAAAATAGAGTTCGACTGTCTGCCGCCTCTGCGGTTTTTCAAGACAGGATTGCCTCTGTCGGACGACAAGAGGAGAGTTTTGCAAATTGCCATTCAGTCCTTACTGGATTCGGCAGTGTTGATTCCGGTCCCTGTACACCAACAGGGTCAGGGTTATTATTCAAGCCTGTTTGTGGTCCCGAAGCCGGATGGCTCAGTCAGACCAATATTGAACTTAAAGGGCCTCAATCAGTACGTAACTTACTACAGATTCAAAATGGAGTCTCTACGTTCGGTGATTGCGGGGTTAGAGACCAAGGAGTTTATGATTGCCTTAGACCTCAAGGATGCGTACTTACACATTCCAATTTGGCAGCCTCATCAGAAATTCTTACGGTTTGCAATACGCCAGAACCATTACCAGTTTCAGGCTCTGCCGTTTGGCCTGTCATCAGCGCCTCGGGTATTCACCAAAGTAATGTCTGTGATGATAGCTCACCTCAGATCCCTGGGAGTGACAATAGTTCCGTATTTAGACGATCTGCTCATCAAAGCTCCGTCTCAACAGATACTTACCCAACATGCGCTGCTAACATACAATGTACTGGTTCACCACGGTTGGATTGTAAATTTCAAGAAATCACATCTAATTCCGTCTCAACGCCTTCAGTTCCTAGGTATGATTCTCGATACGGTCAATCAAAGGATTTACCTACCACAACAGAAAGTACAAATGCTACGCCATCTAGTACAATTAGTGCTCAAGCCACGCACAGTGTCGGTACACTTGTGCATTCGCCTGTTAGGCACAATGGTGGCAGCGTTCGAGGCGCTTCAGTTCGGAAGATTTCACTCTCGTCCATTTCAGCTGAACGTGCTTGCCCAGTGGTCGGGCTCGCATCTGCAGATTCACCACAGGGTGAGGTTGTCACCAATAGCAAGAGTATCTCTGCTATGGTGGCTCAAGGAACACAATTTAACCGCAGGAAGACGGTTCGGAGTTTGCAATTGGATAATTCTAACTACGGACGCCAGTCTCAGAGGTTGGGGAGCGGTAATTCAAAATTGTCAGCTCCAGGGTCTCTGGGCGGATCACGAGAAATTGCTGTCTATAAATGTTCTAGAACTCCGCGCAATTTTCAATGCGCTACGACAAGCAGTGCACATGATTCGCTCTCAGCCTGTCCAAGTGCAGTCGGACAATGCGACAGCGGTCGCATACATCAACAAACAAGGAGGAACGAGAAGCCGCATGGCAATGCGGGAAGTAGCTCGAATCCTCAATTGGGCGGAATGCCACCAGGTGATATTGTCGGCCGTGTTCATTCCGGGAGTGGACAACTGGGAAGCGGATTATCTCAGTCGTCGGGATTTTCACCCAGGCGAATGGTCATTAAATCCAGAAGTGTTTCACATGTTGGTTCAGCGATGGGGTTATCCTCAGGTGGACCTGATGGCATCTCGACACAATCATCAAACGCCCCAGTATGTGTCCAGAACGAGAGATCCAAAGGCAGTCGCGGTGGATGCTCTCACTGTCGCGTGGCCGTACAGTCTTGTGTATCTGTTTCCACCGTTTCCGCTGCTCCCTCTGGTGCTAAAACGGATCAAAAGAGAGTCGCTCACAGTCATACTAGTGGCGCCTCATTGGCCTCGGAGAGCTTGGTTCTCGGATCTTCGAGGATTACTCGCAGACGATCCGTGGCCGCTCCCAATACGTCCAGACCTGTTACAACAGGGTCCGTTTCTTTACCCCGATTTAGCGCGGCTGCGTTTGACGGGGTGGCTGTTGAGACCGCCCTCTTAAGAAGAGAGGGCATTCCAGATTCAGTTATACCAACCATGTTACGAGCTAGGAAGCCGGTTACGGCAGCTCATTATTACAGAATATGGCGTGCATATATAGGTTGGTGTGAAGCTCGGCAATTTCCGACATCAGCTTTCAAAGTATGCCGCCTGTTGTTGTTTCTACAAACAGGGTTAGATGGAGGATTGCGTTTATCTACACTAAAGGTGCAGGTATCTGCTTTGTCAATTTACTTTCAAAGACGATTGGCTCTATTGCCGTCTATACGCACTTTTCTCCAAGGTGTACTCAGGGTACAGCCTCCATTCATTCCACCTACAGCGCCATGGGACTTGAATCTGGTTTTGGAGTTCTTACAGTCTTCATATTTTGAACCCTTACAACAAGTGGATATAAAGTTTCTCACTTGGAAAACAATTTTTCTCTTAGCCTTAGCTTCGGCAAGGCGTGTTTCGGATTTGGGTGCCTTGTCATGCAAGCCACCGTATTTGGTGTTTCATGATGACAGAGCGGAACTTCGGACGAATCCCGCCTTCTTACCAAAGGTAGTGTCATCTTTTCACATCAATCAACCAATAGTAGTTCCTGTGTTGACAGCACATTCTGGAACTCTGGATGTGGTTCGCGCATTACGCGTTTATGTATCCCGAACGTCTTCAGTTCGTAAGACGGATACGTTATTTGTTCTTTATGATGCTGCCAAGATTGGTTGGCCAGCATCTAAACAAACTTTATCCAGATGGATAAAACTGACCATACGTCAGGCTTACCTTCATGCTAGGTTACAACCGCCTACGTCAGTAACCGCTCATTCCACACGTTCTGTGGGAACTTCATGGGCAGCTGGTCGTGGGGCTTCTGCGACGCAGCTTTGCCGGGCGGCTACATGGTCTTCAGTGCACACGTTTGTGCGCTTTTACAAGTTTGATACTTTTGCGGCATCAGCATCTAGCTTTGGCCGCCTAGTGTTACAAGTGCCAAACAGCTCTCCCGCCCACGGGGGAAGCTTTGGTACGTCCCAAGAGTACTCCAGTGACCCCTAGTGGATGAAAAAGAAAGTAGGATTTTGGTACTTACCAGGTAAATCCTTTTCTTTGAATCCATAGGGGGCACTGGACGCCCACCCAGAGCAGTTTTACCTACTTGTGGTTAGTTCTGAGGATCTTATGGTAACACACTTTCACCGACTGGTTCAAGTTACAAGTGCTGGTTAGGGTGTCAACTGTTTAGTTGTCAGTAACGTTATGTGTTAACAACGTTAGTGTCAGTTATGTTATATGTAATACTCCATTATCAACCTCTCTTAATTCCTGTTCGGCTCAGTAAAAAACACTGAGATGTGCTCGGGGATATGGAGGGGTGGAGTGTTACTAAATTTAAATATTCAGTGCTGTTCCTACGGAAGCCCGTCCATATCCCAAGAGTACTCCAGTGCCCCCTATGGATTCAAAGAAAAGGATTTACCTGGTAAGTACCAAAATCCTACTATCGTATTAATGATTCAGTTACACGCTCCCTATAGTGATTTTTCACTATTTTGCCTTTAATATTTGTTCCTGTATAAGTTAATCAGTCATTGAAGTTATTTATGCTTTTTTCTATTGGCGATTAGGTGTTCAATTCCTGAAGTGAGCAATACAAGGTTTGGTATAGTCCATAAAATATCAAATTAAATACCTATATGATGTCAGAACTGTGTTAGAGTAATGCTTTATCTGAAAGCTAGGTACACAGTATACAATAATCTGCCAGATCTAGCTGGTTGGAATGAAAATCTGGTAATAGATGAGAGCAAATTACAATCTATCATTTGTTCCTAAACACTGGAAAATGATCAAAACCTGTTGTTAGTTAAATTTGTATTTAACCAATTTGTATTAACTTGTATGAACGACTGTTGACAGTTTTGCAGTGTTTGGGAACAAATGAGATTGTAATTTGCTCTCATACAGTACCAGATTTTCATTCCAACCAGCTAGATCTGTCAGATAATTGGGTAGTGTGTACCTAGCTTAACAGGATGCACAGGAGTACCTTAAATAGGACTTTCTAGCTTCAGAGCAGGGTACTAGAAAAACTATTTTAACCATTTTAAATCTGCACCAAGTAGGCAAATCCTTACTTTTGAGAGTTTTTACATAGAAAGTAGCTATAACAACATGTACTGTAATCACTTAATAAAAATAAAATTAAAACTTTGATTTGAACCAAGTACAAAAACAACCTAACAGAAGAGATGTCCAAGATTAATATATTAATCTCTGAGAAAGTGCACAGATACTTACATCAGGATTGTCACAGCCAATCATCTCTCCGTAGGACACCTGGTGACACAGGCAATATGTGGGTTCATTAGGGTCTACTGGCATATCAAGGACATCGGAAGGGTGGACAGACAGAACTGCCTCTGAAAATATTGGCCTGCCAAATGAAACATCAATTAATCACAAGTTACATGTTGTAGTAGGAGAAAACTGTTCAAAATCTATGGTCATTATACGAATGTGCAGAGGACACTAGGTATGGGTTACCCTTGTTCCGACATAAGACAAGAATAAGTGGTGTATGGTGACGAATATAGACTTCACTTGGATAGAGAATTATGTCTAAAGCACTGCTATAAGAATGAAGGTTAATTCATGATAGGTGGAAATACTTTGAATGTGCTCCTTTAAAATGTCAACAACCCCTCTTCATGGAGAGTTTCCCAAAGCAGCAGATGCAAGTGATGACTCTCCAGCATTCACATCTATGCACCACACTTGTATTTCAGTAACAGTTTGGCCAAGTCTGCGCAAGCTTGCCAAAGTTTATGTAAAATTTGCATTTTTTTCTACTAAAAATAGTTATTTTTCACGGTTTTATTTTCCTATGAGAATTTTTTCTAAATTAAAAGACCAGATATTCATTGAGAGTACAGCACGAGACTCTGCCAGAATTAGGGTCTCTGGATGCTAATAACAAAAATAGGATTTTAATTACCTACCGGTAAATCCTTTCTCATACGTCCTAGAGGATGCTGGGGATGCTTCAAGAACCATGGGGTATAGACGGGATCCACAGGAGACATGGGCACTTTAAGACTTTCAAAGGGTGTGAACTGGCTCCTCCCTCTATGCCCCTCCTCCAGACTCCAGTTTAGAATCTGTGCCCAGTGAGACTGGTTGCACACTGGGGAGCTCTCCAGTTGCTCAGAAAAAAAGACTTGTTAGGTTATTATTTTCAGGAAGAACTGCTGGCAACAGTCTCCCTGCTTCTTGGGACTTAGGGGAGAGAAGCAGACCTACTTCTGTGAGTTCCAAGGCTCTGCTTCTTAGGCTACAGGACACCATTAGCTCCTGAGGGTCTGAACGCTAGGTATGCCTAGATGCTCGTTCCCGGAGCCCGCCGTCACCCCCCCTTGCAGAGCCAGAAGACGGGTGAGTAGAAGAAGACCAGAAGACTTCAGTGACGGCTTGGAGGTACTGCGCTGCGTGCCAAGCTCCCACACTCTGTGGCACTACAGGGTGCAGGGCGGGGCGCCCTGGGCAGCATGTAAATCCTCTAGTCCTGGCAAGTGTGGTTTTTAAGTGCCTAGGCACCGAATCCGGGCCCCCGCCAGTATAAATATTGAATAAAAATAAAGCGGGGCTGCAGGGCGCCATTGAGGGGGCGTGGCTTAGCCCTCACAGCTCTCACCAGCGCCATTTTCTCTCCACAGAGCTGCAGAGACGCTGGCCTTCCTCTCTCCTGCTGTACAAGTAATGGTGCAAAAAAAGGGAGGGGGGCACAGTATATTTGGTGCTATTTAATGTAATATAAAGCGCTAACAGGTCTGGGACTTTTATATAAAGTGTTCAGAACCAGGATATACGCTGGGTTGTGAGCTGGCAAACTCCCTCTGTGTTTCTCTGACAGGCTTTACTGTGGGTCTGTCCCCTGTATGCCGTGTGTTTGTGTGTCGGTGCACGTGTGTCGACATGTCTGAGGAAGAGTGCAATTCCCAGGAGGAGACTGGATTAGGGAAAGAAACGGCTGTGGGAGTGACCCCGTCGGCACCGCCGACTCCTGATTGGGTAAATGTTCTGAGTGCTTTGAACGCGAATGTGGCTCGGTTGAATAAAAGACTGGATAAATCTAAGTCTCAAAACCAGGCATGGGAAAAATCCGTAGAGGATGTGTTGTCCCAGGTTCAGACCCCCTCGGGGGTCACAAAAGCGGTAATTTACCCAGATAGCAGATACCGACACGGACTGACTCCAGTGTCGACTATAGTGATGCCAGATTAAATCCAAAACTAGCTAAGAGCATTCAGTACATGATTGTAGCAATAAAAGACGTGTTACATATCACGGAGGAACCTGCTGTTCCTGATACAAGGGTCTGTATGTTTAAAGGAAAGAAACCTGAGGTAACGTTTCCTCCCTCTCATGAACTGAACACGCTTTTTGAACAGGTCTGAAAAAATCCTGACAAGAAGTTTCAGATTCCTAAGAGAATTCCGGTGGCATATCTGTTCCCCTCGGGGAATAGGGAAAAGTGGGAGTCACCCCCCACTGTGGACAAAGCTTTATCACGGCTGTCCAAAAAGGTGGCGCTGCCGTCCCCTGAAACGGCAGCCCTAAAGGAACCTGCGGATCGTAAGCAGGAAAAGAACGCTAACCCTGTCCAGGGTATCTATATCAGATGACAAGTTATCTGCCCATCTTTCAATAGCGCTACTTACCCATGCCGAAGCCACGGCAGGTCTGAGCAGCGTACCCGTAGTGACATAAATGGATTTCAAAGTATTTTGACACTGGGTCATATCAGGAACGCTGCAGCCTATCTAAAGGAAGCTGCGAGGGATATTGGCCTCTTGGGATAAAGGGCCAATGCCATGGCAGTCTCAGCCAGGAGAGCATTGTGGATTCATCAATGGAATGCTGATGCGGACTCTAAGGCGGCTATGGAGTCTCTGCCATATAAAGGTAGTGTTTTGTTTGGCGACGGCCTCACTGACCTGGTATCTGGGTAAGTCGTCATTTTTACCTCATGTTCCTGCACAACAAAAGAAAACGCACCACTATCAGATGCAGTCCTTTCGGCCAAATAAATACAAAAAAGGCAGAGGGACTTCCTTCCTTACTTCTAGAGGAAGAGGAAAGGTAAAAAGGTAACCGGCAAGTTCCCAAGAGCAGAAGTCCTCCCCGGCTGCTGCCAAATCCACCGCATGACACTGGGGCTCCCTCTGAGGGAGTCAGCACCGGTGGGGGCACGTCTCAAACTCTTCAGTCAATTCTGGGCTCGTTCGGCCCTAGACCCATGGGTTTTAGAAATAGTGTCCCAGGGTTACCAACTAGAGTTTCAAGACGTTCCCCCTCACTGATTTTTCAAATCGGCCTTACCAGCTTCCCTTCAGGACAGGGAGGTAGTATGCGAAGCAATACAAAAATGGTGTCTAAATCAGGTCATTGTCAGTGTTCCCCTGTCGCAACAGGGAGAAGGCTTTTATTCCAGCCTGCTCGTGGTCCCGAAGCCAGACGGCTCAGTCAGACCAATCCTGAACCTCAAATCCCTCAATTTCTACCTAAGGAAATTCAAATTCAAGATGGAATCTCTCCGGGCAGTGATCTCCACTCTGGAGGAGGGGGAGTTTATGGTGTCGGTAGATATAAAGAATGCCTACTTGCATGTTCCCATTTATCCTCCACATCAGGCTTATCTGAGGTTTGCGATGCAGGATTGCCATTATTAGTTTCAGACGTTGCCATTTGGTCTGGCCACGGCTCCGAGAACTTTTACAAAAGTAATGGCGGAAATGATGGTTCTCCTGCGCAAGCAGGGAGTCACAATTATCCCGTACTTGGACGATCTCCCGATAAAGGCGAGATCCAAGGAGCAATTACTACAGAACATTACGCTCTCCCTGACAATTCTGCAACAACATGGTTGGCTCCTAAACCTGCCAAAAATCACAGTTGGTTCCGACAACAAGGCTATCATTCTTGGGTATGATTCGGGACACAGACTTGCAGAGTCTTTCTTCCAGTGGAAAAGGCTCTGGAAATTCAGAACATGGTCAAACAGATTCTGAAACCGGCAAGAGTGTCAATTCATCAATGAACTCAGTTGCTAGGGAAGATGGTGGCGGCCTACGAGGCCATTCAGTTTGGCAGATTCCATGCCAGGGTGTTTCAGCGGGACCTGTTGGACAAGTGGTCCGGGTCGCACCTGCACTTGCACCGGAAAATAATCCTGTCCTCAAGGACCAGAATCTACCTCCTGTGGTGGCTGCACAGCTCTCATCTCTTAGAGCAGCGGTTTTCAACTGCTGTGCCGCGGCACACTAGTGTGCCGTGAGCGATATCTAGGTGTGCAGCCGCCAGAGATGCTCCCCGCTGCTGCCCGCCAGACATCCATTGGCGCCTGCCAACCAGAGAGCCGCCGCCTGCCGCAATCAATAGCCGGCTCGGGCAGCGCGGTGCTGTTTGCACTTCCGCGTGCGTGACCTATGAGTCATGCACACGGAAGTGCACACTGCACAGCGCTGCCCGAGCCGGCTATTGATTGCGGCGGGCGGCGGCTCTCTGGTTGGCCACATCTTATACCTACCTGCAGTGCCTGCTCGCCTGCCAACTGGCCACTCCACGTCGCATTCCTGCCTGGAGTGCCCGTCCGTCCACTGACCACTGCAGCTCCTCCATCCATGCTGCCATCACAGCTCAGCTGCAGGTTTTACATTTAAAATGGTTAAAATAAAAAATGTATTTATTTATGTAAGCAATGTTTGGAATCGGGAGGGGGGGGGGGGGGGGGGGAGGAGGAGATGTGATCAGCAGCAATTATTATTGGGGGCAGTGAGTGGAATTACTGGGGGGACAGTGTGTGGCATTATTAAGGAATAATAAGATTTAACTTACCGGTAAATCTATTTCTCGTAGTCCGTAGAGGATGCTGGGGACTCCGTAAGGACCATGGGGAATAGATGGGCTCCGCAGGAGATAGGGCACTTTAAGAAAGCTTTGGACTCTGGGTGTGCACTGGCTCCTCCCTCTATGCCCCTCCTCCAGACCTCAGTTAGGGAAACTGTGCCCAGAGGAGATGGACAGTACAAGGAAGGATTTTTGTAAATCTAAGGGCGAGATTCATACCAGCCACTCCAATCACACCGTATAACTTGTGATAAACTTACCCAGTTAACAGTATGAACAACAACATAGCCACGGTACCACCGAAAACTATAACATAACCCTTATGTAAGCAATAACTATATACAAGTCTTGCAGAAGAAGTCCGCACTAGGGACGGGCGCCCAGCATCCTCTACGGACTACGAGAAATAGATTTACCGGTAAGTAAAATCTTATTTTCTCTAACGTCCTAGAGGATGCTGGGGACTCCGTAAGGACCATGGGGATTATACCAAAGCTCCCAAACGGGCGGGAGAGTGCGGATGACTCTGCAGCACCGAATGAGCAAACAGGAGGTCCTCCTCAGCCAGGGTATCAAACTTATAGAACTTTGCAAAGGTGTTTGACCCCGACCAAGTAGCTGCTCGGCACAACTGTAATGCCGAGACCCCTCGGGCAGTCGCCCAAGAAGAGCCCACTTTCCTAGTGGAGTGGGCCTTAACCGATTTCGGTAACGGCAATCCTGCCGTAGAATGCGCCTGCTGAATCGTGTTACAGATCCAGGGAGCAATAGTCTGCTTTGAAGCAGGAGCGCCAACCTTGTTGGCCGTATACAGAAAGAACAAAGCTTCAGTCTTCCTGATTCTAGCCGTTCTGGTCACATAAATCTTCAAAGCCATGACTACATCCAGGGACTCGGAATCCTCCAAGTCCCGTGTAGCCACAGGCACGACAATAGGTTGGTTCACATGAAAAGAGGAGACCACTTTTGGCAGAAAGTGAGGGCGAGTCCTCAACTCTGCCCTATCCACGTGAACAACCAAGTATGGGCTTTTATGTGATAAAGCCGCCAATTTGGAAACACGTCTTGCCGAAGCTAACGCAAACAACATGACCACTTTCCACGTGAGGTATTTCAACTCCACAGTTTTGAGTGGTTTAAACCAAGGTGACTTGAGGAACCGTAACACCACGTTAAGATCCCAAGGCGCCACCGGAGGCACAAAAGGAGGCTGAATATGCAGCACTCCCTTCACAAACGTCTGTACTTCAGGAATAGAGGCCAATTCTCTTTGAAAGAAAATGGATAAGGCCGAAATCTGGACCTTTATGGACCCTAATTTTAGGCCCAAAGTCACTCGTTTGAAGGAAGTGGAGTAGACGGCCCAAATGGAACCCCTCCGTAGGAGCGGCTCTGGCCTCACACCAAGAAACATATTTCCGCCATATACGGTGATAATGTTTTAACGTCACGTCATTCCTAGCCTTGATCAGGGTAGGAATGACCTCCTCCGGAATCCCTTTTTCGCTAGGATCCGGCGTTCAACCGCCATGCCGTCAAATGCAGCCACGGTAAGTCTTGGAACAGACAGGGCCCCTGCCGCAGCAGGTCCTGCCTTAGAGGAAGAGGCCACGGATCCCCTGCGAGCAACTCTTGCAGCTCCGGATACCAAGTCCTCCGTGGCCAATCTGGAACAATGAGTATTGTTCTGACCCCGCTTCTTCGTATTATTCTTGTGTATGAGAGGAAGAGGAGGAAACACATAGACCGATCTGAACACCCAAGGTGTCACCAGAGTGTCTACCGCTACCGCCTGAGGGTCCCTTGACCTGGCGCAATACCGCTTTAGCTTTTTGTTGAAACGGGATGCCATCATGTCGATTTGAGGCAGTCTCCAACGATCCGTGATCTGTGCGAAGACTTCTTGATGAAGTCCTCACTCTCCCGGATGCAGGTCGTGCCTGCTGAGGAAGTCCGCCTCCCAGTTGTCCACCCCCGGGATGAACACCGCTGACAGCGCGCTTACATGGCCTTCCGCCCAGCGTAGAATCCTGGTCGCTTCTGCCATGGCCATTCTGCTCCTTGTTCCGCCTTGGCGGTTTATATGAGCCACTGCCGTGACACTGTGTGACTGAATCAGAACCAGTTTTCTCCGAAGCAATTCCACCGCTTGACGCAGACGTTGATGTGGAGACAAGACTCTAGGCTTGACCAGAGACCTTGGAAATTTCTTCCCAGTGTCACTGCTCCCCAGCCTCGGAGGCTTGCGTCCGTGGTCACCAGGATCCAGTCCTGAATGCCGAACCTGCGACCCTCTAGTAGGTGAGCACTGTTCAGCCACCACAGGAGAGATACCCTGGTCCTGGGAGACAGTGTGATCTTTTGATGCATTTGTAGATGGGACCCGGACCACTTGTCCAAAAGGTCCCAATGAAAGGTCCTCGCATGGAACCCGCCGAAAGGGATGGCCTCGTAGGAAGCCACCATCTACCCCAGGACCCGCGTGCAATGATGCACTGAAACCTTTTTTGGTTTTAATAGGTTCCTGACCATGGCTATGAGTTCCTGAACCTTTTCGATCGGAAGAAAAACCTTTTTCTGGTCTGTGTCTAGAATCAGCCCCAAAAAGGTCAGACGCGTTGTAGGGACTAGCTGGGACTTCGGTATATTGAGAATCCAGCCGTGTAACTGCAACGTCTTCATGGACAGAGACACGCTGTCCAGCAACCTCTCCCGAGATCTCGCCTTTATGAGGAGATCGTCCAAGTATGGGATAATTGTGACCCCCTGCCTGCGCAGGAGCACCATAATTTCCGCCATTACCTTAGTGAAAATTCTCAGGGCCGTGGAAAGCCCAAACGGCAACGTCTGAAATTGGTAGTGACAGTCCTGCACTGCAAATCTCAGGAACGCCTGATGCGGGGGGGAATATCGGAACATGAAGGTAAGCATCCTTTATGTCCAGGGACACCATCCAATCCCCCCTTCCATGCTGGCGATGACCGCCCTGAGTGATTCCATTTTGAACCTCTTCAAGTACAGGTTCAGAGATTTCAGGTTTAAAATGGGTCTGACCGAACCGCCCGGTTTCGGGACCACAAACAGGGTTGAATAATATCCCTCTCCTTGCTGGAGATGAGGAACTGTGACAATCACCTGTTGAGTATACAATTATTGGATTGCTGCCAACACTAGCTCCCTCTCTGACGGGGAAGCCGGCAGAGCCGATTTGAAAAATCGTCGAGGAGGCAAGTCTTCGAATTCCAGCCTGTATCCCTGGGAAACCATCTCTAATGCCCAGGGATCCACCTGCGAGTGAACCCAGACGTGGCTGAAAAATCGAAGACGAGCCCCCACCAGATCTGCCTCCCCCCGGAAAGCCCCAGCGTCATGCGGTGGACTTTGCCGGCGCGGGGGAGGACTTCTGCTCTTGGGAACTAGCTGTGTGCAGCTTTTTTTTCCCCTGCCTTTCCCTCTGGCAACAAAGGATGATCCACGTACCTTCTTGTTTTTATTGGAACAAAAGGACTGCATTTGATAATGAGGTGCCTTTTTTGTATGTTGCGGGGGGACATAAGGTAAGAAATTTGACTTACCAGCCGTAGCGACAAGATCCGAGAGGCCGTCTCCAAACAACTCCACCCCCTTGTAAGGCAAGGACTCCAAATGCCGCTTTGAATCGGCATCTCCCGTCCACTGTCGGGTCCACAAGAACTGCCTAGCAGAAATAGACATAGCATTTATTCTGGAGCTTAATAAACAAATGTCTCTCTGAGCATCCCTCATATACAAGGCAGCATCTCTGATATGCTCTATGGTCATTTGAATGGCGTCCCTATCTAAGGTGTCAATATCCGAAGATAAGGAATCTGCCCATGCTACAACCGCACTACAAACCCAGGCCGACGCCATAGCCGGTCGAGCAATAGTACCGGAATGATTGTAAATGTGCTTTAAGGTAATTTCCTGCCTGCGATCAGCAGGTTCCTTGAGGGAAGCCGTATCCCGAGAAGGCAGTGCCACCTTTTTGGACAAACGTGTCAGCGCCTTGTCAACTTTTGGCGAAGATTCCCAGCGTATCCTATCAGTTTGTGGAAAAGGATACGCCATGAGAATCCTTTTGGGAACTTGTGGTCTCCTATCCGGAGATTCCCAAGCCTTTTCGCACAAGTCACTTAATTCAAATGAGGATGGGAAAGTGACTTCAGGCTTTTTCCCTTTATAATGTGTACCCTCGTGTCAGGGACAGGGGGTTCCTCAGTAATATGCAAAACGTCTTTAATGGCTATAATCATGTACCGTATACCCTTAGCCACCTTTGGCTGTAATTTTGCATTTTCATAGTCGACACTAGAGTCAGTATCTGTGTCGGTATCTGTGTTATCGATCTGGGATATGGTGCGCTTCTGAGACCCCGAAGGACCTGGCGCCCCAGGGACAGGCATGGACTGGCTACCTGACTGATCCCTAGCTTCTGCTTTGTCTAATCTTTTATGCAATAGATTGACATTTGCATTCAAGACATTCAGCATATCCACCCATTCTGGTGTCGGCGTTGCCGACGGCGACCTGACATTCAAGCACTCCCCCTCCACATTAAGCGAGCCTTCCTCGTCAAACATGTCGACACACGCGTACCGACACACTTCACATACACACAGGGAACCCCTTTCCTGAAGACAGTATTCCTGTCAAGGCCCTTTGGAGAGACAGAGAGAGAGTAAGCCAGCACACACCCCAGCGCAATAACCCTGGAGACCAACACAAATTGTTTTTCCCCAGCAGCGCTGTATAATATGTAAACCCCCAATTATGTGCCCCCCTTCCTCTCTTTTAAGCACCCTTTCACCGTGTGTAAGCAGGGGAGAGTCCGGGGGAGCTTCTGCTCAGCAGCTCTGTGGAGAGAAAATGGCGCTGGTGAGTGCTGAGGGAGAAGCCCCGCCCCCTCGGCGGCGGGCTTCTGTCCCGCTCAAACTTAGTGAAATATGGCGGGGGCTCTTTTATATACATGTACAGAGCCCACCTGTACATGTATGTATTCTTTATGCCATGCAGAGGTTTATATTGCTGCCCAGGGCGCGCCCGCGCGCCCCCCCCCCCCCCCCTCCTCCACCCTTACAGTGACTGGAGTATGTGAGGTGTGTGGGAGCAATGACGCACAGCTGCAGTGCTGTGCGTTACCTCAGTGAAGCTGAAGGCTTCTGCCGCCTGACTTCTGTCTTCTGTACTTCTAGCTCTGTGAGGAGAACGGCGGGGTGGACGCCCAGTAAGAACCTGCGTTCACCCCCTTTGGAGCTAATGGTGTCCAGTAGCCGAGGAAGCAGAGCCTATCTTTGACAAGAAGGTCTGCTCCTCT
This sequence comes from Pseudophryne corroboree, assembly GCF_028390025.1. Lineage (NCBI taxonomy): Eukaryota > Metazoa > Chordata > Amphibia > Anura > Myobatrachidae > Pseudophryne > Pseudophryne corroboree. The sequence continues at coordinate 205,750,270 of NC_086447.1, read as the reverse complement.
CCCCTCAGTCCCACGATGCAGGGAGCCTGTTGCCAGCAGTGCTCCCTGTGAAACAGTAAAATGTAGAAAGAAAAAATCCAAACAAAAATGCATCTAGGCAGAGAACTCTGGAGAGCGCTCTGCAGTGCACCCATCTTGCTCTGGGCACAGTGTAAAACTGAGGTCTGGAGGAGGGGCATAGAGGGAGGAGCCAGTGCACACCCAGAGTCCAAAGCTTTCTTAAAGTGCCCCATCTCCTGCGGAGCCCGTCTATTCCCCATGGTCCTTACGGAGTCCCCAGCACCCTCTAGGACGTTAAAGAAATATATATGTTTTACTGACAAACGGGATGTTGGCTGTCAGCATACCGACAGCGGCATCCCGTCTGTTTAATTACTGTGGGGACCAATGTGGTTTTTTTTCCCGTGGCGCACTGATAGTGTGCCTTGGCAATTTAAAAATCTTATGAGTGTGCCGAGAGTTGAAAAAGGTTGAAAATCACTGTCTTAGAGGGTCGCAGGTTCGGGATTCAGGACTGGATCCTGGTGACCACGGATGCAAGTCTCCGAGGCTGGGAAGCAGTCACACAGGGGGAAAATTTTCCAGGGAAAATGGTCAAGTCAGGAAGCTTGTCTGCACATAAACATTCTGGAATTAAGGGCCATTTACAACGGCCTTCTGCAAGCGGAACATCTTCTTCGCGGTCTGCCTGTCTTGATTCAGTCGGACAACATAACAGCAGTGGCGTACATAAACCGCCAGAGCGGCAATGGTAGAGGCCACAAAAGTTCTCCGCTGGGCGGAAAGACATGCAAACGCTCTGTCAGCGGTCTTCATTCCAGGCGTGGACAACTGGGAAGCAGACTTCCTCAGCAGACACGATCTCCATCCAGGAGAGTGGGGTCTTCATCAAGGAGGTCTTTGCAGAAGTGACAAGTCGTTGGGGAACTCCTCAAATAGACACGATGGCGTCTCGCCTCAACAAGAAACTTCAGAGATTTTGTTCCAGGTCGAGGGACCCTCAAGCAATAGCGGTGGACGCCCTAGTGACACCGTGGGTGTTTCAGTTGGTCTATGTGTTCCCTCCACTTCCACTCATCCCAAAAGTGATGAAGTTCATAAGAACAAGGGTTCATGCGATTCTCATTGTTCCAGACTGGCCAAGGAGGGCCTGGTATCCGGATCTTCAGGAATTACTCATAGGAGATCCCTGGCCTCTTCCTCTACGAGAGGACCTGTTACAGCAGGGGCCGTGCGTGTATCAAGACTTACCGCGGCTGTGTTTGACGGCATGGCAGTTGAACGCCAAATCCTAGCTCGAAAGGGTATTCCCACACTGTTTCAGGCTAGAAAATTAGTAACGGCAAAACATTACCACCGTATTTGGAGAAAATACGCGTCTTGGTGTGAATCCAAGAAGGCTCCTACGGAGGAATTTCAGCTGGGGCGTTTTCTACATTTTCTGCAGGCAGGTGTGGATGCGGGCCTAAAGTTAGGCTCCATTAAAGTACAAATTTCTGCCTTATCAATTTTCTTTCAAAAAGAATTGGTCTCCCTTCCAGAAGCTCAGACTTTCGTGAAAGGCGTGCTGCACATTCAACCTCCCTTTGTGCCCCCAGTGGCACCATGGGATCTTAATGTGGTGTTGCAGTTCCTGCAATCTCATTGGTTTGAACCTTTATGTAAGGTTGAATTGAAATTCCTCACTTGGAAAGTGGTCATGCTGTTGGCCTTGGCATCCGCAAGGCGGGTGTCTGAATTAGTGGCTTTGTCTCACAAAAGCCCCTATTTAATCTTCCATGCAGATAGAGCGGAGTTGAAAACTCGTCAGCAATTTCTGCCAAAAGTGGTTTCATCGTTTCACGTGAACCAGCCTATTGTGGTGCCAGTGGCTACTGAAGCCTTGGCGGAATCGAAGTCTCTCGATGTGGTCAGAGCTCAGATTAGGAAAACGGAGGCTCGGTTTGTCCTGTGGGCTCCCAACAAGATTGGGGCTCCTGCTTCCAAGCAAACTATTGCACCCTGGATCTGTAATACGATTCAGCAGGCTCATTCTACGGCGTGATTGCAGTTACCGAAATCGGTGAAAACCCATTCTACCAGAAAGGTGGGCGCATCCTGGGCGGCTGCCCGAGGGGTCTCGGCATTACAGCTTTGCCGAGCAGCTACTTGGTCGGGATCAAAACACCTTTGCGAAGTTTAACAAGTTTGATACCCTGGCTGATGAGGACCTCTTGTTTGGTCAATCGGTGCTGCAGAGTCATCCGCACTCTCCCGCCCGTTCTAGAGCTTTGGTATAAACCCCATGGTTCTTGAAGCGTCCCCAGCATCCTATAGGACGTATGAGAAAATAGGATTTTAATACCTACCGGTAAATCCTTTTCTCTTAGTCCGTAGAGGATGCTGGGCGCCCATCCCAGTGCGTACTGTATCTGCAGTTATTAGTTATGGTTACACACATGTTGCATTGCGTTAAGTCAGACTGTTGCTGACGTTATTCATGCAGTTGCATGCGTTGTGTAGAATGCCATGGTGTACGGCATGTTTGTGGTGTGAGCTGGTATGTATCTCACCTTAGTTTAAATTAAATAAATCCTTTTCCTCGAAATGTCAGTCTCCCTGGGCACAGTTCCTATAACTGGAGTCTGGAGGAGGGGCATAGAGGGAGGAGCCAGTTCACACCCCTTTGAAAGTCTTAAAGTGCCCATGTCTCCTGCGGATCCTGTCTATACCCCATGGTTCTTGAAGCGTCCCTAGCATCCTCTACGGACTAAGAGAAAAGGATTTACCGGTAGGTATTAAAATCCTATTTTTCTCGTAGTCCGTAGTGGATACTGGGGTCCATTTAGTACCACGGGATATAAACAGGTTCACTAGGAGCCTTGGGCACTTTAAGAAATCAATAGTGTGCACTGGCTCCTCCCTCTATGCCCCTCTTACCAGACTCAGTCTAGAAACTGTGCCCGAGGAGACGGACACACCTTGAGAGAATTTAAAGACAGTGGTGAGATTCGAACCAACACACACACAAAAAAAAAAAAAAAAAAAAGAAGAAGGGAGGAAAGCCATGCTAACCAAACATCACAAGAGACCGCAACAGCTGAACCAACAACAATACTTAACCAAGTAACGGTGCAGGAACACACAAAGCACCGGCCAGGCGCCCAGTGTCCTCTACGGACTACAAGAAAAGGATTTACCGGTAGGTATAATTAAAATCCAATTTCTCTTACGTCCTAGAGGATACTGGGGTCCATTTAGTACCATAGGGACGTACCAAAGCTCCCAAAACGGGTGGGAGAGTGCAGAGTTTCCTGCAGAAGTGATGGACCAAACTGAAGGTCCTCAAGAGGTCAAAGTATCAAACTTGTAGAACTTAGCAAACGTGTTCGAACCTGACCAAGTAGCTGTCAGCAGAGCTGTAAAGCAGAGACACCCCAGGCAGCCACCCAGGAAGAACCCACCGTCCTAGTAGAGTGGGCCTGTATAGATTGAGGAACCGGCAAGCCTGCCGTAAAGTAAGCATGCTGGATAGTAAGCCTGATCCAGCGAACAATAGACTGCTTTGAAGCAGGACACCCAATTTTATTGGGATCAGAGCACAAACAGTGAGTCCGATTTTCTGTGACGCGCTGTAACCACCGGGACCACAATAGGTTGGTTGATATGAAACGCAGACTCCACCTTTGGAAGAGATAGCTGACGAGTTCTGAGTTCAGCTTTATCTTCATGAAAAATCAAATAGGGGCTCTTATGAGACAACGCCCCCAATTCTGACACGTCTTGCAGAAGCCAAGGCCAACAGTGTGACGGTCTTCCACGTAAGAAACTTTACGTCAACCTCCAGTAAAGGCTCAAACCATTTAGATTGTAGAAACTGCAACACCACGTTGAGATCCCAAGGTGCCGTGGGAGGCACAAAGGGCAGTTGTATGTGCAGAACACCTTTTCAAGAACGTCAACCTCAGGGAGGGAAGCCAACGGTTTCTAGAAGAAAATGGATAAGGCCGAAATCTGGACTTTTATGGAGCCCAGGCGTAGGCCCACATCCACACCCGACTGCAGAAAAAGTCCCAGTTGAAACTCCACCGCAGGAAATTTTTGTTTTCACACCAAGAGATGTATTTTCTCCAAATACGGTGGTAATGTTTAGATGTTACCCCTTTTCTGGCTTGGATCAAGGTAGGAATTACCCTGTCCGGAATGCCTTTCCGGGCTAGAGTTGACACTCAACCTCCATGCCGTCAAACGTAGCCGCGGTAAGTCTTGATAGACGAACGGCCCCTGTTGCAGAAGATCCTCTCAAAGAGGTAGAGGCCACGGATCCTCCAAGAGCATTTCCAGTAGATCAGCGTACCAAGCCCTTCTTGGCCAATCCGGAGCAATGAGAATTGCTTGAACCTTTTCCCTTTTTATTCTTTTGAGAATTCTTGGGATCAATGGAAGTGGTGGAAACACATACACCATCTGATAGACCCATGGGGGTAAATTTACTAAGGTGGGAGATTTTTAGAACTGGTGATGTTGCCCATGGCAACCAATCAGATTCTACTTACCATTTATTTAGCTGCTTCTAGCAGATAATAGACATAATCTGATTGGTTGCTATGGGCAACATCACCAGTTCTAAAAATCTCCCACCTTAGTAAAATTACCCCATGGAGTCACCAGAGCGTCCACCGCCACTGCCTGTGGGTCTCTCGACCTGGAACCCGAGCTTCTTGTTGAGACGAGAGGCCATCATGTCGATCTGTGGAATTCCCCACCAACGTGTCAAGCACCCGAACACTTCCGGGTGAAGGCCCCACTCTCCTGAGTGGAGGTTGTGTCTGCTGAGGAAGTCTGCTTCCCAGTTGTCTACACCCGGAATGAAGATTGTGGACAACGCCACAGCATGTCTCTGTCCAGAGGAGAATCCTTGTTAACTCTGAAATTGCAGCTCTGCTCTTCATCCGCCCAGTCGGTTTATGTACGTTACCGCAGTCACATTGTGCGACTGAACCTGGATAGCCTGATCTTGAAGACGTGATGCCTGTAAAAGGGCGTTGTATATGGCCCTTAGTTCCAGAATGTCGATTGGAAGAATGGTTTCCTGACTTGACCATTTTCCTTGGAAGGGACTCCCCCTGGGTGACTGCTCCCCAACCTCTGAGGCTTGAGTCTGTGGTTAGCAGAATCCAATTTTGAATACCGAACCTTCGGCCCTCTGTCAGGTGAGAAGTCTGAAGCCACCACAGAAGAGAAATCCTGACTCTTGGCGACAGACGTATCCTCTGGTGCATGTGGAGATGCGATCCGGACCATTTGTCCAACAGATCCAGCTGGAATGACCTTGCGTGAAACCTTCCATACTGCAGTGCCTCGTAAGCGGCTACCATCTTTCCCAGAAGGTGAATGCATAGATGCACCGATATTCGGGTTGGTTTTAGAACATCCCGCACCATCGACTGGATTACCAATGCCTTTTCCAATGGCAGGAATAACTTCTGTGCCTCCGTATCCAGTAGCATCCCCAAGAACGGAAGCCTTCATGTTCGTTCCAGGTGAGATTTTGGTAGGTTCAGAATCCACCCGTGATCCTGGAGTAGTCGAGTTGGGAGAGCAGCTCAGGATGGTACTTTTATTAGCAGATTGTCCAGGTACGGGATTATGTTCACTCCCTGTTTGCGGAGGAGAAACATCATCTCTGCATTACCTTGGTGAACACCCTCGGTGCTGTGGAGAGGCCAAATGGCAGAGCCTGGAACTGGTAGCGACAGTCCTGTAATGCAAACCTTAGATAAGCCTGATGAGGCGGCCAGATTGGGATATGAAGGTACGCATCCTTGATATCCAGAGACACCAAGAATTCCCCTTCCTCCAGACCTGAGATCACCGCTCTCAGAGACTCCATCTTGAATTTGAACACACGTAAATACGGGTTCAGTGACTTGAGGTTTAAAATGGATCTTACCGAACCATCCTGTTTCGGTACCACAAACAGGTTGGAATAATAACCTTTGTTCTGTAGCGGAGGTGGAACTGGAACAATGACCCTAGTCTGTACCAGTTTTTGAATTGCATCCTGTAAGATTATACTTGCCTCCTGAAAAGCTAGTAAGCCTGATTTGAAGAATGTGTGAGGTGGGAGTTCCTGAAACTCCAGTTTGTACCCCTGGGCGATGAGCTCTTTGACCCAGGGATCCTGGCATGATATCACCCATATGTGACCGAGATCTCTTAAACGGGCTCCAGGCAGTGCGGTCCACAGTCATGATGAAGGCTTTGAGGAAACAGAACCAGAGTTCTGTTCCTGCGAACCTGCAGTTGCTTGTTTTCTGGGTTTAGAGAAAAAGTGTATACTCCGCGCTATATGTACACTGTATCAAGTTAAACTATAGTGTGCAGTCTGTCATATAGAATAATTGACTCAGTAGAACTAAAAAGATACGTAAATAAATTCTTTATCCAATAATCATTAAAAATGACACATTTCAAACAAACAAGCAGCATATACTTAGCAACAAATAATTAATAAGTATTAATGATAATTAATATAGCATACAATATGGTAGGATTTCTTTGTTATAATGCCATATAAAATTGAAATACACTGGCGTCCCAGTGTTTAATAAAATGTCCCGCAAGGAATAATCACAGCCTTGTAATGATGAGCTTTTATATAAATTGGTGTATAGTTACCCATGTGCTGGTTCCTGAGAATTTAAATGAACAGGGTCCATTTGGATATCTGTGCACATATACGGGTATATACTTAGTTGAGCTGATTAAAGCTGGTTTAGAAACTACCGTGTAATTACCACGGCTGTGCTCCGGGCAAATGGAGATTCTTGATAACCTGTATATAGGACTCCAAAGAACTCACTTCCTCGTCACGGGTGTTAGAGCTCACTGCGGAGGCCAGCAGCAGTCACTCAGTGCGGGTGAACGGAGTCCCGGACGTCTACAGCACAGCACAGGGATCGATGTCAGTGCTCCAGCTGAAAGCCGCTGAGTCAGTCAATTATTCTATATGACAGACTGCACACTATAGTTTAACTTGATACAGTGTACATATAGCGCGGAGTATACACTTTTTCTCTGTTTTCTATATAGTTGGCAACCTAGCTAGTTGTCTTACTCAGCTGCTTTTGATGCACTATTAATTAATCACTAATTGATATCAGCGCCGGAAGAATAACAGTTAGGGACAGGTGCCCTGTTCTGTTTATTCCTTTAAATTTGTTTTCTGGGTTTACCTCAATTGACCTTTGGGGTTTTTTTTACATTTTGCTGTCCGAAAGGACTGCAGAGTAGGTCTTCCTAGCTGGGGGGCTGCTGAAGGAAGGTATGTAGACATACCCGCCGTAGCCTTGGATATCCACGTATCCAGGTCATCTCCAAACAGGGCCTCACCTGTGAATGGTAGGCTTTCCACACCTTTTCTGGAATCCGCAATCCACTGTCGTAGCCATAGGCCCCTGCGTGCTGACACTGCCATGGCGCGTGCCTATCTCTTTTATGGCCTCTACCATAAAATCTGCATAGTCCTGTATATGCTGTAGGAGTAAAACTATCCCCCCTCTGGGTAAGGAATCTAACCCCTCAATTGGGTTACCTGACCATTTTGCAACGGACCTAGTGATCCATGCACAAGCTATAGTGGGTCTTTGGGCCACCCCCACAGCCGTGTACAGAGATTTGAGAGTGGCCTCAATCTTGCGGTCAGAAGTGTCCTTTAAAAGGAGGCTGCCCCCAGGGCAGGCAAGATTATTTTACGTGACAACAGAGATACCGATGCATAAACAATCAGTGGGTTTTCCCATTTATTTTTTTCTATCACCCTGAGGAAAAGGGAAGAAAGCCAGTAACCTTTTAGGGATCTGAAACTTCTTGTCAGGATTAAACCAAGTTTCTTCAAATAGGGAATTTAATTCCTTAGATGCAGGGAAAGTAGCAGAGGATTTCTTTTTCACATTAAAATAGGATTCCTCATATTCCTCTGTCACTTTGTCAGGACGTCTCTAATAGCTTTTATCAGGGCCTGTATTCCTTGTGACAGAGCTGCATCCCCCCCTCCAGAGTCCACCTCACCCTCCTCTGCGTCTGATACATCATCAGTGTCAGCCTGCAGGATTTGGGCCAGTGTACGCTTTTGTGGACAAATGGTAGGGGTCTGAGACGCTGGTATGGACACAATCTCTATTCATCAGGTCCTCGACAGACTATCTTAAGTAATGCATCTCTTTCTCATTTTGGGACAATTTGTGTGAAATATTTGAGATCATCCCTTTTAATGAATCCAACCATACTGGTTTGGACCCACTAGCCTGAGAATGTGTACTATCCCGAGTACACTGTAGTGATCCCCCTTGGGAAGAAAAACACTCTACCGTACATGAGACACACTCCTTTGACATTGTAAAATGTGAAAGAACACACCCGAACAGGAGAAAGGGTAAAAGCACAGTTAACCCACACAGGGCCCTCTAGGGAGACACAGAGTATGATGGAGTCAGCCACACCGCGCCCTTATAGCTAATGCCGAGCTTAGCTGGGACGCAAACTAAGTACCCTTAATAGGGCTTAGTATTTTAATACTGCTCCCCCCCCTTGCTATGACCCCCTGGTACTGCCGAGGTAATCTGGAGTCCTCGTAGAGGAGTTGCGCTTCCCAGCCAGTCTGTCTGTGTAAGTTGCAGAAGGAAAATGGCGCTGGTGAGCTGCTGAATACGCTCATAGTGAAGTCCCGCCCCCTCAATGGCGCACGGCCTTCCCGTTATTTTTTTATATACTGACCGAGGTGATTTTGGTGCTTAACAGTGGGTCATAGCCCACATAAGTGCTCTGCCAGTGTGGGTAGTCGTTTAAAAACAGCTCAGCTCGCCCCTCATAGCGGTGCTGCAATGCTGATCCGAGCCTAGAGACGCAGCCTGCGCTCCTACCCTTGTGCCACCATAATAGCCGGCGATCCGCAAACTGGGACGCCGGCATAGAACTCACCACTCTAACTTCTGGCTCTGTTAGGGGTGGCAGCGTGCTGCGAGAATGTACGCTCGCCGTGGTGGGGCTTGCAAATGGTTCCCTCAGGAGCTCAGTGTCCTGTCAGCATGGAACGGGACCATTAACCCTATAGGAGGTTGGGCCGTCATCCCCCCCTAAGTCCCACGAAGCAGACAGCCCTGTCTGAAAATAACAAACAGAAAATAAATGTAGAAAACGCTTCCCCAAGCGTGACCGGCTCCTCAGAGCACATTTTCTAAACAGAGTCTGGTAGGAGGGGCATAGAGGGAGGAGCCAGCACACACTATTGATTTCTTAAAGTGCCCAAGGCTCCTAGTGGACCCGTCTATACCCCATGGTACTAAGTGGACCCCAGTATCCTCTATGACGTAAGAGACAAGAAGTCAAATCAGAGCAGAGTTTTAATTGGGTCTAATAAAGCAAAGTGGCAGACACGGGTCAATCCAAGTTTGCGAAGTGCCATTGCCCCGGCGTTTAAATGCCGGCAACAGCGCCTGATCTCGCACCCTGAATTTGCTCAAAATTGCTCACTACCCTATAGGGCAGCATGCACTTTTGAGCAAGTTTGGGCTGCCATAAAGTGTGGCTGCTCCCGCGATATCATAGCAGCTAATTGGATTGACCCCTCTTTGTATGCACTACAACTCAACGTCCAAAAACATACACCAATCACAGCACCATGCTCCTCTACTGTCCCTATCCATCGTTGTTCTTCCTAGTACTCCTAGAACCCACTCACTTCTGGTACCTCTATGACTACTATCTACAAGTCTATCTTTGAGGGAGATGTATAAAAACCTTCTAAATAAAACAAGTGGAGGTCTTGCCCATAGCAACCAGACTCTAGTTTTTTTGTAATAGCATGTACTAGATAAAGGATAGCTAGAATCGGACCTCTTTAGAAGGTTTGATACGTCTCTCCCTTAAAAGAGTCTACAATCACTTACCCTCCTTTCAGTTTCTTTTTCTTCACAGTGTCCTCTTCTGAAACTCTGCGGCCACGAGATCCCCGTTTATCTTTCTGAGCCCGATTCTCTGTAGTAACACATAGAAAATGGACATGATACAACAACTAAGCTTTGGCTCTTATCTTGGCGCTGCTTTGTGAACACAAGACTCCGGATACTGTATTCATTTGAAACTTACTTTTTGTCCCTCGTGCAGATGGACTGTCAAACTCTGTACCTTCTATTTTTTCTTTCAGGTCTGCCTCGAATCGTGCCAGATCTGCATCCAGCCTTCTGATGTGTTTATCCACCTGTAAGGGGGAACAACAAGCATGCTTCAGTTACACATCCCCAAATACACCATCCTGAGTTCCAACAAACAAAATGCTGCAACTACTGCTTATTCACCAACTAGCAGATACATCCTCATGTGTAGTGCACCACTGTAGTAAGAATTAGTTATGCAGTACTTTTCCAATATACGAGGTTACGCAAAATATTAAAAACAAAATATATATATATTCCATGTTATATACTGCATATAATAATGTGCCTATACTGTAAAATAAGGATATTAGAAGTTATTACTAAAAGCACAAGGCCACAAGGTTTATTCATTTACAAATATTTCAGTGAAAAAATTATGGAGAAATAATTTCAGTTTTCTTCTTCTCAAGTATAGTAGATCAGCTGCATTTCCTCTACTTACCATCTCATAGGTCTGCATGGCTAGCTGCACTTTGTCATCACTGTACTCCTTGCACTTGGTGTAGGCATTTTGGATGCGCAGTAAATGCTGTACCCGCTGATCAGTGGTGAAGTCTCGAACCTTAGCAATGTACTCACTAGCCAATGTGTCAATCTCCTTCTTTTTATCTGTTCCAAAAAAAAAAAAAAAAAAAAAAAAAAAAAAAAGGGGATTTATTAAACAAAGCTTTAATAAAAAAAAAAAAAATCATTAACCGTAATCTCTAGCTAAAGATCTTGCGAAACGTCAGGGCACAGAACCGTATGTAAGCAGCACTGCACACCAAAAAAGACAGCATATTCCCTTCCTTTATGCACTCATTATGGAGCTCAACAGAGGCCACTGGAGAGACATGATCTTCTATGACTTCAAGTGGTTTGCAGCAACCGGAGAGTTTTGATAGCCTGCAAGCTACTTTTGGGAACAAAGCACCATCCTGAACCACTGTTTGAGTGGTTTGCAGAATTTTGGCAGGGGAGAAGGTTCCTGGAAGACATGAAGCTTCATAATCCACAAAAAGCTTGCCCTGAGCAAGGTTCCTGCATGCTGGGTACCCCATCAGCGGACTCGAGAGCAGGAGGCTTGGGTTACTTGGTGCTGCAACATGCTGGCCAAGTTTGATGGCGGTTGCTCAAACTCTAGGAGATAATCAGTGGCAATGTATCCTGGACCAAACAACAGTCAGCCCAGTGTACCCCAACTGGAGGTGCGCCGCTACGGAAGTTCCAAAGTAAGCGCTGCATGGCCAAACAGATGATGGCTATTTTTGTGGCCAAGACTGGTCATGTAGCTACCGTACCACTCCAGGAAAGTGGTGGATTATCTGGCCCATGAACACATCCAGGAGCTTGGTCACCCGCCGGACAATCCAGACCCCCTGTGACTTCTTTTTGTTCCCACAAATAAAATGAATCCCACGCATCTTGTGCTTTAAGTCAATGGAAGCTGCAGTGGAGACCTTCATCCAGCATGCAGAAGACATACCTGCTTTGGGCTGGTCCAGCTGCTTCACGATAAATGTATATATTTGTCCAGAAAGGCTTTACATAAAATTGCTCTGTGTAAGACTACCTGCTACAGACTGCAATTAAACAGCCTATTTGAAGCACCCCTTTTGTTGCCATTGTCTTTCCATGTAAAACCTCCAGAGTGTGCTGTACCTCTCTTTCCTCTCCATTATCAGCTCTAGCTGACATACTCCCCATCATACCGCACACAGTTAACAAGTCTCCTCTACATAAACTCCTGATAAGCAAGACAATATGTGAGGGAGCATCAATCTCACATCATTATCGAGAATAGAGAAATAACAACAATAACAACAACAACATGCACAACCCCGTTTCATAGCACTTACCTTCTGTCCTTTGATCTAGGTCACTCATGAGTTGGAAATTTCTTTGAAGCTCACATGGTAGATTTTCTATACCTGAAAACATGAGTGATTGTCAATGCACTGGCAATGTATCAGGTACTAATGACAGTATAGAAGCCTATGGATGACAGTGAGAAAATATGTAGCGTTACAGAACAGAAATGAAAAACCAGACTAATAGGCCCTACACACAGCACGATGTACCGCCGAGGTTGACCCGGCGGCAGGGGGTGTGAGGGGGGGGGGGGGGGGGGGGGGGATTGAAGTTTCTTCACTCCCAGTCACCATAGTCCTGCATGCAAATATGGACGAGATTGTCCATATCGGCTTGCATATTCAAACGAGCCGGCACCAACGATGAACAAGCGCGGAGCTGCGCATCGTTCATCGTTGGTGCCTACACACTGAAAGATATGAACGAGATCGTCCATATCTTTCAGTGTAATCGCTTAGTGTGTAGGGTCCCTAATCCAAACTTCCATCGGAGCATGATTATTAATCAATAGTGGGTTTGTACATAACGGCAGAAGGACATATCTCTGGGGGATTCTTGGTAAAGCTCATTAGGTTGAAAGTAAAAAGGTCGACAGTGTCTAGGTCAAACCCCAAAAAAGGTCAACTTGCAGAAGGTCGACATAAGAAAAAAAAAAAAAGGGTAGACATCTTAAAAAGGTAGACGTTTTGTTTTTTTTTAGGTTTTTGGGGTTCAATTTTTAACATTTAGCACACAGCCCCAATTAGTGTACTGCTACACTGGCCATGCTTCGGGCCATAGTGCCTAGTACAAGTTACCGTTCCCAATCATAGTTTACGTGGATCATAAAATATGAAAAAGTTATGCATGGCGTCGAAAATAACGAGATTTATGGTAAGAACTTACCCTTGTTAAATCTTTTTCTGCGATGTACACTGGGCTCCACAAGGATTAACATCGGGGTGTAAAGTAGGATCTTGATCCGAGGCACCAATAGGCTCAAATCTTTGACTGTTCCCAAGATGCACAGCGCTGCCTCCTCTATAACCCCGCCTCCGTGCACAGGAGCTCAGTTTCGTTAACCAGCCCAATGCAGTAGCAGGTACTAGAGAAGACAATCGCTCGTAGCCAATTACACCACACAATCACCACAGGAGAGGGTGTCAGCGGCTATGCCACACCAACCCAAAGAATCTAAGTGCATCAGGGTGGGTGCCTTGTGGAGCCCTGTGTACCTCGCAGAAAGATTTAACAACGGTAAGATCTTACCATAAATCTCATTTCCTGCTGCAGGGTACACTGGGATCCACAAGGATTAACATCGGGGATGTCCTAAAGCAGTTCCTTATGGGAGGGGACGCACTGTAGCGGGCACAAGAACCCGGCGTCCAAAGGAAGCATCCTGGGAGGCGGAAATATCAAAGGCATAGAACCTTATAAACGTGTTCCCTGAGGACCACGTAGCCGCCTTGCACAATTTTTCAAGGGTCGCACCACGGTGGGCCGCCCAAGAAGGTCCAACCGACCGAGTAGAATGGGCTTTGATGGTAGCAGGAGCTGGACGACCAGCCTGTACATAAGCATGTGCAATCACCATTCTGATCATCTGGCCAGAGTCTGCTTGGAAGCAGGCCAGCCACGTTTGTGAAAACCGAACAGTACAAACAGAGAATCAGATTTCCTAATGGAGGATGTTCTCGTCACATAGATACGGAGAGCATGTACCACATCCAAAGACCGTTCTTTGGAAGACAACTCAGGAGAATTAAAGGCCGGAACCACAATCTCCTGGTTAAGGTGGAATGAAAACACCACCTTGGGTAAATAACCCGGTCGCGTTCTAAGAACCGCCAGGTCACGATGAAAAATCAAATGGGGTGGACTTACAGGATAAGGCACCCAAGTCCGAGACCATTCTAGCTGAAGCAAGAGCCAGCAAAAATAGCACCTTAAGGGAAAGCCACTTAAGGTCAGCAAAGGCAAGAGGTTCAAATGGAGACTCTTGCAAGGCCTCCAGTACCACCGACAGATCCCAAGGGGCCACAAGAGGTACATAAGGAGGCTGAATCCGCAACACGCCGAGTGAATGTATGAACATCCGGAAGGGCAGCTATCTTTCTCTGAAACCAAACCGACAAGGCAGAAATGTGAACCTTGAGGGAGGACAGACGCAGGCCTAAGTCCAGGCCCTGTTGTAGGAAGGCCAACAGTTTGGCCGTGCTAAACTTGAAAACATCATGATTGTGAGACGTACTCCAACTAAAGTAAGCATTGTAGACCCTATGGTAAATCCGAGCAGAAGCCGGCTTATGGGCCTTCAACATAGCTTGAACGACCGCCTCAGAAAAACCCTTGGCCCTCAGGACGGAAGCTTCAAGAGCCATGCCGCAAAAGCCAGACGGGCCAAGTCCTAGTAAACACAAGGGCCCTGAACGAGGAGGTCTGGACGTTATGGAAGTAGAAGGGGACGATCTAGCGAGAGGCCCTGTAGATCGGGAGAACCAGTGCCGTCTGTAGGTTTGCTCCTTCTTGCTTGAACTTCCGTATTACTCTGGGCAGGAGTGACACAGGAGGGAACACGTACGGCAGTCGAAAGCTCCATGGGATTGACAGAGCATCCACGAATGCTGCTTGAGGATCCCTTGTCCTTGCTCCGAAGACCGGAACCTTTTGATTGTGTCGTGACGCCATCAGGTCCACATCTGGAAGGCCCCACTTGTCCACGAGAAGTTGAAACACCTCTGAATGGAGGCTCCATTCTCTGGCGTGTATGTCCTGACGACTGAGAAAGTCCGCTTCCCAGTTTAGGACCCCCAGAATGAACACTGCGGATATGGCCGGCAGATGGCGTTCTGCCCACTGAAAAATCCGTGATACTTCCCTCATTACCATGCGGCTTCGAGTGCCGCCTTGATGATTGATGTACGCCACCGTGGTGGCATTGTCCGATTGTACTTGAACAGGCTTGTTCTGTATTAGATGCTGGGCCATTGTCAACACATTGAACACTGCCCGCAGTTCCAGAATATTTATCGGGAGTAGAGACTCCTCCTTGGTTCACCGACCATGAAGAGAGTGTTGTTCCAACACCACGCCCTAACCTCTCAGACTGGCATCCGTCGTCAGAAGGACCAAGTTGGATATCCAGAAGGGACGGCCCCTGCTCAACCGTTGGTCCTGAGGCCACCAGCTCAGTGACAGGCGGACCTCCGGAGACAAGGAGATCATGCGAGATCTGATCCGGTAAGGGCGTCCCACTTGGTCAGAATTAACTTCTGCACAGGGCGAGAACATAATTGAGCATACTCCACCATGTCGAAAGCCGACACCATGAGACCTAGTACTTGCATTGCCAAATGTATCGACACTTGCGGAAGAGATAGGAAGCATTGAATCCTGTCCTGAAGCTTCAGGACTTTCTCCTGAGACAAGAACAACCGTTGGTTGAGTGTGTCCAATAACACTCCCAGATGTAACATGCTCCGAGCAGGAACCAGGGAGGATTTCTTCCAGTTGATCAGCCACCCGTGGGCTTTCATGCACTGGACCTTCAGATCGAGAGGACACAGGAAAAGTTCTGGGGAATTTACCAGGATCAACAAATCGTCCAAGTACGGTAGGATCCTGACCCCTTGACGGCGGAGTGTAGCCATCATGACCGCCATTACTTTGCCGAAAACTCGGGGAGCCATTGTCAAACTAAAGGTTAACGCCCGAAAATTGGTAATGAAGGTTGCCCACCGCAAACCTCAGATACTGCTGATGAGACACTGCAATAGGAATATGCAGGTAGGCATCCTGTATGTCCAGGGAGACATAGTCCCCAGGCTCCAAGGCCAGAACAATAGAGTGCAGAGTTTCCATACGAAACTTGGAGACCCACACATGCTTGTTCAAGGACTTTAGATTGAGAATGGGCCGCGAGAACCCGTTCGGTTTCGGGACTAGAAACAGCGGTGAATAGTACCCCTTGCCTCTCTGAGCCAGAGGCACCTGTACTACCACTCCTGTGGTCAGAAGGGAATGTACCACCGAATGCAGATTGTTTGCCTTTGTCGGGTCCAGAGGAACATCTGTCAGGCAAAATCGATGAGGGGGACGATTCTTGAAGGGTACGGCGTAACCTCGAGTGACGACTTCCCTTACTCAGGCATCGGAAGTGGTCTTCAACCACTCCTGGGTAAAACCTAGAAGTCAGCCCGAGGGCCCTGGGATCCCCCAGAGGGAGGCCCGCCCCGTCATGCTTGTCAGTTTTGAAAGCAGGCTGACAGGCAGCCCAGGCTCGTTTCGGTCTGGGCTTGGCAGGTCAGGAAGCACGAGCTTGCCTGACCTTTTGCTTTACCTGGAGGACGAAAGGGCAGAGGGAAAGTACTTTTAGCCTTCTGTGCGGAAGGAGCCGTACTAGGTAGGCAAGCTGTTTTAGCAGTAGCCAGATCAGACACAATCTTATTGAGGTCTTCTCCAAAGAGAATGTCTCCCTTGAAAGGAAGCACCTCCAGGGTTTTCTTAGAATCCATATCCACCGACCACGATCTCAACCAAAGGATACGTCTGGCCAAGACAGACGTAGTAGCAGCCTTGGCCGCCAGCACCCCGGCATCTGAGGCCGCCTCCTTAAGGTACAGAGAAGCCGTGGTAATATAAAAGAGAGACATTGTCAAGCATGCTCAGATGCATTGGAAGGCAGCTCCGCCTCAAGCTCCTGAGCCCACGCCTCAACAGCTTCAGCAGCCCATGTTGCTGCAATGGTTGGCCTATGCACAGCCCCTGTTGGGGTGTAAATCGCTTTCAAACAACCCTCCACAAGTCTATCCGTCGGTTCCTTCAGAGAGGTGACGGTAGTTACTGGCAGAGCAGAGGAAACTACCATGTGCACCACATGAGAATCTACAGGCAGAGGAGTTTTCCAATTCTTACATATCTCTGCAGAGAGAGGATAGCGAGCCAACAGTCTCTTATTTGGTGTGAATTTTGTCACCGGATTTTCCCAGGATTCCTGACGTATGTCAATCAGGTGTTCAGAATGAGGTAAAACTTGTTTAACCACCTTCTTACGTTTGAACCTATCTGGCTTTTTAGAGACAGCCTCATCAGACACCTGAAGAATGAGCCTAATGGCCCCAATCAGATCAGGGACATACACCAATGACTTCCCTTCCCCATCAGAAGCATCTGAGTCAGTGTCTGTGGGATCAGTATATGCACAATCCTCCTCAGAGGACGAGTCCGGGATAACAGTGGATTAGGAGGAAGTAATAGCCCGTTTAGAAGACGACTTAGTCTTAGGCGGGCGAGAGTGACACTTAGATTTAGTCAGTGACCGGTTCAAATGCTGTAACTGAGTAGAGATTTGATCTGCCCATGGCGGATTAATAGCAGGGACCATAAACTGCTGCAATGGCACAGGTGGTCCCACAGGGGGCGTCAATTTAGATACAATCGAGTTTAATAGCGTGGAAAACGTAGCCCAAGGTGGGTCATTTGTTGCCCCCAGTGCTACGGACCCACTGTGAGGTAAGGAACCCCCTGAACCTGAACTCTGCTGACAAATTTTCCTCCAAGATGTCTGCAGCGTCATCACCATGCAGTGTGGGAGAAGCCCCAGCTCCGATACCTCTTGTAGCTGACATAATAGTAAGCACAATATTGGGCAACCGGGTACAATTCGTAACAGCGATATACCTAGCAAGAACTCCCCGCGAAGTGAGACTGTGGCAGCACAATTACCCTGCAGCAGAAATCTAAATTTACTGCTAGATGTACTCAAGTGTACATACACTTAGACACAGATGGATTATGAATCTGTTCATCCCCAAACACATAAGCCATTACATATGTTGCTATACACATGCACCTCAACAAATTATAAAACTGCACATGTACATCTGGGAGACCTGTGCTTGGTAAGCGTTCTAACACATGTAAACAATACTGGCACAGTGGTCAACCCTGGGTAACGTCAAGTGAAATTAAAATACAATAGTACATAGCAAAAATAAAAAAGCCTAAGTATAGGTATAAATATATGCTGTTCTTCTGCTAATGATTTCACATATTGTTATTGCAACAGAGGTGATTTACATTTCAAACCACAGTTTAAAAAGTATTTAAGGGGTATATGTGTCAATGCTTGAGCGAGATCCCACCGATATAGAGTGGGTCCTGACATGAAGTACAATGGAAACTGGACATTGTTATTTATATAGAAGAAAGTAATAGCTCAAAATTTTCTGCAGAAATTCAACAAACTGGGGTAGTCTGCACATAAGCTATATACACTGTATTAATGCTTAGGCGGGAGGACTGGGTTGTATAAAATGGATTTAGATAACCTGTACTTTTAGTACAACTACAAGCACAATTATAGCCCTAAAGTGGGGAATTCCGCAGCAGCTGGGAAGGCTACAGGCAGCCACAAACACAGAGACTGGCTACACATAACGCCTAAACACCAGAGCTCAGACCATGGTCCCTGGCTTCCACCAGGACCAGGTACACAATGCTCTGCTCCTAAATTTCCCACTTCATAGTTCAGGATTGCAGTCACATACTGTATGGTGTACTAGATAAGTGATGGTAAGGGAGGCTCTAGCACAGGCGACTGCCTTCATAAAGCAAGAGCAACGTGCAGGGGAGCAGTGGCCATACTGCAGGGACTGACAGATGTGCCTCCTCTGCACTGTGCCACTTGCAGCGTGACCACAGTCTGCACAGCTGTTGGTGGAATACTCCACCTTGACTGACTATTGAAGCAACGATACATTTTGAATAAAGTTTAATTTGTACGCAAAAAATGTTACGTTACCGTAATTACGTCACCACGTATTGAGGCTGCACGACGAGTGCGTGCCCGCAAAGTGGTGACGCAGTTCTAATTACACACTCGGGTGGATTATTATTCTAACGTTTACACGCCGACCAATGACACCCGCCCGTGCACAGCCTGCTAGAAACCCCAGGTTCCATACTCACTGTCCAAATAGTGCTCGAGGTACATCGCAGTCGCCATGTTCGCCAAACCCGACCGCTTCCTCCCTCAGATCTCACTCCCGCTCAACCGCGTTCTGGATTATTCATGAGCAGCGCGCTTCCGGGGTGGCGAGGTGGGCGTGTCCTTGATTAATATTCATTAGGTTGATATCGCTGGTGGTGGAGGACAATCCGTGCTCGCCACTGTGCGGCTACGTTGCTTACCTTTGGAATCACGTGATCCTATCTCGACTCCGATTGGTGATTCTAGGGGAGGGTGGAGAACGTTTGCCAATCGGGTAGCGGGGTTTGAAGTGCCATTGGCTGATGAGTCTCACACGGAGCGCTGATTGGAGGAGGGTCACTGAGCCTGAGTGTGATTGGCTGCGGTGAGCGCGGCATTTCTGAGTCTGACAGCCATTGGTGATTCCCCCTGTTATCGCTCTCCCTGGACTGACTAATTGGGAAATGGCTGCGCTACGCGGGGCACTGATTGTATTGGAGGGGGCTGACCGGGCCGGGAAGAGCACGCAGGCCCGGCGACTGGTGGAGGCACTGCGGGATCGCGGTTACCAGGCCGAGGGCCTGCGCTTTCCAGGTAACGTGGCTCTATCTGCCAGCTATGTTCTCTGGCTCCCTCCTACACCTTCTGGTCGCCGTTTTGTCTGTAGTTTTGAGCAGGGTGACTAATCTGTCGGCATTTGCAGCTGGTGCCCATCATGTGTAGGAGAAATATAATAAGTCCCACAGTGACCTGTTGGCAGTCAGATCATTCTGTATCTAGTGCTTCTAGGGTACCTTTGGCACCTGATTACTGTTCAGCAGCCATAGGGTCCATTTACAGGGCAAATCCATGACTGAGTTGTGGCATTAAGACTGTTTCCTGGGCATGAAATAAAACTTATTTTCGTTTGCAGCCCATAGAGATGTGCAGGAATATGATCCAGCTCTACCATAATTCTCAGCAACGGGTGAACATGGCTGACACTTGAACCCCAGCTGTGGTCTAGTGATGGCCATTAGTCAACTTTGATTAGAAACTGGTTTTGGTTTTACTATTGATTGCTGAGAATCAGATTTCCTATCATCGATAGTTGCCATAGTTGGCTTGTCACATTTGCAGACAGTGGGCCTAATTCAGGTTGGATCGCTCCTGCTAGCCGTTTCCAGATCGTTGGGAAGCTGTGCATGTGCAGAATGGGAACTGTGATCGCCTCTTCCTGATTAACAGGCGTTTGTGGGGGTGGACAGGAGTGACTGGTGTTGCCCGAAACAGGGACGTCCCCCCCCATTTGCCGGGAGTGACAAGGCTAATGACTGCATCACAAGAGTTTAATGTGTGTTCTTTAAATGCATTCAATTCTCATACTAGTGGTGCAGTGCTTTTTCCCTTTATTTATATGGACTACATGTACAAACCCTATTGAACTATATGGGCCATGGAAATAAATGGGAAAGCTCTGGGGAACTAATTTGGAGTTTTTGTTATCACAAGTTGTATTTTTTTTTTACTGATGGTGGATTTTAGCTGTAGTCGGAAGGCAAAATATATTCAGGTAAATAAATGGTGAACTCTTTAATGACTGCTATATGCTCAAGGCTTGTCCATCATGTGTAGGAGAAATATAATAAGTCCCACAGTGACCTGTTGGCAGTCAGATCATTCTGTATCTAGTGCTTCTAGGGTACCTTTGGCACCTGATTACTGTTCAGCAGCCATAGGGTCCATTTATAGGGCAAATCCGTGACCGGCGATGACTGAGTTGTGGCATTAAGACTGTTTCCTGGGCATGAAATAAAACTTATTTTCGTTTGCAGCCCATAGAGATGTGCAGGAATATGATCCAGCTCTACCATAATTCTCAGCAACGGGTGAACATGGCTGACACTTGAACCCCAGCTGTGGTCTAGTGATGGCCATTAGTCAACTTTGATTAGAAACTGGTTTTCTCTAACGTCCTAGTGGATGCTGGGGACTCCGTCAGGACCATGGGGAATAGCGGGCTCCGCAGGAGACAGGGCACATCTAAAAAAGCTTTTAGGTCACATGGTGCGTACTGGCTCCTCCCCCTATGACCCTCCTCCAAGCCTCAGTTAGGTTTTTGTGCCCGTCCGAGAGGGTGCAATCTAGGTGGCTCTCTTAAAGAGCTGTTTAGAAAAGTTTTTTTTTAGGTTTCAATCTCAGTGATTCCTGCTGGCAACAGGATCACTGCATCGAGGGACTTAGGGGAGAGATTTCCAACTCACCTGCGTGCAGGATGGATTGGAGTCTTAGGCTACTGGACACTTAGCTCCAGAGGGAGTCGGAACACAGGTCAGCCTGGGGTTCGTCCCGGAGCCGCGCCGCCGATCCCCCTTACAGACGCTGAAGAGACGGCAGAACGGAGGTCCGGAAAACAGGCGGCAGAAGACTCCACAGTCTTCATGAAGGTAGCGCACAGCACTGCAGCTGTGCGCCATTGTTGTCACACGGCTCACTGACTCAGTCACGGAGGGTGCAGGGCGCTGCTGGGGGCGCCCTGGGCAGCAATATAATTACCTTTAGTGGCAAAAGAAATACATCACATATACCCATTAAGGCTATATGTATGTATTTTGACCCAGGCCAGTTTCTTAAAAACCGGGAGAAAAATCCCGCCGAAAAAGGGGCGGAGCTTATTCTCCTCAGCACTCAGCGCCATTTTCCTGCTCAGCTCCGCTGGTGAGGAAGGCTCCCAGGACTCTCCCCTGCACTGCACTACAGAAACAGGGTAACAAAGAGAAGGGGGGCATAAATTGGCGATATTTATATATTAAGAGCGCATATATAGTAAACAACACCTTCTAGGGTTGTTTTTATACATTTATAGCGCTTTTGGTGTGTGCTGGCAAACTCTCCCTCTGTCTCCCCAAAGGGCTAAGGGGTCCTGTCTTCGATTAGAGCATTCCCTGTGTGGCTGCTGTGTGTCGGTACGTGTGTGTCGACATGTATGAGGACGATGTTGGTGTGGAGGCAGAGCAATTGCCGATGATGGTAATGTCACCCCCTAGGGAGTCGACACCGGAATGGATGGCTTTAGTTATGGAATTACGTGATAATGTCAGCACACTGCAAAAGTCAGTTGACGAAATAAGACGCCCGGCAAACCAGTTAGTACCGGTTCAGGCGTCTCGGACACCGTCAGGGGCTGTAAAACGTCCTTTACCTCAGTCAGTCGACACGGGTACCGACACAGATGAATCTAGTGTCGACGGTGAAGAAACAAACGTATTTTCCAATAGGGCCACACGTTATATGATCACGGCAATGAAGGAGGCGTTACAGATCTCTGATACTGCTGGTACCTCAAAAAGGGGTATTATGTGGGGGGTGAAAAAACTACCTGTATTTTTCCCAGAATCAGAGGAATTGAATGATGAAGCGTGGGTTACCCCCGATAGAAAAATGCTAATTTCAAAGAAGTTGTTGGCATTATACCCTTTCCCACCAGAGGTTAGGGCGCGCTGGGAAACACCCCCTAAGGTGGATAAGGCGCTCACACGTTTATCAAAGCAAGTGGCGTTGCCGTCTCCTGATACGGCCGCCCTCAAGGATCCAGCAGATAGGAGGCTGGAAACTACACTGAAGAGTATATACACACATACGGGTGTTATACTGCGACCGGCAATAGCCTCAGCCTGGATGTGCAGTGCTGGGGTAGTGTGGTTGGATTCCCTTGACTGAAAATATTGAGACCCTGGATAGGGACAGTATTTTATTGACTCTAGAGCAATTAAAGGATGCTTTTCTTTATATGCGAGATGCTCAGAGGGATGTTTGTACTCTAGCATCAAGAGTAAACGCGATGTCCATATCTGCTAGAAGAAGTTTATGGACGCGACAGTGGTCAGGTGATGCGGATTCCAAGAGGCATATGGAAGTATTGCCATATAAAGGAGAAGAATTGTTTGGGGTCGGTCTTTCGGACCTGGTGACCACGGCAACTGCCGGCAAATCCACCTTTTTACCTCAGACCCCTTCACAACAGAAAAAGACACCGTCTTTTCAGCCGCAGTCCTTTCGCTCCTATAAAAAGCGACCAAAAGGACAGTCTTATCTGCCGAGAGGCAGAGGAAAGGGTAAGAAAGGGCAGCACGCAGCCCCTGCCCAGGAACAGAAGCCCGCCCCGGCTTCTACAAAGCCATCAGCATGACGCTGGGGCTTTACAAGCGGACCCAGGAACGGTGGGGGGTCGACTCAAGATTTTCAGCAATCAATGGGCTCACTCACAAGTGGACCCGTGGGTCCTGCAGATAATATCTCAGGGTTACATGCTGGAGTTCGAAAGGTTTCCCCCTCGCCGGTTCCTAAAGTCTGCTTTACCAACGTCTCCCTCAGAAAGGACGTCTGTTTTGGAAGCCATTCACAAGCTGTATTCTCAGCAGGTGATAGTCAAGGTACCCCTCCTACAACAGGGAAAGGGGTATTATTCCACACTATTTGTGGTACCGAAGCCGGACGGTTCGGTAAGACCTATTCTAAATCTGAAATCCTTGAACCTGTACATACAGAAATTCAAGTTCAAGATGGAGTCACTCAGAGCAGTGATAGCGAATCTGGAAGAAGGGGACTTCATGGTGTCCCCGGACATAAAGGATGCTTATCTGCATGTCCCAATTTACCCCTCACACCAAGGGTATCTCAGGTTCGTGATACAAGACTGTCATTATCAGTTTCAAACGATGCCGTTTGGTTTGTCCACGGCCCCTCGGGTCTTTACCAAGGTAATGACCGAAATGATGGTTCTTCTACGAAGAAAAGGCGTATTAATTATCCCTTACTTGGACGATCTCCTGATAAGGGCAAAGTCCAGAGAACAGCTGGAAGTCGGTGTAGCACTAACCCAGGTAGTGCTTCAGCAACACGGGTGGATTCTGAATCTTCCAAAATCTCAATTGACCCCGACAACTCGTCTGCTGTTCCTGGGAATGATTCTGGACACGGTTCAGAAAAAGGTGTTTCTCCCGGAGGAGAAAGCAAGGGAGTTATCCGAACTTGTCAGGAACCTCCTAAAACCAGGAACGGTGTCAGTACATCAATGCACAAGAGTCCTGGGAAAGATGGTGGCTTCGTACGAAGCGATTCCATTCGGCAGATTCCATGCACGGACATTTCAGTGGGATCTGCTGGACAAATGGTCCGGATCGCATCTGCACATGCATCAGCGGATAGCACTGTCACCAAGAACAAGGTTGTCTCTCCTGTGGTGGCTGCAGACTGCCCATCTGTTAGTGGGCCGCAGATTCGGCATACAGGACTGGG